>NC_089240.1:34245662-34555877 GCF_963924675.1 Phocoena phocoena | reverse complement strand
ATTTGAAAAGCCACTCTGGTCATCCCAAGAACCTTCTGCAGGAAGACAGCACAGGCTTGGGGGTAAAATTGGCTTTCTATTTTTAAAATGTTCTGCTTTGTCGATTGTCCAGGTAGCTTTTGACTACATAAGGCGCAAGGCCACTGAGCTGCTTATAAACCTCTGTGTATCTGTGTCTTTGCCCCAAACACAACTTTTGTCACAAAAGCTTTGTTCTGTGGTTTGATTGTTCTTAAGGCCGACCTCTGTGTTGTCCTCACTCGCCCTTTCCCTGTGCTGAGCCTAGGCCGTGTGGTCGTACGATGCCAGGCCCCACAATTCCATGAGTGTGTCTGGAGATGCCACCTCTGCTTTCTCTTTCTCTTAGAGACACAGAACTTCAAAGCTGGCAGGGCCATTAGAGATCATCTGGGGTCAACTTGCTCATCTTACAGATGAGGAAACTAAAGCCCAGGGAAGAGTGCTGGCTCCTGAGAAGCCAGCCAAGTGGACCCTGGAATACGGTTCTCTTACCAGACTCGCTCAAAATCCATTGCAAGCTTCTTGAGGGCAGTTCAACTAATTGGTTGCCTACTTTGCCTGCATCTCCCATACCTTCTTCTCGAAGGTCCCTTCTGTGTGGGCAGCCAGCCCCATAACCCCATCTGCTAGCCTCCATTGGTGGGAACCAAAAATGGATGGCTGATCTGAGTTGTACTATTTGATAAGTCTCTTCCAGGAACTGGGAATTTAAGTAAGTATCTGTCGTGCCTGAATGGAGAGAACGTGTCAGGGCCTCGAGGTAGGTCCGATTTTTCCCATGTACAAGAAGAAATAGAAAATGCCAGTTGCTGGGACCCAAGGATTTAAGGGCCTCATAGAGAGGGCCAGGGGAAAATGGCTCACTCACCTGTTTCCCAGTAGATTTTAAGCCCTGGTTCCATTCCTTATGGGTCCTGCTGCTCTCCCTGCCCTCGAGTTCTGGGAGAGAACCACAAACCCTTCCAATACGTGCTCCTTTTTGCTTAAGACAGTTTGAATAGATTTCTGTCACTTGCTCCCAAGTCCATATACTACTCATGCTTTCACTGCCAGCTTCTAATGCAATGCCTTCTGTATTAGTTATCTATTGCTGTGCAACAAATTACTCCAAAAAAAAGCAGCTAAACAGAGACAGGAAAAAAAAACCCAATTAACTCACAGTCTCTGACGGTCAGGAATCTGCATGTGGCTTAGCCGGGTCCTCTGGCTCAGCGTCCCTCACAAGGCTGCAATCAAAGTATTGCTAGGGTTCCAGTCCCATCTCAAGGCTCGACTGGTGGAGGACCTGCTCCCAAGCCCACTGGCCTGGCTGCTGGCAGGCCTCAGAAGATATGCCTCCGGCTCACGCACGTGGGCCTCTTTGCAGGGTTGCCTTAGGACGTGGTGGCTGGCTACTCCTAGAGCAAGAAACGCAAGAGAGAGTGAGGGAAAGGACCCAGAACAGGAGCCAGTCTTTTCACAGCTTAATCTTGGAAGTGACATCCCAGCGCTTCTGCCATATTCTATCTGTTAGAAGTGAGTCACTGGGTCCAGCCCACCCTTGACGGGGAGAGGATTTCACAAAGGCATCAATGCCCAAAGGCAGGCATCATGGGGCCGCTTTCTTGAAGTTCTACACCTGAGCTCAGATTAATACTCAAAGTTTTCTGAATGCATATTTACCACGGTTACTCTGTATTTTCTGGGCCCCTTTTGTCTCTTCCTTATGTTTCTGGAGCACCGTCTGATTGAATAGGGTACATAAGCCAGTCTCCTTCCTAACAAGTACACATGATGACCAAAGACCAAACTTCTCTCATCATCTAGGTTGCAAATTCCTTGAAAGCAGGAATTCTGTCTTAGACTTTGTAATGCTCTGAAAACCATATGCAGTGAATAAATGTATAATTGTTGTTGAATGGATCAGTGTGATACACCAGAAAGAGCTCTACATGGGTCTCTGGCATCCAAGTTCTACTTATGGCTCAGCATTCTACTATTTTGACCTTGGGTACGTCGCGACTTCTTAGGGCCTTGGTTTTCCCCCCTTTAAAACAAGGAGATTAGACCAGAAGTTCTTTAAGGCTACTGTAATCAGTAATATGTTCTAAAAAATTCCTCCTCATTTAAATTCCCTTTGAGGAAGTGTATCAGACACATCTGGTGACCCTCATCATCGCCTTGGCCCACGTGTCATTTCAGCCGCGTCTGCAGTGGGTACACTCATCTCAAGCCGAGAGTGTTCATCTTCTTTCTGCCCCCGGGCCTTCTCCACCCATATGGGAGTTTGCCTGCGCTCTCTCTCTCTCTCTCTCTCTCTCTCTCTCTCTCTCTGTGTGTGTGTGTGTGTGTGCGCGCGCAGTTCAGAAGTTGGATGGAGTTAGCACCCCCAGCGGCAATCCTCAGCCAGGGTCAGATGGCAGCTAGTGGCTAAATGCCTCAGCCTTCTGTCCTTCCAGTGGATAATTCTGCAAGGCATTCCCTACACTTCTTGTGAAATCAGCCCCTGTTGCCCTCTGTTATATTCGTGTTTCTTTCCTCCCTAAATCACTCTCTCCTTTTCTTCACTCTTAATTGCTGGGATCACCTCTTAAATAAACTACCTTCACCCAGGACCTTGTGTCATGCTCTCCTTTCAAGAGAACCCAGGCTAAGAAAGAAGCCATTTCTTTCTCTGCCCACCTTTCACCATTAAAGCTACACCATGCAGAAGCTTGGGTCATGAAGACAAAAATGTGACATGAGTGGAGGAGTCCTAACCAGACCGGAAAAGTCTGCTCCTTCGGGCCCTCTCTGTACCAAAGTTTCAGAGCAGAGAGTTGTCTGATGGGAGTGAAAGTGAAAGCCAAGAGCAGAAGTGCAGTCATCCACTCTGCCTGGGACTCCAGGAGGAGCCCACCCAGCACGGTACACCTTCAATCACCTAGGGCAGGGAGTGGTTAGGCAGACAGCAAGCCCCAGTTAGCATCCCTGAGATATCCTGGGAAATACTTGGCATGCGAGAAATCCCACACATGCCTACAAGCCCCCTAGGAGAACACAGATGTTGGCAAGATGCTAGCTGAAGAGCTCACCAGAGGGGTCACCACCATGGACTGAAAGAGATCCTAGAGTCAAGGGAATTGGTTGGGCTACCTGAGCGGGAGACTAAATAAGATCATGGCCATGCCTCACGGGGTCTTCAATAGCAGCCAGGGCTGAGGAGGACCCTAGCCACCAGGGAGGGCCACAAGGCCCTGGGAGAGGATACCACAAGATCACTAACCACTGACTTCAGCAGTTGCTGGCACTGTGAACATCTATTGCTGTGGCGGCATGAAGGACCCAGAGAGTGGAACAGTGGCGCCGAATGGATCCTGACCCCCCCCTAACCGTAAGGATGTGACATACTCCCTCCCCATACCCAGGTGTGATCTTGGAGAGGATCAAGAGGGGGAGAACAAAATGGAAAGAGTAACTATTTCAAGCAAAGGAGTCTGGATTTCCAAAAGAGACTGTTTAACTGACTGGAGTAAAACAGGCTTACCAGGTCAGAGCCAAGTTTAATACTGACTTCCAGTTCTGTGGCCCACTTCCATGTGTGTGCGTGTGCCCTCCCATGGACACACACGCACGTGCAAAGGCACGTTGGGCTCATGAGAAGGCTCCAGTCTGCTATAGAAAATTCCTTTGCAGATCTGAGTGGAGCATGGAGAAATCTTCCTGGGTGCTAGTGGGGCAGGGAATTTGGAGGGACTCGTCCACAGAGACAGGGTCTCCCAGCTGGGGCAGCTTTCCATGCTTGCGCCAGGCTCACTGGGGCCGGAAAAGGCACATCAGCTGCAAACTCATCTCCAAGTGCCTGGTTTTACCTGGGAGGCAGAAGTCAGGGCTCTTAACACACTCAGCAAGAGCTGTGAAGGAAGGGCAGGGGTGGTGGGAATCCCGGCATTTGCCCCTTTCATCTCCGTGGGCAGTCCCGATTTCCCTGGCCCCCGTCTCGGCTTTATCAAGGCTATCTGAGTCCCTCCCTGTCTTTTCTGGCCTCCTCTGGGATGCTTCCTCTGCCATGACAGTTGCTGAGGGTTCCCCAGGGCAGGTGGAAGCATGATTTGCTTTTCAAGCTCTGCCCACTTATTGATCTCCTGTCTGAGAAATGTCAGCCGCAGCCAGGAGCTTTCCCCGCTAAGGCACTTAGCTTGGAAGCCTGTGGTATCTGCCTGTATAAACCCTCCACCTCCTGCCTCTCTGGTTTCAGAACTCTCCCCACCTCCACCTTGGGAAAAGTCTTCTAAGATGAGATGGCAAGAATCAAACAGCGACGTGCTTTGAACACTGGGACGGGAACCAGATTTAAATTGGGCAAAAGCCGTGAGCTCAGAGCGGGCACATTTCACTTCCTGCCATCCCTCCCCCGTCTCTGCATCTTGTCGCGGGGAGCAGGTAAGGCAATCTCCCCGAGGAGGCTGGCCAGTGGGGCTCTGGTCCGGGAAGGGGGCAGATAAAGGCAACCCATTATTCCAGCTGCTGTCCCCTCTCCCCACACCCCAGCTCTGATAACAATTTAAATGCAGGACTGGGAGAAGAGAAAGGGAAGAGAAGACTGTGTGTTTAGTGGTTAAACCTTTTAAAGTTTAAGTGCATAAACAGGGCCTTCTCCGTATCTGTCTATAGCAATTCCCATGACAGTTACAGCAAAATTATAGAAACTGGGTCGTTTATATAACCCTTTGTATTGTCAAAGCACATTAAATGTCTGCCTTCCTGCACCCTGCCGAGCTGTCTTCAGCTGTCAGATCCCCATACTGCAGCTCGGCACACTGAGTATAAAGGACTTTGGCAATGCCTACGCGGGGAATGCCGGACCCTCAAGCGCAGCTAAGGTTTAGAAAGGGAGATTTCAATTTCCTCTAAGCATGAGTCCCAAGGTTTCAAATATATTGAACCCTCTGCTTTCCAGCCAAATGCTTTGTCACCTGGCTAGTGAGTTTATTTCCCAAATGGGCAAACATGACATTTGTCTTTTATTCTGGACAGGGTTGAGAGAGCTCCTTCATCTATCTATTCATCTGATAAAGAAGGATTTATTGAAAGTTTTCTAAAATGCTAGTACCAGGAATAATATGCACCAGCCACTGTTTAAACGACTTTGTATCTATTAACTCTTTTTACCCTCATTTTAATCCAGTGAGGTAGACACTATTAGTATCCCCATTTTACAGATGAGGAAACTGAGGTGGGGCAAGGTATGTTGTGGTGTGCTGTCCAGACGGCCCTTCATGACTGAGGCAGTCATTCCCCCAGCTGCTGGGAGTATGGACAGCAGACAGTTCACATATAAAAAATTTTAAATGAAGACTGTATGTATTTAAGGTGTACAACACTTAATGCCCCTCTAGAAACTGTCATTAAGGTCATACCCCCTTCCTGGGGGCGACCCATATTCAATGACAGGCTCACGCAGGGGTATAAAGGCCCGCCATCTTGCCTCAATTCCTCAGACCAACTCCACAGAGCCACCCCAGATCCTCTGCTCCCTGGGGGTCCACCGAGGTCTCCTTTGCGACTGCATTGCAGCTCAACCCCTCCCTTAGCCCAGTCCTGCCTCTTTTACCCCGCCCCGCCTCCATTGCTGTGTATCCCAAGGGCCCTCCTCAATGAACCTCTTTGCACTCACATCTCCATCTCCATTTCAGAGTGTGTCTCCCAGGGCTCACACCTGAGGTAGGAGGAGAAGTAACCTCTAGCCTGTCAAGGACATGTGGCTAGTGCGCTGTGAAGGTAGTTTCTACCTTCTTATCCAGTGGCCACTAATGTGTGGGAAGCTCTTCTCTGCTCAACCCTGGGCCTGGTACTTCATCCATATTCTTTGACTCATGTATTTATTTTGGCCGTGCTGTGAAGCATGCGGGATGTTAGTTCCCGGACCAGGGATTGAACCCGTGCCCCCTGCAGTGGAAGTGCAGAGTCCTAACCACTGGACCACCAGGGAATTCCCTCTTTGACTCATTTAATCCTTCAACCTTCGGGATATCACTACCCCATTCTGCATACAGGGGCCTGAGGCTCGAGATGTTAAGCAAGGGGGTGGGGGATTCAGCAGACTTTGAGTCTGGGTCTCTTGGCTTGCTTGGCAGCCCCAGGCCCAGCCCTGCAACCTGCTCACACCCCGTCCAAGACTTTAGGTTGGGAGCAGGGCAGGATGCTCTTCTATATAAGAGTTTGCTCCTGCCCAGGAAGTGATGCCATCTGCAGCTTCACTCCGCCTCTCTGCCTGAACCCCAAAGCTCTAGAATTCTGAGAGTCTGAGCAGTTGTACGGGCGCCATCAATGCCATCAGAATCCTGCCCTTGGTAAAGCTTCTGCACATGTGGCCCCTCTGTCAGGCTTAGACCTCCCTGTCATCCTGTGAATCAGGCAGCGTGGGCCTTGTGATCCCTATTCCACAGATGGGAACACTGAGACACAGGGCAAGGGTCAAATCACTAGCCGATCCATGGCAGAACTGGGACTTGAACTTAGGTTTTTTTGTTATAAGTCCCGTGCTCTTTCCACCTTGCCCTGCCCTACTCAGTCTCCATACGACCACTTCCTTTCCTTGGCTCCTTTCCTGTTGTGCACATATGTATCAGGAAGTTCATTCCTGGAGGAATCAGGGACAGCAACTGGTGTGATTTGTGGGGTTCTGATAAACTCCCTAAACTCTAAATGCTCCCTTCCACCACTGAAACCTGAATTTCCACCACTACAGTCAGCCCTGAGAGCTAATGTTTACCTTTTCCTTGAAATCTTTTGACGTGCAAAAAGCAACTGGAACTCTTCTACAATGCTAATGGGAATGTAAAATGGTTTTTAAAAAAACTTCGGAAAATTTGCAAAAGTTGAACAGTTTCCTAAAGACTTAAACATACGCTTTCATTCCCACTCCTGGGTATTTACCCAAGGGGAAAAAAATCATACATCCAAAGACTTGTCCATGAATGCTCAGAGAAGCTTTATTTGCAATGCCCCAGACCTGGAAATAACCCAAATGCCCATCAACTGGTGAACAGATAAACTATTTGTGGTATATCTATATTTTTCAGCAATAAAAAGGAACAAACTATAGATCCATGCAACAACATGGATGAATCTCAAAAACATGGTAAGTGAAAGGAGCCAGATACATAAAAACACAAACTGTGTGATTCCATTTACATAAAGTTCTAGAACAGGTGAAACACATCTATGTTGATGGAGGTCAGAATAGTGATTACCTTCGCTGGTGGATGTTTTGACTGGAGAGGGGCACAGGGAATTTTCTAGGGAGATGGAAATTTCCTTTATCTTAGTGGGGTAGTGTTCACATAGGTGCACACATTTGTCAAAACTCATCAAACTGTACACTTCAAATGTGTGCATTTTGTATGTTAATTATACATCTGTAAAGCTGATTTAAAAAATAAATCACTGACCCAGTGGACGTGGTATTCTTGACCTGTGTTCTCTGGAGTCTCTGGGATCCATAAAACAATACATGCAATTGTGAGCGTAGGTGTATACTACAGGAAAAGGGCTCTCGTTTTCCTCAGGTTCTACTGACAAGCGTGTCTGCAACTCAATGTTAACATAGACACACGAGAAACAAAGCACCTAAAGTAACCATTCTGCGTGACAAACCCAGCCGATGATATCCTTCACAGAACTTGGTAGTCTTTGGAGACTAGATTCCTGCAGACGCAGGGCCATGGCAGAAAGGGAGAGGTTCCAAAACGGGGTACAAGGCCAATCTCCCACTGTGGAGGGGAGGAAGGGCTGAGGGTCAGGTCTAGACCCTAAGAATCACCAGGCTGCAGGTCCATCCACCTCACTACAAATAACTCAATTTCGTTTCTTTTTATGGCTGAGTAATATTCCATTGTATATATGTGCCACATCTTCTTTATCCATTCATCTGTTGACGGACACTCAGGTTGTTTCCATGTCCTGGCTATTGTAAATAGAGCTGCAATGAACATTTTGGTACACGACTCCTTTTGAATTATGGGTTTCTCAGGGTATATGCCCAGTAGTGGGACTGCTGGGTCGTATGGTAGTTCTATTTGTAGTTTTTTAAGGAACCGCCATACTGTTCTCCATAGTGGCTGTATCCATTTACATTCCCACCAACAGTACAAGAGGGTTCCCTTTTCTCCACACCCTCTCCAGCATTTATTGTTTCTAAATTTTTTGATGATGGTCATTCTGACCGGTGTGAGGTGATACCTCATTGTAGCTTTGATTTGCATTTCTCTAATGATTAATGATGTTGAGCATCCTTTCATGTGTTTGTTGGCAGTCTGTATATCTTCTTTGGAGAAATGTCTATTTAGGTCTTCGGCCCATTTTTGGATGGGGTTGTTTGTGTTTTTGTTATTGAGCTGCATGAGCTGCTTGTAAATTTTGGAGATTAATCCTTTGTCAGTTGCTTCTGTCATACAGAGTGAAGTAAGTCAGAAAGAGAAAGACAAATACTGTATGCTAATACAAATATATGGAATCTAAGAAAAAAAATGTCATGAAAAGCCTAGGGGTAGGACAGGAATAAAGACACAGACCTACTACAGAATGGACTTGAGGACACGGGGAGGGGGAAGGGTAAGCTGTGACAAAGTGAGAGGGTGGCATGGACATATATACACTACCAAACGTAAAGTAGATAGCTAGTGGGAAGCAGCCGCATGGCACAGGGAGATCAGCTCGGTGCTTTGTGACCACCTAGAGGGGTGGGATAGGGAGGGTGGGAGGGAGACGCAAGAGGGAAGAGATATGGGAACATATGTATATGTATAACTGATTCACTTTGTTGTAAAACAGAAACTAACACACCATTGTAAAGCAATTATACTCCAATAAAGATGTTAAAAAAGAAACAAAAAACTTGTGGATGGGTCCAAAGCAGCATTATTTGTAATAGCCAAAGAGTGGGAAAAATCCAAATGTCCATCAACTGATGAATGAAAAACTAAATGTGGTATATCTATGTAATGAAGTATTATTTAACAGTAAAAAGGAATGATGTACTGGTGTATACTATAATGGTAATGAATTTTAGAAACAGGCTCAGTGAAAGAAGTCACAGACCATATATTGCATGGTTCTCCATTTATGTGAAATCTCCAGAATAGGTAACCCTATAGAGACAGAAGGTAGATTAGTGTTTGCCTAGGGCTGGGAATGAGATGTTGGGGAGAAATAGGAACTGGCTGCTAATTGGTACATCCATTCTGTGGATGAAGATGTGTTCTAAAATTGATTGTGGTGATAGCTGCACAACTCTGAAAATACTAAAATCTGTCGAATTTTACAATTTAAATTGGTAAATTGTATAGCATGCAAACTATATCTCAATAAACTTGTTAAAAAACTAAAGCTCTAACCTACAAAAAAAAAAAAAAAAAGAATCACCAGGCTGTTTCACCTTGCCTGCCAGTAAGATGGAGGAGAAGCCACAATCACTTAGGTGTCTACAACGTATACAGGTTTGAAATCACAATCTTGTCATGCCTGTTTAAACCACCACAATGCAGTGAAATCCTATTATCTGCCATATATTACTGTACTGACAGATGTGGGAGGGAACTGCGGACACCATCAGACACACCTCATTCCCTCGGGAACCGGGGAGCTTGGGAAATTCTGTCCTGGCAGAAGCCCCTTTGAACAGTCATCTGAACACTCCAGACTTCAGCTGGGATGGGGAATGGGTTATGTCAGAGCAGCACCTGGGGTAAGGCAGCACGTGTGTGCCTGTGTGAGCATGTGCACACGCTCGCAAGCGCTGTGCTGGTGCTTCGTGAGATATTTCAGAAACTAGCAGCAGCAGCAGTGCTTGGGAAGTTGAAAAGCTGAAACCTGTGAATCAATCCAAGTACAAAGCTCTCAGTTTCTAATTTGGTACCTGTTTCCAACACCTTGCAAAGAGTCAATCTGTGCAGAACCTCACACTCTTGGCATTTCTGGTACTCAGTTCTAGGAGGATGCAGTAACAGCAGGTGTCTAAACCATTGATTTCTTTTAGAAGATCCTACACCATCAATGACATCCAATCTGCTCTTGTAAATACTCAGGAACTTTTCAATGGCCAGACTCAAAACACTCGATAAGAAGCTAAAGCTTCTGTCTTCTACGGGCTACAGTTGAAGCAGACCCCGGGGATATTTTAACTCATTCTTTCAACGTATATTTACCAAACATCTACTATGGGTCAGGCCATGAATGTACAGGAGGAAACAGGCCAAAAAAACCCCTGCCTTCATGGAGCTCACATTCTAGAGGATTAATGAATACATTATATATTATGTTAGATAATATAGTAGGAGAAAAATAAAGCAGAAAATGGCAAAAGTGGGGCTGCAATTTCAGAGAGGGTGGTCATGAAAGATCTCATTGAAAAGAGGACAGTTAAGCAAAGACTTTTAGAGGTGAGGGAGTCAGCCCTGTGGGCAGCTGGAAAGACTGTCCTAGGGAACAAGACCAGCCAGTGCAAAGGCTAGGAAGCAGAAGCATGCTGGAATATTAGAGGAACAGCAAAGAGGCCAATGTGGCCAGAATCAAATGAGCAAGGGAGGCTAGAACTGTGAGATGAAACTAGGGAGGCAGTAAGGGCCAGATTGTGTAGGTCCCTGTAGGCCACTGTAAAACCTGGACTCTGTAAGGACATTGTGAGGGAGATGGAGGGTTCCAAACAGAGGAAGGAATTGCTCCAACTTCAGCTTTAAATGGATCATTCTGGCTGCTGTACTTAGAACAGACTATAGCAGAGGTTGGGCAAAAAGAGCCTGTGAATGTAAAGAGAGATCAATGGAAACTATCCAATCTGAAAAACAGACAGAAAAAATACTGGAAAAAAATGAATAGAGCCTCAGGGAGCTGTGTGGTCTAGCATTTACATCATCAGAGACCCAGAGGAGAGGAGAAAGAGTGCAACACTGAGAAAATATTTGAAGAAATAATGGTTGAAAGCTTCCCAAGTTTGGCAAAGGACATAAACCTATGTATTCAAGAAGCTGAGTGAATCCAAAATAGGACCAACCCAAAGAAATCCATGACTAGACACCTCATAAACTGGTGAAAACTAAAAATGAAAAACTCTTGAAAGCTGCCTGAGAAAAACAAAGCATTACCTATAGGGAAACAACAATTTAACAGTTTGAATGACTGCAGATAGCTCACACAAATGATGGAGGCCAAAAGGAAGTGGCACAACATTTTTAAAGTGTTAAAAACAACAACAACAAAACCTGTGAACACAGTTCTAAATTGAGCAAAAGTATACTTCAGAAATAAATGAAGGTGAAATTAAGATATTCTCAGATGATAGAAAATTAAGGGAATTTGTAACCACAGAGCTCTCAAAGAACTGCTAAAGGAAGTTTCTCAAACCAAAAGGAAATGATAACAGAAGAAAACTTGGAATATCAGAAATAAAGGAAGAGCAACAGAAATGGTCAACAACTGAGTAAATGCAATAGATTATTCTTCTATTTTGAGATATTTAAAATATGTTTGACCGTTGAAAGCAAAAATTATAACGTTATCTTCTGGGGGTTTTGATACACATTGATATAATATACAAGATGGATAAAGCACAAGAAGAGGGAAGGTAAAAGATTTTAAACAGTGGTAGATTTTGTACATCCCAATTAAAGTGGCAAATCATTCATTCCAAATTGATGGTGAAGAGTTATGTATATATTTTATAATACCCAGAGCAACCACTAAAATAACTACATGAGATACAGTCAAAATCACAATAGATAAATTAAAATTGAATACCAAAAAGTTCAAATAACACTATGACTCGATGCAATGTGGTATTCTGGATTGACTCTCAGAATAGAAAAACAGGATGAGTAGAAAAATTGGTGAAATCTAAATAAATTCTGGAGTTTAATTAATAAAGGTGTGCCAATTTTTGGCTTCTTGATTTTGACAAACATCATAGTAATGTAAGCTGTTGGCATTAGAGGAAACTGGGTGAGGGATATGAGAACTCTCTCTGTATTATCATTGCAACTTTTCTGTCAATCTAAAAGTTTTCTAAAATAAAGGCTTTACTTAGAAAATGTTCAAATAACCCCCAGTTAGGCAAGAAAGGGCAAACAGAAGAACAAAAGCCAGAGGGAACCAATAGGAACCAAATAATAAAATGGTAGAGTTAATCAAACATATCAAAAATTACATTAATATAGATGGTCTAAAAATACTGATTAAAAGAAAGATGGTCAGAATTGATAAATAAAAGAAGAACATGACCCAACTATACACTGTCTACAAGAAACTCATTTCAAATATAATGATACAGGTAGGGTAAAAATTAAAGGAGAAAAAAGATGTACCATGCAAACACTAATCAAAAGAAAGCTGGAGTGGCTCTATTAATATCAGACAAAAGAGATTTCAGAGAAGAGAAAATTACCGAAGATCAAGAGGGACATTACATAACAATAAAAGGATCAATTCTCCAAGGAGACAGAACAGTGCTAAATGTGCATGCACCTAACAAAAGAGTTTCTACTACACGAAGCAAAAACTGACAAAACTAAAAAGAGAAACAGACAACTCCACAATTATAGTTAGAAACTTTTCAACACTTAATAGATAGAACTGGTAGGCAGAAAACCAGCAAGCACATAGATTAAACAATGATGTCAAACAACTGGATCGAACCAACATTTATAGAACATTCCATGCAACAACAGGAGAATACAGAGTTCTTTCAAGTGAACATGAAACATTCACCAAGATAGGCAGTATGCTACAAGTCTTAACAAATTTAAAAGAATTGAAATTATACAAAGTGTGCTCTCATACCATAATGGAATTAAACTAAACCTCAGTAATAGAAAGGTAATAGGAAAAGCATCAAACACTGGGAAAGTTAACAGCATACTTCTAAATAATCTTTGGATCAAAAAGGAAATATCAGGGGAAATTTAAATATATTTCGAACTGCATGAAAATAAAAAGGCAACATATTGAAATTTGTGTGATATATCTATGGCAGTGCTTAGAGGGAAAGTTATAGCTTTAAATGCTTACATTAGAAAAGGAGAGTTCTCAAATAATAACCAATAGCTTCCATCTTAGAAAAAGAAAAACAATCTAAATCCAAATCAAGCAGAAGGAAGGAAATAATAAAGAGTAGAAATCAATAAAATGGAAAACAAATAAGCAATAGATAAAACCAATCAAACCAAAAACTAGTTCTTTGAAAAGATCAAAACAATTGATAAATCTCTAGCAGGACTGACAAAAAGAGAAAAAGAGAGAGAAAACACAAATTTCCAATCCCAGGGAAGAAAGAGGGAATATCACTACAGACTCTGCAAATATTAAAAAGATAATAAGGGAATAATATGGGCCGCTCTATGCATATGAATTTGATAACTTAGATAAAATGGACCAAACAATTCCTTGCAAATCACAAATTAGCAAAACTCACCCAAGATGAAATAGATCAATTAACTATTTAAGAAATTAAAGCTGTCATTAAAAACCTTCCAAAAGAGAAATCTCTAGGATCAGATGGTAAATTCTACCAAACATTTAAAGAAGAAATAACATCAATTCTATAAAATACCTTCCAGAGAATAGCAGAGCATGGAACACTTCCCAACACATTTTGTGTGGCCAACACTACTCTGATACCAAAGACAAAGAGGGTAGAAAACTACACACTAATATTTCTCATAAACATAGACACAAAAATCCTCAATGAAATATTAGCAAATTGAACCCATCAATATATAAAACCATAGCACAACCAAGTGGGATTTAGCTCAGAAGCTCAATGTTAAAAAATGGATAAATGTAATTCACAATATTGACAGTCTAAAGAAGAAAAAGCACAAGATCCTATCAAATGATGCAGAAAAAGTACTTGATAAAATTCAATATCTATTCATGATTTTTAAAAAAATCTCAGCAAACAAGAAATAGAAGGGCTCTTCTTCAACCTGATAAAGAGGCATCTGCAAAAACCCTGCAGTTAACATCATACTTAATGATGAAAGATGGATTGCTTTCTCCCTATGATCAGGAACAAGGCAAGGATGTCCACAATTACCCCTCCAATTCAACACCAGTGGATTAAGCAGTGCAATAAGGCAAGAAAAAGAAATAAAGGTTTATGTATTGGAAAGGAAGAAATAAAATTGTCCCTATTTACAGGTAACATGATTGCCTACATAGAAAATCCCAAGGAATCTGCAAAACAAAACAAAACCTCCTAGAACAAATAATAGCAAGGGTGCAGATATAAGGTCCATATAGAAAAATAAACTGTAATTCTATGCACTAGCAATGTAAAATTGTAAACGAAACTTTAAAAAGCAGTATAATTTATAATCATTCCAAAAGAATGAACTTTTTAGGCATAAATATAACAAAATAGGTACAGGATCTGTATGCTGAAAAATACAAACGAGTGATAAAAGAAAGCAAAGGAAACCTAAAAGAATTGGAGAAACAGAATGATAGACCATGCCTATGGATTGTTAAAGTTCAACATAATAAATACATCAATTCTCACTGAAACGATTTATAGATTTAATGCAACACCAGTCAAAACCCCAGCAGGATTTTTGTACATACAAACAAGCTGATTCTAAAACTCATATAGAAAGACAAAGGAACTAGAGGAGCTAAAACAAATTTGAAAAAGAATAAAGGTGTCAAGTATGATAATTCTCCATTTTCAGTCTCACTTGACAGCTATAATAATCAAGACAGTATGGTATTGGCAAAGGATAGACACATAGATCAACGAAACCGAATGGAGCATCTAGAAATAAACTCATAGCAGCATGATTTTTAATGAAGTTGCAAGAAGCATGCACTGGCCCTTTTTGGCATTCTGTGGGCAGGGCAGAGGTGGGCACAGGGAATCCTGAACTGAAGGGACTTTAACTCTCCCCTTGGCTCCTGAGAAGACAGCTGGAGACCCTTCCCACCGACCATAGCCTTTTCAGAAACAACCAACAAAGTGGAGAAAAGGGTCCTCAGCAGAGGAATCAGGAAGGCCCTGGCATGTGTGAGGAACGAGGAGGTCAGTATGGCTGGAGCACGGGGAGTGAGGGCAAGAAGAGGAGGCGAGGACAGAGGTGGCAAGGGACCTGGTCAGTCCCTGGGAGGACTTGGACTTTCCTCTGAGTTGTGCCATGAGAGGGTTTTGAGCCAGGGAGTGACACAGTCTGACTTAACCTTTTAATAGACTCATTCTTACTACTGGGTTGAGAAATGACTGAACCGGGTGATGGAGTGCGGGGAGGATGAAGCAGAGAAACCAGTTAGGAGGCTTCTCAGATAAACCTGGTGACAGATGATGGTGGCCTGGACCAAAGTGGAAGCGGTGATGGTGGGGAAAAGTGGTCGGTTCTGGACATAATTTGAAGGTACAGGTTGTGGTGTGTGTGTGTGTGTTAGGGGTTGTGATGAGAATTTCTTACTGTTGCAGTAAAAAAAAGAAAGTTCAAGAAGACTGCTCTTGGAGCGATTATATTTCTCCTCCATTCTGCTCACTGGAAGGCTGACTCAGAGGTCTCACAACTGCTTTGAGCCCCTGGATGCCCAAGACTCGGGAGTGTATGCCTGTAATGGGTGAGGCAAGCAGAGGGTCACTGTCTTGGCTTCATCGGAACGTCTGGCCTTTTCCCCTGAGGTCTGTGGAAGAAGAACCACCCTCATGTCAGGTGACCCACTGGATGGCTGGACCTCATGAAGCCAGCCAGACTCTTGTAGGCTGGACCCACTCAGTAGGGTTTCAGATCACAAATGGACAGATTTCCTTTTCTTCATTTTATAGATTTAAAAAATTAGGTGTGGAGAACTACGGTGACGCACCCAGTATCCCAGCTCAAGTTGGTGCCAGTTTCTGTCTGTTGCTCCGACCATGCATGGGAGGTGCTCCAGGCTGATAGTCACCTTCCGGTTCTTGCTATCCCTACTGATCTGATCTTTCTAGACAGCCAAGAGGGCTTCCGTCATGAACCAGGCCCACTGTGCAGTGGGCAGGGTGGCAGTGCAGGGAGTTGATGCCCTCAAGTATCCTGCTTTGCAAGTAGCCCCTTGGCTGTCTGCCTGCAAGGTCTGGGCCTCCACTGATCCAGGTGGGGAAGGTGGACAAACAGCAGAGGTGACAGGCCAAAGCGGGGTGATGAATGGTGTGGGGTGTCCATCAAGCAGCGTGCTGTGCCTAGACTGCTGCTCTGAAACACAGCTGAGGGCCATCGCCGATTGTAACTTTTCTTTCTAGGCTACAGAGTTGTTATGGGCTGAATTGTGTCCTCTGCAAATTCATATGTTGAAGCCCTAACCCTCAGGACATCAGAAAGTGACTACATTTGGAGACAGAGTCTTTATAGAAGTGATGAAGATAAAATGAGGTCCTTAGGGTGGGCCCAAATCCAATACAACTGCCCTTAGAAGATGAGGAAGTTGGGACATAGATGGTACAGCGGGAAGACCATGTGAAGACACAGGGAGAAGGCAGCCATCTACAGGCCAAGGAGAGAGGCCTGGAACAGATCCCTCCCTCAGAAGGAACCAAGCCTGCCCACACCTTGATCTCAGACTTCCTGCCTCTGGAATAGTGAGACAGTACATTTCTGTGGTTTAAGCCCCCTAGTGTGGGTTACTTTGTTACAGCAGCCAGAGCAAACTAATATTGGGTTGGCCAAAAAGTTCGTTCAGGTTTTCCCAGAACATCTTGTGGAAAAACCCAAACGAACTTTTTGGCCAACCCAATACATGAATCATCCGATTTTCTAAAGTTTCAGGTCAAGGCATGACAAGTGCGGTCCCTCCCAGTCCAGGCCTCATGCCCCCAATTAAGGGGCAACCACAGAGACAGCAGCAGCCACGGAGTGGGGACTGGAGAGGTGCCATGTAGAACACTTCCCGAAGCCTCTGCTCTTAGCATCCCTCCCCTCTCCTCCCAGAGGGCCTCAGAGGGCCAGTCACGGGCAGTCCACGAGCGGCTGCAGGAGAACTTTCCAGGCCCTCTGCACTGCCTGGAGAGACCTCACAGCTAGAAGTTGCTCCCCTGGCCACCTGAAAGCAGCTGCAAGTAGAGGCCCAGGGAGGGGCTGGTTCTGAGGAAGAGCCTTCTTCCTGGGCCTCAGAAGTCAGGTTCCCGCGGAGCTGGTCAGGGACCGTCCACGATGCTCATCAAGGAGCCAGAAGCGTTAGCCTGTGGGCGCACCTGCTTGGCACCTCCAGGAGAGGAACGAGGGGCTGTTTTTAGCACATGCGCCCTTTCCTCTCTGGCTGGTTTTTTTTTTTTTTTTTTTTTCTAAATAAAAGAAGCCAGTTCCTTTGGTACCAGGAGCGAAAAAGAGGGAGGGGGCCAAGAAATGAAAGACTCGGAGAGTGTTACACATAACAGTGGGCGTATTTTATGGAAAGCAGCCGACAATCAGTGTTTGCAGACGCCTTTTATTTTATATTATTTCCTCATCTGTTCAGCTTTCTTGGGCGGGAGCCAGAAAGTTAATATTCTCAGTCAAAGTCGGCCTTTTATCTGTCAGGTTCAAAATGAAACCAAGTCGCTGGGGTTTTAAAGCATCTCAGCCAAAAGGCAAACACACCTTCTCAGCAGCTCTGGCCCAGGGGCTTTTGATGATGGGTCGCTGTGGTTCCTTAACCACGACACAGGTCGCCCCTGGGAGCCTGGCCCGGCTGTGCCTTTTGACATCATCAACACACAAGCAGACAGTGTCCGGGTGGCCTCATCAGATCATGCTGGAGCCGAAGGCAGTTTGGCCGGTTTGGAGGCAGGTGGGAGGAAAGCTTGGGAGGTGGGCGGTTAATCCCTGCCTGAATCCTGCTTGGGGGTCCTGAAAGGAGCCTCAAGGAGCAGTGGTCTGAACAAAACTGTGGTGCTTTTAAAAGAGGCCTCCAAATTCTGCAACAGTCCCCCCAGGACAGGGTGGAGCCTCACGCCCTCCCCTTGAGGGTGGGCTGGCTTTCATGACTCACGTCTAACAAAGAGTTCGAAAAGTAACCAAAAGTGATGCTCGGTGATTTCCAAGGCTAGAGGATAAAAGGCCATACACCTTCCACCTGGCTCTCTCTTGAAGGACAGCCACCTTGGGTACCCTGAGCGGCCATGGAAGAGATCCAGCTGTCCCGAAGTCGTCATGCTGGAGGGACCATGTGGAGAGACCACACAGAAAGAGCAGGAGCCCGGCTGTGCCAGCCCCCAGCTGTTGGAATCTTCCCAACCCAAGCAGCAGACATCTGAGAGAAGAAGCCTTCAAGACGTCCCCTCCTCCAGCCATCTGACTGCAGCGGCTGGAGAGGCTGCCTCGCCAAGCCCAGTCACCCCAGAACCACGAGGGGTAATGATAAAATGGCTGCTGCTGTGTTACCCCATTAAGTTTGGGGTGGTTTGTTACACAGTGATAGATAACCAGTACCTTGGACCTCTGTCTTCTGATTTTGTCTCCTCCAAAGCAAAATCGTGGAAAAATTTTGCTGTACAATCCTCCCTTGACAGGACAGCCCGAACGAATGGGCTGCTGACCTCAGGTCAAAATTCCTGAATTCCAGTTCTGACTCTTCCTGACATAACACCTTGGTCCACTCACTCAACCCTTCCGGACCTCAGTTTCCATATCTATAAAATGGGGGTGATAGTTAAGGCTGGCTTCACAGAGATGTTAGAAAGGTCAAATGAAATGGTGGATGTAACTCTTAGATTTCCCAACACCCTGAGACACGAGATCTATAAATAACAGGTTTCTCCACATCACAAGTATATGGCCAGAAGATCTATACAACCTGAAGCAAGTGTAACATAGATGCAACTCTAAGAGGAAAGGGGCCCATTGTAAAATACAAGAACCATTCAGAAGCTCCTTCTTACTTTTAGGCTCGATCATAGGTTACGTGGGGGCAAACAATGAAGCCATCCAGCCATGGAGATTAATTTCATTCTGGGAAGTCCATGGCTTTGTGGCCCTCTCCATTACACCCCAATCAAAGTGAGGGCCTCAGCTGTCAATTTGGGGCCTCCCCTCAGTTTGGAGGCCACTTAAAATGCAGTAGGGTGTCCCTGGGGCTAGAATTCCAGAAGCCCCCCTGTATCGATTACACACCACGCAGTACCCCATTTAGCTGGACTCAACAGCCTATTTGAGGATCAGCTGAAATTGAAAATCGGCTCTGTGGGTGGAGACGGGGAACGACAATTTTACCTCGTGCTACACGGCCCCGCACTTAGCTTGGACCCAGAATTCTGCTTGCCTTTCTGAGTGTTCCGCCTTCCTCTCCAACCCTTTGGCTAACTTCTGGGGGCCTCTCCCTTCCTTACAATATGGCCGCTGCTAATAAAAGTGTAAATGCTGCAAGGCACTTATTACAGGAATATTATCTTTATATTACCCCAGCATTACCAGGCCGTGTGCAGGGGCTGGGGAGTTGGGAGAACCTCTTTGGTGCTGTCAGTAATCAGAGGCAGGCAGTTTAGTTTAATGATAATGACTTACACTTACATAGCTGCCCTCATCCCAGAGGACCCTGGAGCACTTTACAAATACACTCTCATTCTGAGCCTTTCTAACAAACCTGAGACGCAGCAATGCTTATAAATAATATATATTCTGAGTGCTTCTATATGCTGCAAACGTATGATATAAATATGTATAAGTGTAACAAATATGAGTTTTGCATGTTACATTTATAATCTTAAAAAAAAAAAAAAAAGGTGACCCATCACGGGTGTACAGGCACAAAACCGACTCACAGGGTGCAAAATCCAATAAATATCGATACTGCACAACCATTTACAACAGGTACCAGCCCAGGCTTTTAAAAGCTAAGGAAATCATTCAGGGTACATTCACTGGGTTCCTCTTTCACTGGGAAGATCATTCTCAGGTCAGGTTTATTCAACCAGTTCCAGCTCTGGGTGTGGCAAACACACATTTGGATAGTCCTAGATGCCCACCAGGGCTGGCTCTGAAGCCTTGATGCTGATGCTGTGTGATTATGAACAAAGCACAAACCTTCTCTGGGCCTCAGCTGAATCCTTAATATAATTGGATACAAGGCTGTCTCACAGATCATGGTACTGCTCCCAAACCTTCAGGCCCTTGCTATTTGAAAATTATACATGTATGCCCTTTGCCATGTGAATCTGCACGTTGGAGTAGGCAAAGTTTCCTTTCCCACCCCATGGATTTGGGGTTTGGCCTGTTTTCTGATTGTTAGTATTATGTAACAAACAGCCCCCAAACTTATTAATGTAAAACAACAACAATTTTCTTACCTTCATGGATTCAGTGGGTGATGAATTTGGTTACGGCACAGTGGGGATAGCTTGTCTCTGCTCCTTGATATCTAGAACCTCAGTTGGAAAGACTAGAGGGCTAGGAGTGAGTCAATGGCTGGAGGCTGGGGTCGCTGGAAACTTTGTTCTCTCACACGTGTAGAGCCTAGGCTTCCTCACAACATGGCGGCCTCAGCACAGTCAGACATCTTACATGGCAGCTCAGGGCTCCAAGAGCAAGTGATCCAGTGACAAGGTGAATGCTGCATCGCCTTTTATGACCCAGTCTTGAAAATCAATGTCACTTCCATGGGCCTCTGTTGTCAAAGTAGTCACAAACCCATCTGGACTCAAGGTAAGGGGAATTAGACTCCGCCTATTGATGGGAGACATGTTAAAGTCACAGTTGTAGGGGAGAGTGTGGGATGGGATATATTGTTTGGCCATTTAGACGAATTTTCCACACACTTAGTGCCTCGCCATCATGTACAATTTTACCATTCCTGTGGGTCAGGAGCTAGAGCACAGCTTGGCGAGGTCCTCTGCTGAATCTTGTAAGGCTGCAGTCAGGGGTGTCGGCCAGATTGCCTTCCTATCTGGGGTTTGGGATCCTCTTCCAAGCTCATGTGGTTGTTGGCAGAATTCAGTCTCCTCATCTGTGAAGGGATCATGCCAAACATGATAAGAATTAATGGTACAAATAGGGGAAGTTGCTTGGGATACCAAAAAGATCTACACAAGTGGTTCTTATTATTCTCCAACTAGATGGTAGAATTCCCAAGGTCAGGGACACTGTGTTATATTCATTTTGGATGCACCATGGGACCTAGAACAGAACTAAGCACATGGCTGCGTGTCAAGGAAGGCTGGCTGGATGCATTGAAGGATGGATAGATGGACGAGGGATGAAGACTTCAGTTCCAAGGAAATTCTGAGAGCCTACCAAGGAATAGGAGGGGGAAGACAGCCAGCATGTCTCTGTGCTATCACAGGCATGAAAGCCGGCCATTAGAATGAAATATAACAAACTTATTTTGTCTCCTTCCTCTTGAAGAGGGTCTGAATGCCTCTGGGGAAAGGTGCAGTATCGTGGTAACAGCAGGGCCTTTGAAGTCAGACAGATTAGAGTTTGAACCCTGGTTCATCCCTTTTCGAGTTGAGTGACCTTGGGCAAGTTATGGAACCTCTGAGCCTTCAGGTTTCTCAGTGGTGAAATGAGGGTTGTGGAAGGATAGAGACAAGGTATGTGAGATGGCTCACAGGGTCCATGTGGATGCCTGTTGAGCAGCAGCTGGTATTGTGAGGGGCATGAAGGTATAGGGTGTTCAAGCTCAGGCTCCAGAAGCTGCATTGCCTGGTTCAAAGCCTGGCTGCACCAATTCCTGGCTGTGTGACCTCAGGCAAGTTACATAACCTCTCTGGTCCTCTTTTCCTTGCATGTAAAATGAGGATAATAATTTTATAGCCTTCACAGAATAGCTGTCAAGAATAGTAAGATAGGGCTTCCCTGGTGGCGCAGTGGTTGAGAGTCCATCTGCCGATGCAGGGGACACGGGTTCGTGCCCCGGTCTGGGAAGATCCCACATGCCGCGGAGCGGCTGGGCCCGTGAGCCATGGCCGCTGAGCCTGCGTGTCCGGAGCCTGTGCTCCGCAGCGGGAGAGGCCACAACAGTGAGAGGCCCGCGTACCGCCAAAAAAAAAAAAAAAAGAAAAAGAAAAAAGAATAGTAAGATAATAAAGTGTTTAGAATAGCACATAGCCGGTGGCAAGTACTCAATGAATATTAGCTGTTGATGATTTGCTACATCATCTGCTTTTCTTCCTCTTCTTCTTCCTCCTCCTTCTTCTTCTCCTTTTCCTTCTCACTGTGCATTAGTGGGCTCCTTCCTGTTAGCCATCCGAATTCCATGCTGCCTGTATTGCAACAGCCCCTGAGTTGCCTCAGAACCTCCTGGATTCAGTTCAACAGACATTTAGCCTCTGCTCAGCCGCTCGAGCCAGAAACCAAGGAACCGGAGCTGACATCTTCCTCTCCTTCACCCCTCACTTCCAAACCACCACCAAGTCCCATCAGCGCTCCCTCCAGAGTGTGTCTAGAACCTGCCCACAGCTCTCCACCTCCATGATACCACCCAGTCCCAGCCACCATCATCTCACCAGGACTTAGCCATTGTCCCTAACTGTTCTCACTCTTGCCTCTATGATCTGCTCTCCACATAGCAGCCAGAGCAGTCATTGTCATTGTCGCTCCCCTACTTAAACCTTCCCGATGGCTTCCTGCTTCACTAGGCAGAAAACCCAAACTCCTTAGCACAGCCCTCAGGGCTCTGCATCCAGCTCCTTCTATCCTTGCCCTCGCTCCTTAACAAGCCAAGCCCCTTCCTGCCTCGGGCCCTTTGCATCTGCTGTTCCTTTGGCTCGAAATGACCTCCACACCCTCCACCCCTAGAAAACTCCTCATCCTTCATTCTTCCACTAAATGTAGCATCTGGAGAGAGCACCACCTCACCATCCCCCATCTAAATTAGGTCCCTTTGTATCTTCTTTGACAGCCTGTTCTGTTCCAAAGTGTGGTAACACCACAATTTGTAGTCAAATATTTGTGTGTTTATGGACTTCTGATCCGCCCCCCTCCGTGAGATTCTCAATTCTATAAGGCCAGGGAGGAGGGCATTCCTAGCCTGACATATAATTGGCCCTCAAGAAATATTTATTGAATGAATGAAAGCATTTACAATTTCCTAGGTCCTTTCTGAATAGCTACATCTAACACTCAGCAATTCCTACTGAGAAACGGGCTCAGAGAGGCAGAGAGAAATTTGGCCATGGTCGCCCAGCTGGTCAGTGGTGGAACCTTCAGGGACAGCCTCAGCCTAGGCCAAGAGCACACCCCTCCCAGAGCAACCCACACTCAGTGACTGTCTGACATGGGGTATAAAGGTCTAGCCATCTTACTTCAGCTCATTGCATCACTGGCGGGCCATCCAAGCTCCTGAGCTCCCCCTGGGACCATTAAGGCTGTCCCCAGGCATGGATCACAACTCAACTTCTCTTCCTGCCCTCTCCCGCTTCCTCCCCCACCCTCCCATCCCCACCATAGGTACTGATCTCAAGGGCATTCCCTAGTAGAATGTAAATTGGTACAGCCACTATGTAGAACAGTATGGAGGTTCCTTAAAAAACTAAAAATAGAGCTACCATATGACCCTGCAGTCCCACTTCTGGGCATATATCTGGAGAAAAACATGGTCCAAAAGGATACATGCACCCCAATGTTCATTGAAGCGCTGTTAACAATAGCCATGACATGGAAGCAACCCAAATGTCCATCGACAGAGGAATGGATGAAGAAGATGTGGTATATATATATATATATATATATATATATATATATATATATATGCAACGGACTATTACTCAGCCATAAAAAGGAACAAAACTGTGTCATTTGCAGCAACATGGATGGACCTAGAGACTGTCATACTGTGTGAAGTAAGTCAGACAGAGAAAAGATAGCTATCATATGATACTGCTCATATGTGGAATCTAAAAAAAACGGGGGGTACAAATGAACTTATTTACAAAACAGAAGTAGAGTCACAGATGTAGAAAACAAACTTATGGTTACCCGGGGGAAGGGTGGGGAGAAGGGGTAGTTAGGGAGCTTGGGATTGACATGTACACACTGCTATATTTAAGATGGATAACCAACAAGGACCCACTACTGTGTAGCACAGAGAACTCTGCTCAGTGTTATGTGGCAGCCTAGATGGGAGGGGAGTTTGGGGGAGAATGGATGTTAATGGATGTTAATGGGCTATACCCCAATATAAAATAAAAAGTTTTTTTAAAAAACGGGCATTCCCTAGTAGACATTCCACTTGTTAAACTCCATCTCAGAGTCAGCTTTGTGGGACATCCAACCTGTGACATTCAGTCTCCAGACCTTCCTATCACTTACTTGGCTTTTGCACATAGTTAATGCACTTTTACCAAGGACACCGCCCAGCCCATCCCTTTTTTTCCTTCCTTGGAGCAGAACTCATTCCCGAGTCCGGGTTCTCCAACTTGAGTGTGTTGAAGGACTTGTTAAAACACAGATTGCTGGGCCTCACACCCAGAATTTCTGATTCACTGGGTCTGGGGTGGAGGCTAGGGATGTGCATTTCTGACAAGTTCCGGGTGATGCTGAGGCTGCTGCCTGGGGACTGTGTGGTGAGAACCGCTGGTATAGGGAAGCGAGAAGTAGAAATTGTGATGGTCTCATCTTCATTCTGGTCTCTGTAGTCCCTTGCCAAGGTAGCCCCACAAAGTTCCCTTCCAACTGAGAACTTATATTTAATGATGCTTGAATCTTTAAGAAGAAGTCTGGCCTGAGTGGACCCTTGGGCAGGGCGGCCAGGAGACTGAACACACGTAAGTTGCTCTTTCCCCAAGTTTCCATGCAGCCAGAACCCTGACTTCTATTTCTGTTTTGCATTCAATTCCCTTCCATCCCAGCCCCCAGCCCTCCTGAGCCCCACTTGCTCAGAAAGCCATCTCTCCAGGCACGTGTGCACCAGACACTCCGGGCAAAGCCACTGACTGTTCTAATCTACACTCCGCGTCCCTTAAGCTGGAAGTCTCCAGAAGAGTAACAAGGTGGGCAGAGGCTCAGGAAACTAACTGAAGAACGATTCCTCTGCGAGGCGTTAGTACCTTGCAAAGAAGTGAATCTACTGGCGTTTTTTTTAGAGTTTAATAAAAATATATATGCATCATGAGAAAATCACAGCAATAATTCCTTGTACCTTTGTTCCAAGAAGCCCAAAGCACTCCCCATATATTATCATATTCATTATCCTATTTTCTTCACGTCTCTCATTAATTTTTTTCTGAGGTGATATATTAATATGAAATTCTAAGTCACATTAAGGAGACCACGAGCCCAACTCATTCTCCTCGCCCCGACTCCACCTTTCTCTTCTCCCCTTTCCATCCACCATCCTCACTGCCCCTCTCCTTCTCCCACCCAGGAGACGGTAATTCGGAAGCTGGTTAGCAGCTGATGGGGGCAGTTAGAAGACTGGAGGAGGGCGGGCATCAAAGTGCTGCTTTGCCAGTGGGCTGCTCTCCCAGGCCCCCTCCCCAGAACCACTTGATCAGACCAGGACTCCCGTGCCCCTTGGGGAAGAAGCTGCCTTGCAGCCCAACTCCCCCTAATGGGTGTTAAACCTACTCCCTTGCCTTGCGTGCAAGAGGGAAAGAATCAGGCTCATTACAGATATTATCATGCAGCACTTCACATCTCAAAGAGCTTTATAATCGCTAATTAGTTATTGCCAGAGAATATGGAAATGGCACCTTGCTGGAATCCCGCAGACTGGAGGCCAGACTTCCGCAGCACTGCCTGGCCTGGCTGGGCCTGCCCGGGGTCTCAGGAAATGGGGCCGACTCCAGGGCAGAAGGCACTAGGCTTTTAGTCCTGGCCAGTGTGCTTCTGCATGGATGCTCCCGGGGTCATCAGACTGCATTCTGTCTGCTTAGGAAGAACCCAGAGATCGGCTACTGCTTCAGGTGGTAAAAGAAAACATGCAGCTGAAAATTAAAACAGCAGTCTGAGCCAGCAGAGGTCATGAAGCACATGCCCTTCCCACTGTGCTGAGTTCAATTCCCGATCTGATGACTGGAATGGGCCTGGGGTTCACACCCAGCCTATGCCTGCGTGCACAGCAATGGTGAGCTCGCTCCAGAAGCCTCCTGAAGATCTCAAGGGCACACAGGTGTTCAGATGAGGGTCGGAAGTGCCCCGTTCCTATTCTTTTTAGCTAAGGAATTGCAACCACAGGGCTTGAATTGGACCACAAGCGCCTCTCCCCCTCCTACCCTGGCCTGTATCTACTCCATCCTGTCTAACTCTGCTTTCAAACACAATTCTTGGGGCTTCCCTGGTGGCGCAGTGGTTGAGAGTCCGCCTGCCGGTGCAGGGGACACGGGTTCGTGCCCCGGTCCGGGGAGATCCCACATGCCGCGGAGCGGCTGGGCCCGTGAGCCATGGCCGCTGAGCCTGCGCGTCCGGAGCCTGTGCTCCGCAACGGGAGAGGCCACAACAGTGAGAGGCCCGCGTACCGCAAGAAAAAAAAAAACAAAAAACAATTCTTGAAGAAGGTTAAGATCTACGGTCTGCAGCCCCCTCCAGAGAAAGGAGGGATGAGGAGAAGCCTCATTCACCCTGGATAACCTCAATCTCATTTGAATTTCAATATAAATCCACTCAGAAGCTGTAGTCAGCAGGGGCCTCGAGGAGGCGGGCCTTGACCAGGCTGACTCAGCCTTCTTGGAGGGAAACTGTCTTGGATGAGAGGGGAGGATGGGTGCTGGGAGCACTTTTCTCTAAGACTCCATCCCTCATCCTTCCTGTAAATGGGGGTGGGGAGGCACTGCCTGAAAGAAAACTCTGAGTGGGGGGCAGCAAATCTTTCCTTCTAGGAAATCTTGCCCACACAGGTCAGATCGGGATGGGACAAAGAGTCGGGAAGCGCTCTGGTTTCCAGAAATTCTGCTGGGCCCCGGGCATGGGAAGCTCCAGGGTCACTCCAGCTCCCAGGGTGTGTTGAGAAATCTGAAACACGGATGTCCCCAGCTTTCCTCTCTTCCTGGCCATGGGACACACAGAGGCCACTCGGTGGCCTTATCATTATATTGACACTTCCCCTAATAACTCCAGTGTGTGTGCCAGAGCAGAGCGACGATGAAGGGATGGAGACGCATGTCTGCTGGGATTAGGCCTCGGTCTCTGCCTTCTGGAAGCATGTGTCTACAATACCCAAGACTGCATCCGAGAGAGGTGTTTTGCCACTTGCTGGTGGGTTCCCTATCAGGAGCTGTCTGTTCTTAGCACATAACTGTGCTGTGAAAGAGATTGATGTGCCCCTGGACCTAATTTCTCAGCACACCAGCGGGAGAGGAGGCGCCTCGCCCTTGTCTGCATTGCAGATGGCAGCCCTTGTAATGAGAATGCAGCGAGGTCCAGCTCCGTTGGCAGGGACAGGGGTGGGGGGGTGGGGGTGGGGGTGAGGCGTTGGACCACACAGAGAGGTTTCCCAAGGCCTTTGGGAACAAGCGCTTAGGCAATCTGGGTCCTCCTACAACAAGATAACCAGCCACTCCTGCCTCTCCTTCCTCCCTTAGTTCCAGGCTGAGGCAACTGGTTGGGAGGTCCCAGCCAAAGTCTTCCTGCAGAGCTTAAGCTGCCGCTGCACATCCTCTCCACACACTTCCCCACCACTGAGGTCCCGGAAGTCAAAGGCATCCGCCCTGGTTAGGGGTGCAGAGGTCTCATCTTCTTCAGGATTCCTCCCTCTCCCTCCTCCTACCCAGAACTGCCATGAGGTTTCCCAGTCCCAGCCTTCCTTTCTGGCTTGGGCCCCTTCGGACACTCCAAGCAAACAAGATACAATTCCATTGTAAAGGCAACCCAGAGCCTTGCTTCTCAGCTCTGCGGGCAGCTGGAAGGTGGGCCCCATGAAGCCGGGGTGTGCACAGCCCTCAGCCACCCAGCTCTCCGGCTCCAGCTTCCAGCTACCTGCATCGCCATGAAAACAGAGTGCCAGACGAGCCTGCAGGAAAAGTCCTTTCCTGATCTGCTCAGATCTACTCTGCTCCCTGTTACAGATACTGCTGGGCGTGCAGGCACACACCCACTCCAGACACGCTCTCCCGTGCACTCAGACAGGCACACTCCCTCTCATGCATGTTCTGGTGGTGCCCTCAGCCCTGTGATACCTCCAGCTTTAGATGCAAATCCTATTCCAACTGTCAGGACTGACAGTGATGATGGAGGGGGAGGGATGGGACCATTCCCTCCGCCATTCCAATTGCTCCCCCTTTGAGCAGAGGGAATGGTCCCATTCCTGTCCTTAGTTGGGCGCCCCAACTAAGGGCAGGTGGAAATTGAACTTTTGGAAAATCAGAAGAAAGGAAGGAGAGGGGGAGCGGGAGAGGCGGGAGGAGTGGGGAGGAGGGCTGTGGGAGACAGTGGCCCTGCCGAGGGTTGACAAATTGCAGTGGGAGGTGCTCAGAGGCTTAACCTCTCCAAGTCTCAGTTCTCCTACCTCTAAAGCGGGGATAATGACACTTGTCTTTTAGAGGTGCTGGGAGGAGGAGCCTGGAACAGAGGGAAGCCTCAACAAACGGCTGCTATTATCACTGGCGCCTAAATGAGAAGGAAGCTTGGAGGGTGTCAGTTCTGGGCCCCATTCATAGGGGGCCATGTAAGACACATGGTGATGTGCTGCCTTCCTTTATGGCAAAGCCGTGCCCCTCGTGACTCATTCCAGATGTCCAGTCACCCCGGCGACGGTGGGAAGAGTGGCAGGGGTTGTAGGTTACACTGTCACCCACAGGGATGGAGCGCTGGGGAGGGCAGCGTATAAGGTTAAGGCAGTGGTGTGAGGGGGTCCCAAGACAAGCTCCAAGGAGAGAAGAAATGCACAGTTCTTCCCTGCCCCTGGGGAAATAGTTTTCCGATGGCTTGAGGTTTGGCCAGAACCATCAGTAGGACCAGAGACGCAGGGAGCCACAGGCATGCAGCCCATCCACACAGGGAAAGGGTAGAGAGAAACTCCCAGGTTTGTGGCCACCTTCCTTAGAGAAATGGGACTGCCTCTCTGGCTGCTGTCTTGGGAAAGTGTTTCTAGATCATTCCCTCATCCATTCTCTGAGCCTCTGGGGCATCTTGATTGAGCACAGGGAGGCTGTCAGTGCTGTCCTTAGGGATCCAGATTCTGGAGGCAGACCTCCTGTGTTTGAATTCTACAACTTACCGTCTGTGTGACTTAATTTCAATATGCTTCCGTTTCCTTATCTGTAAAATGGGACGACTTAGCACAATTGCAGACACACGGTAAGCGCTCTTTCAATATTGGCTTTAATGATTACACTCATTGGCCAGCTGCCCAGCATTGGGAACACCTCTCGGGAGGAGGGCGGGTCAACTCGGGCTTTGCTGCTGATGCAAAGGGCGGGGAGCGTGGGGCCCATGCGCGGAGCACCCACCGTCACGGTTTACTTTTA
Source organism: Phocoena phocoena (assembly GCF_963924675.1). Classification (NCBI taxonomy): domain Eukaryota; kingdom Metazoa; phylum Chordata; class Mammalia; order Artiodactyla; family Phocoenidae; genus Phocoena; species Phocoena phocoena. The sequence goes on along the minus strand of NC_089240.1, from coordinate 34,526,551 downwards.
GCTTCTTGCAGCCACGAGGATTCGCAGCGTGCTCCTCGCTTGTCCATTCTCTGGGGGGGTGGGGGGGCGCTGCCTGGCAGCAGGCTGCTCCCCGAGTCACGATACAGTGATCCCCTCCAGCCGAGCTTTCACTCAGTTCCCCGCCTGCGCCCTCTCTCGAGCTAGACTGCCATGCGGAGGCGGATCCAGCTACCGTCTCCAAGTCGGCCCCGGGCTGCTCGAAACCCCTGCGTGCCCGGCGAGCCAAGAGCCGGCCCGGACTCAGGGAGGCCCAGGGCCTCCCTTCCCGCTCCCTTCCCCCAGCGGGCGGGGAGAGGGCGGGAGCGCCCAGAGCTGAGATGCTGCCTTCAGTGCAGAGCGTGCCTCGCACCCTAGTCTGGATAATCCGTCCTGGGCTGAGACGGACAGACTTTGGCTCATCTAGGGGCAAGGGCTGGGGAGGGGGTGTCGGCCCTCTGGGAGGCAGGGGGGCGGGGAGGGGGTGAGGGAGTGAAGGCGTGGTAAGGAAGGAAGGGAATAGGAAGATGATGGAAAGAAAGGGGAAGGGAGGTGATGGGGGTGGAAATGGGGGGAGGGGAAGAAAAAGGAGGGGGAAATAAGAGAGAGTGGAAAGGAACGGGGACGGGGATGGATGCATGGGAGGGAAAGGACGAGGGGAAAGGGGAGGTGGAAAGGGAAGGGAAAGGAAGGGAGGGATGGCAAGGGAGAGTGGGGGAGGAGGAGGGGGAGGAGAAAGGCAGGCAAAGGGGGGTGAAGTGGAAGGGGGGAGGGGGAGGCAAAACTGGAGGGAAGGGAGTGAAAGGGGAGAAAGGAGGAGGAAACAAAGGTGGGGTAAGGGGTCCAAGAGGGGAAGGAAGGGAGGAGAAGGGGTGACAGGGGAAGGGGAAATGGGACCACGGGATCTAGAAGGAGAGGAAGGGGGATGGGAAAGCTTGGCTATGACCTCAGTACCCCCGACACACCCCTAACCACATTTCCAGGAAGGATTCCGTAAAAAGGAGCCAGAGGGAAAGAGGGCTCTTGAGAAAACGCTAGGTGTGTAAGAGCTCTGAAGTGGCACATACTGACCTTGGACATCTGAGGGGCTGGATACAAAGGTCCTGGCCCACGGCCAGGCCAGACAGGCCCCCCCAGGGAAAGTCAGTGAGTCCACGTTCAAATCCCTCTTCTGTCTAGGAGGTTCACTGGGCATATGACCTTGGAAGAAGGTGGCAACTTGCCCTGAGCACTAGTTATCGTATTTATAAAACGGGGATGATTTAAATGCCTGCTTTACAGGGATGTTAAATTAGGTTAAACAAACAAAGAAATGGAAAGGCCTTGATCTCAGTGGTCACAACCTAGCATTTCATTTGGTGCTTGTAGAGATGCACATTGGTGCCCGACCTGGGCTGGCACACCCATCCCCCAACTGCTGTGTGTTGACCCCTTCTCAGATGGGAGCCCCCTTGCCCCCAAATGCCTGGGAGATTACCATCTCTGCCCCCTGGGGCTACTGGCAGCCAAGGCCTCTCTAAGCAGGGGCTGGAAGTGGTACAAACCCACCCCCTTGCCTCAAGGTGGGCAACTCCAGAGCTCCCCAAGGGATCAGGCTAAGTCAAGACTTATCTGAACCCACATCCGTTCAGCTTTCCCCTGCCCCATCCTGCTTCCCTCACTCCCTCGCAGGCTTCTCCTGAGAACCCTCTTCCAACAAGCCACTCACACCTCAATCCCTACCTCAGGCTCTGCTTGCTTCTAGGGAACCCCACTTAAGACAGCACCTTCCTGAGGACTAGTTGTCAATGTGCTGGGACCAAAAATGGGCCCAACATTGGCGACAGGGTCCCCTGGAGATAGAAGGGCCCCACACAGCCCTGCTCTTACCCAAAGCGGCCACATCAGGTCAGCTCTGTGAACCTCTGGCAGGTTCCAGGCTGCCCTGGGCTGGTCTCACCTGTCCTGGGAAAATTGGAAAAGGAAGCTGGGTGGGATTCAAATGACTGACTTAAAGTAAAAACAAGCTGGGAGGGGTATCCCGCAAGGCTATGGTTTCCTGGGACACCAGGCAGCCACCAGCCCTTGCAAACAGGGCTGACACAGTACCTCAAATATTCCAAACTGGCTGCTCAGGAGCCCGCAGGTGGGGAGGCTGGTGGAAGGGGAGGCTGTTGATCTTGGGGGCTTGTGGAGCTGGGGGAGTTTAGGAGTGATTTAAAGGATGAGAAGGAGTCAGGGCACACTTGCATGGGGGAGGTGCCCACAAAGCTTCCATTCTGTATGCAATTAGTCTAGGGATGCCCTCATTTGCATAAGGTTCATTAATTTGCATAAAATTGCTTGAGGCCCTAACCACCGCTACAGAAAATAAAATAACATGAATCAATTAGCGGGACTGACTGCAATTGGAACAAGCCTGGTGTTCGGGAATCCTCCTAACTCAGGAGCACTGGGTGGGCAGGAAGGCTGCTGGAAGGCGACCCCTCCAGACCAGCTCAGCTGCCCCAGGGAGGAAAGCTCTGCTCTCACCCTGCCCCGAGGAGGGATGGGGCCATTCCCAAAAGTAGGGACTAGCAGCTGGGCACAGTCGGTATGAAATCAGGGCCTGAGCAGATGCGGGCAGCAGACCCTAGCTAGTGGAAGAGGCGTGAGAGGACCACACGGATGAAAGGATGTGAAGAGACAGGTCTGGTGTGGGAAAGGAGGGATGCTCGTCATCTCAGTCCCCATGTTTATCGAGGGCCTTCTCTGCCTCTGGCCTGAGCTGGTACAATTACCCCACTGTAGAGATTCAAAAACGTAAGTTCGGGGCTTCCCAATGGCAAACCTGGGCCTGCCCAGCTCCAGAGGCCCATAACAAGCTCCCAGTGAGAACAGCGCCTGGCAGCCGGCAGGAGAGCAATGAGTATTTGTTGAATAAATGACTGATGTATGTGGGGATGAGCTTTGAGGAGAGGTGAAAGTCAAACCGAGGATGCTGTGTGGCAGTTCTTAAGGGAAAACAGGTTAAAAGTGAACCACAGGATGCGATTTCCTTAAAAAAAAAAAAAAAAATCAAGCCCTATCAATCATCTTGGGAGTCTGGGAGGATGCAGCTAAATCACATTTCTCCTGTCATAATTTCCATAAGCTGGCCTTTTGGTTCCTCTTTGGCGTCACCCCATCTTATGCTCTCTGCGTGCCCATGTTCTCAGCCGTGCCTGGCACTCCCTGACATGCTGCACTGTCAATTCTGGTCTGGAACCTATAGGTCCTCGGTGAGAGAGCCGAAGCCATAGCTAACAACAGCTAAGAAGCTGAGGTCATGGAGCCCAAGCCCATTTCCCACTGCTAAAACTATATGGGCTCTTATCTTTCATTCCCATCCACGAGTAAGCCTTCGCTGATGGATCACCAATTTCTCTCTCCATCTTTCCCTTTCTCTCTTGCACTGACCCTGCTGCTTTATAAGAACTCTCAGGGATTTTTTTTTTTGTGCCTCTGCTCTCTTTCTGAACCTCTTCGTCTCCCAGAGCCACTGTTAATGAATCAAATTGCCCTTCGACTTGAATTACGGGGAAAGCAGCCTCACCCACTACTCGTAGTAGATGGGGTGACTGCCCCCAGATCCACACTGGCCTCATTGCAACGGCTCAAAGCGGATGTTTATTTTTGAATCTTGCATCCTTTATCTGAGAAAATTGACTACCGATGGGAAACAATTACCTACCACTTACCCCACAGGGCTTATGGGAGCAGATGGCACGTGTGATGGAGAAGCAGCACAGTGCGTTAATGTCATCAGCAACCATCACAGCCATAATGAGCCCACATCACGGGGACTGGGAACCAGAGAGAGGAAAGAGTAACAGCTGGGCACTTCAGCCAGATGTGGTTGCAACCACCCAAATGGCTTGTTCCAGTTTCACTTAATGGGCAGAGAGCGATATGAAGCTATGAGGGGACCCACAGTGCCTCTGCTAATTCTGCCCAGAAGGAAATGCAGGAGACAGTCCTAGTAATGTCTGTAAAGCTAGGAGTGACGTTCAAAGATAATACACAGTGGATGTGAGAAAGACCTGCAGGACACTTCATGATTTGCTGAATTTGGACGCTGTGATATCAGGGACTGTAAAGAAAGAATGACAGGTCAATTTCTTAGCTACAGAAAGGACAAGGATGAGGACCAATGATCCAGCCAGAGTCCCCGACACCTCAGAGGGGTTTGGGCAGAAAAGGAAAAATCGCCCCACTGCAGAGTCTCCCCGACCCCTGCCCAGCTTGCATCACATCCATGACTTTGCTCCCCACTCCCACTCTCCCACCACCTTTGCTCTGGGTTTTCTCAAAGCTCAGAGCAGTTCAAGGATGCTTTCGGATTCTTTCTTCTCCTTCCCAGCTAAACCCTGAAGTGGGTTCTACACCAACAGCATGAACATGTAGGATCTTAGCACGTACTCTGGTTGCTAATGTTTGGGGGACAGGTTCGTCTTACTAGTCGTAACCAAGTGAGAAAGTTTTGGCTGGCTGGCACCTGGCTGCAGGCAATGGATGAGCTCTTGAAGATGCACAGCCAGATTCAACGGAACTCAGTGACTCCCCCGAGATTGTACCATTTTGAGAAGCATCAATATTTACAGTGATTATATAACACTAAAATCATAGAATGCAAAAGTGGGAAGCAAACACAGAGAAGGGATCTTGCACAATCCCCTCATTTGGCAGAGAAGGAAACTGAGGACCAGAGTGGGGTGAATGACTTACCCAAGGTCACACAGCTTACGACTGCCTGGCTCCACTAGATAATCTAGGTCCACAGACTCTTAAAAAACTGATACATTTTCTACTCCATGATGCACTTTATCTGGTTACTATCTGTCCTTACTCCTTGTCACAACATAGATTTTTTGGTTAACTAAGCATTTAATGTTTTAGTTCATCTTCGCTTCCACTCTTTTTAGTCGCTGCGAATGCTGCTGAACTCTTCAACCACTCCAGTGAAAGTGCTCTTTGCAACTATGCATCTGTTGCTACATTCGAAGGATTACCAAACTGCATTTTACTTACCGCCTTGGCAGCATTTGACACTGCCAACCCCATCTCCTTCCCAGAATGCTCTGGCTCAGCACTGCTCAAACAGCAAGTTTTGTGGACCCGTACCAGAAGGCAAACTGCTGCTGGTCTGCAACGAGATAAGTACAGAAATTAAGAATAATCAAAACTTTTATAGCAATTCGACAATAATTTTTGTCTGCTGAATCTAATAATAAAAATGGAGTTTGTGTTTTGAATGTCTGTTAATTTTGTGTTAATCCGTTTTTTCTTGCATCTGATTACAAAAATATTGCCTGTGACCCACCGGAGGGGAAAAAGCCTAGTCCTTCTCCAAAGATAATAGAAGAAGCACTGCTATAGGCCTTTATTTTTTCTGAATCTGGCTCTCCTGGTTTCCCTCCCACTCCACGCCTCTCGAACATTTGCACGTTGCCTGCATCTCTCCCACCCCAAAGATTTGCCCTTTCCTGACAAAATCCTGTGCATCTATCGGATCTCAGCAGAGAGGCCACCCCTCCAGGAAGCCTCTCCTCTGTGCTGCTGTAGAACCTTGTACTGTCCATACAATCCACACAACAGGACACGTCAGACTCCGTTGCAGCTGCCAAACCCCAGCTCCTAGCCCAGCTCCCAGCATGCAATCGACCTTTGTGGTAGGAATGAGTTTCAAGGGAGGTGGCCTTGGGAGCACACCTTTCACCAAGTTAGAAGGCATTTTCTGTCCACTCACTTCCCCCTGTTTTCTTCGTCTTCCTTAACTCTTGCAGTAGGCATCCTGATAGTCAAATTCTAACGGTGAATTAACAAGTGGTACAATCCCTTCTGAGGCTCAAGTTAAAGTCAGAAAACCCCAGGTTGCAAACCTTCCTATATATTATATGATTTCCCTTTTGGGGGGAGGGGGAAGGGAAAGCATGGAGTTTCATCCAGAGAACTCATCCCCACCAGCTGAGTGCATCCTGGGACTCTACCAGTCTCTGTGGAGGAAACTGCCTCACCTTGATTTAAGCACAGATGGGGAGCTTGGATTTAAGTCCTGGCCGGGTAGAGTGTTACCCACAAAGTGGAATGCCACACCTTTCTCTGTCCTGTGCCTCAGTGGCCTGTAGTGTGAACGAATGGCGGCCAGGGTGACCCTCGGGGCTAAGTTGAAGGGGAGACTAATTAGTCATCCTATAGCACACTGAAAATAGAAATGTCAAGTGTTACTATTAATAGTCATGTTTCCTCTGCTCTGGTTTCCAAGGTCCCTTATGCTTTCATTCCAGAACCTCTGGAAAGTAACGAGAAACGTGATTTGGAGGGAAAAGAGAGCTGTAACTGTCGTGTACCTCAGTACGACTGGAAAAATAAAATGCAGATAAATATGTTGCCTTTCTAGAGTGACCCTGAAGACTGAAATTCTAAGAAAAATGTTCACTGCTTTAATACATAAAAATGTAAAAACTTCAGCATTGTAAAAACTATAAAAAGCCATAAACAATGAAAGGACAAATGAAAAACTGGGAAAAATGTTTTACATAGATGGCAATTGAAAGAAGAGGACCCTTAATATGTAAAGTGCTCTTACAATCAATAAGAAAGTGAGGAATATCCAAATAGAAAAATGGGCAAAAGGCATAAGTAGGTAATCCAGAAAAGAAGAAATACCAGTTGACTACATATGTAAAGATGTGCTGTTTTATTTGGCATCTCTTTGATTACCAGTGAGGCTGAATGAATATAATTCTTCATTTATCAGATTGGCAAAGATAAAACATACAGATCATCACCAGGCCAAGTGAACGGGAATGGGTATTTACATTTGCCACTAATGGGACTGTAAATAGGCACAGTCTTTCTGGAGAGCAATTTGGCAATGAATAACGGAAGCCTTGTCCTTTGAGTTAGAGATTCCACCTCTGGGAATGAATCCTAAGGAATAATCAAACAAGTACACAAAGATGTGTACGATAAGATTGGTTACCTCAGCGGGGTTTATAGTAGCGAAACTGGAAGCTATCTAAATGTGTATCAGCGACTGATTGGTTAAGCACACAGTTGGATACTATGCGGTCACTTTAAAAAGGTCAATAGCTTTATACCTATTGATATGGAAAGGTATCCATGGCATGTAGGTGTCACTAAAGGAAACAAAGAAAGTTGGAGACTGGAGGTGTAGAATGATTTGTTTCTTTTGAGCATTTTTTAAAGTGTGCGCGTGTAGAAAAAGTCTCAGTAAAAGTGCTCTAAAATCATGCTTTTTGAAGGATGAGGTTACAGGTGATTTTTACTTTCTTCTTTTTTTTTTTCAGGTTTTTTTTTTTTTTTTTTTTTTTTTCTTCCTTTGCGGTACGCGGGCCTCTCACTGCTGTGGCCTCTCCCGCTGCGGAGCACAGGCTCCGGACGCGCAGGCTCAGCGGCCATGGCTCACAGGCCCAGCCGCTCCGCGGCATGCGGGATCCTCCCGGACCGGGGCACGAACCCGCGTCCCCTGCATCGGCAGGCGGACTCCCAACCACTGCGCCACCAGGGAAGCCCCTACTTTCTTCTTTTATACTTTCCCATAACGTATCGACTTTTCACAATGAAAATTTATAGTTCCCTCCATTGAAAAATGTGTTTTAGGAGCACTCGGTCTGGTTACTCTGGCTGTTTTACGGAGGTGGGAGAAGCAACAAATAAAGACGTAAGTACATAAATAAACATAAGGAAGTAAAATTTGATTGCTCCTCTCTGGAAGTACTATTTCATTACTCATTTTGGAATGCACTCACATGGAAGCTTCCCTACCCCCAGCAGCCCCATCTTTTTCTTTTGAAAATATCCTGGAATATTCTATTACATGAGTTGCTCCTGAAATCATTCTTGGGTATAATACTTGTATTTTTAATTTTTAAAATCTCTAATAAAAAATAATTGCCAATAAACTCTGCTAAAAAGCATCTCTCCCCAGGGACATATATTATGATCTCAATCCTCTGAGTGAAGCTGTGCAAAGAGGTCCCGCTGGGCCAACTCCACTGGGATCGCTGTCCCCAGGTGTGCAGGGCACCCTTTCCCTTCGCTGGGAGCCAGCAGCCCTGCTAGTGCCTCTGAGTGATCTTCCCAACGTATTAGCTTCTCGTTCCACTCTTATAGGACCAAATCGGGGACTGTCCCCATGTTTAGAAATGTAACCTGGGATGCTAAAGAAGTGTCTTCTGTTAGTAAGTCTTATGTCGTCTTAGTATGAGGACAGGAATATGAACGGCGTACCAATCTTTCACTGCGAAAATATTTGCTAGAGAAATAAGAATACAGAAGAATCACACTCCTCTCAGCTGTATTATATGTCATAAAGCAGATATATTAATACATACATACACCATATATATATATATATATATATTTGTTTGAACCGTATGAAATTTCTTATATTCAACTCTTTTTGACCTTTAGAAATGGCAATTTCATATGGTTCAACCTTACATATTATTCTTCTATTGGTAGTATCTGGACAGTTTTATACAATTAGAAGAATTAAGTAGAAACTAATACTACAATGTTGTTATTGTTGCTTTTGTAGCGCAATAAAAATCTCTTTCCGGGGAAGCAGAAAAGTGACCATTTTAAGTGGATTTCCCTATGATCAAAGTATACCTATGTGTGTATGCACGTGTGCGTGTCCTTAGAAACGAAACAGAAAACATCCCATACGTTAAAAAGAAAAATTAGTCTTAATCTAACTTTCTCCTGTGCCCCATCTAATAACTGCTTTGTTGAAGTTGCTTTTTGAGTCTGTTTCTATTTTTCAGAACTTTTATCTTTAAAAAAAAAAGGAAAACATATCTTCCCAGGTGATATTACTACATTGCTGTTCATTTTTCACATTATAGCTCCACTCATCCCCCTGAGAGACCATGCCGTCCTTTGACAGCTGGCCAGAGATGTTAAACAACTTGCCCAAGGTCACACAGCTAATTAGGGCAGAGCTGGGACTAGAACCCTGGGCTTTTGGGCTTTTCCACCCTGCAGAGGGAGTAAGGGCTGTTATCATCAGCTCCCCTCTTGAAGGAGGATCGGCTAAGTTAAATAGCCAGGCTGGGAACCAAGAGCCTGGAAGGTCTGAGGGAAAAGATCATCAGTTGACAAATTATAGTGATCATTATTAATGTTATTATTCATATGCTATGTCTGCGGCAGAAAACAAAGGTTTATTTAAAATGCACATAATAATTTGAGTTTCCTGCAACATTTATTTTCTGTCTAAATTATTTTTTAACTGATATGAATGCGAAGACTTCTGAGGACAAAAAGCAAGGCTTCTAAAAAAATCCATAACCTTAAAATTAAGACCACATTTATTCACACTGCTGCTCGCGGCCCAGAACTTTCTCCCTTTTAACCCTTCAGTGACATCAGCAAGCCACGTTTCCACCTCATCTTGGCCCAATTTTTCTTTTTGCCTGTAGCAACTGCATTGGAAGACCAAAGTATAATGCATTTCACAGTAAGAATCCTAATGGGATTTTTAGTAAACGGGCCCTACCAACCCACTTCCCCAGTGAAAACATGCCTCTAATTGATCTCTATGTAGAAACAGCAGCTGGTGATCAGAACCACTGTGCTCTGGTGGGTAATTATTTTATCAGGACAAGCACTTCCGTCATGATAAGAGAGAAACAGCAGGACCTGGGGAGAGGCACACAGAGAGGGCCAAACAGACAGACAGACACAGATAAGACCCAGCAAAAACCTGCCTGCAGAATCCACGGCCACGCAGCCTTAAATGGAAAGTTTCTGATAACCCATGATGGATTGCAGCCAGGTGGACGCGGGGAGGGGCTTGGGAAGCCACCGGGAGTGCGGAGGGTCAGGAGAGGCCGGCTCCCCGCAGCGCCTGCGCTGGCCCGGAGCTCTGTTAGGGGGCGCTGTGGTGCCGCAAGTGCCGATTCCCCACCCTCCAGAACCCGCAGCTTCCTCCGGCCCGCCTGCCGTGGTTGAAACCCCCATAGCTCTTTTGGCAAAGAGTAGGTGTGTCCTGGCCAGGTTCCAGTTTGGGTAATTACAGCCTGTCAACCTAAACTCCCCCCAGGATTGCAGTTAAATATGGTACCCGTCTTCACAATTAAATTTTTGCTCTAATAGGACACTCGATTGTCATGTTACGTGACAGTTAAATAGCGGCTGCATCGTACCCCAGAGGTAGCTGCACTTTTGTAGTGACTACAAAGATTTCTCTGGGTGCAATAAATGACCTGTATGGACAGAATCGGGGGGCTCTTTCTGCTAAATGAGAGTTGTTAACTATAGGATTTTGCTCATTATTCAAATTTTTTTTCTCTAACTCTTTCAGTGGGAAAATACGGGGAACACTTACTACTCCGATATCGTTTCCAGTTCTTTCTCCTGGAAATAAAAATCAGGATGCCAGGTTGCTGCAGGACAGGGGAGGCCTCCAACTACCCTTCCAGCCCCAGGTCCCCTCCATTCCTTCGTCTCAACATCACGGGATCCTTGCCTTTCTCTAAAGGTGCCATGGACTCCTCCCTTGCCCGTGTCCCTGGTTATCCCACAGCCTGGAACATCTTTCTTTTGTTTTCTGCTTACAGAGACCTTTTATCCTGCCAAGATCCAGCTTAAATGCCACCTCCTTCATGACGCCATCCTCCACCTTCTCCTCCAATTAAGTGTTTCTCCTCTTATAGCCCCCATTCGACATTCCTATTACCCTCACTCAGCACCTCCTCCAATTTGTCGTGTATTTTAGTAAGTTGTTTACACATCGGGCACATGCCCTGAACTATGAGCTCCTTGAGGGCAGGGGCCTTAGTTACTTTTCCTTATACCCGACCACAATGCTTAACAAATATTTTTGATGGAGAGAAAGAAGGCATCCCCTCTTCCTTTTCCAAGAGCATAAGTAAGAATATCTACTATTTACTATAGGCTGATCATTGTTCTAAGCATTTTACCTGTACTAACTCATTCAGCCCTCACCATCTCATAAAGTATCATCATCATTGTCTCATTCCTATAGATTAAAATACTGAGGCCCAGAGAGGTTAGATAATTTGCCCAAGGCCACACAGCCAGTAAGAAGTGGGGCTAAGAATGAATCCCTTGGGGCTTACCCCCCCACCCCACCCCAGAACCTCATACCTTTACACTGCTGGATAGTACAGGTTTTTAATTAAACATATCAGCATCCCCACCGTCTTCAAAATTTTAAATCAATCCAGGTCTGCGAAAGCACAACTCATTTTCTAAAGGGGTGAGCATGAGGTGGGAGCAGTTGAGACAGCATGCACCTGTCTCCATTCCGCTTAGGCTATCCCAAATAACAAGTGGGCTGCTTTCCGAAATCCACATGCTTGTTTGTCAGCTTCCATCCTTGGGCAATTATTTCACACTGAAAATGAGAAGGTGATAATCTAAAGTATTCGCAGCCAGTCTTGCCTACAGAGGTGTGAGCAAAGAGGAAGATCGCATGTTGTGATTAGAGAGAGAAGAAACAAACCCCAGTGATTGCGGTACGTGAGGAAGGGGTCAGCCTCATTATTCTAAAGCATAGTTTTCTGAACCCATAGAAATATTTTATTCCAACAAGTTAATTCCTTTAAGTGGTGAGCGCTGAGCATGGCAGACACGATTATCTTTCTTAGGTTTCTGGCCGCTTTCTCCCCACCCAGCTGGGGGAAGGATTTCTGCAGCTCACCTCTGCAATTAGAAACAGCCCCACAGGGCAGAGGTGCAGCCTGCGTTCTGAGATACTCTTCTGCTGCTGAAATAAAAACAGCCTTTGAGAATATTCTCCTGCCAAAATCATTTTAGCATTTCACTGTCACACAGCAGGAGGCAGAGAGAGGGAGGGAGGGAGAGAGGGAGAGAGAGCATCCTTTCCGCGCAAACCCAAGCAAGACCTCATGAGTCTTTCCCGTGTACAAGGAAATTAATTAATTTCCTTTCTTATTTTTCAAAAAGGGGGCCATAAAAACATAGTTCAAGGTGTTACGTTTTCATAAGGAAGAAGTCTCCACTGGAAGTGAGTACCTCTTTTAAGACAAGGTTGTAATTAGATTGCCCGTGGTGATGATGAATGGGGAGGGTGAAGGGTCCTCGGCTTCTTTCTGGGGGCAGAAACATCCTCGAAGGCAGAGGCGAGGGCTGCCTCGGGCAGCCACACTGGTGCCAGCGCCAAAGACTGTTCTCTCCCAAGAAGCTCAAAGAAGAAAGGCTGTTTCTAAACCGAGGAGGAATAACAGGAATAACAGCAGAAAAGGCAATTGAGAGGGTGAGCCGAGGTGTTTGCCTCTCCCCAGTGCTTTCTGCACAACCTCTTTCAACCTGGGTAGATTTTCTCTCTTGCAGTTGCTGGAAAGAATGGAGAACTTGGTTTCTGCTGCCCCTGCCTTTATGAATGCCTTTTTGTTTTTGTTGTTTCTACATGCCTGTTAGGGACTGGACTGTGCCCCCTCCCCCCAGATTGATATGTTGAAGCCCTAACCCCCAGAACGTGACTGCATTTGGAGCTGCCACATAAATGATTAAGTTAAAACAAGGCCCTTAGGGTGGGCCTTAATCCCATCTGCCTGGTGTCCATACAAGAGGAAATTTGAACATGCCAAGAGACCCCAGGAGTGTGCACAGACAGAGCAAATACCACGTGGGGACACAGTGAGAAGGCGGCCGTCTGCAGGCTAGAGAGAGAGGTCTCGGGAGAAACCAACCCTGCTGACACCCTGATCTTGGACTTCTAACCTCCAGAACTGTGACAAAAGAAATTTCTGTTGTTTAAACCACCCAGTCTGTGGTCCTCTGTTATGACAGCCCGAGGAAACTGATACCCAAGTATTTTTCACAATATGGTCCATGGACCACTTTCATCAGAAAGTGATGAGTGGATTAAAATTTAGATGCCTGGGCCCCATTCAGACCTACTTAATCAAATCTCTAGGGCTCAGGAATCCGTAGTCTGTCTCAAGCACCCCAGGCCATCCCAGTGCACACTCAAGTTGGGAAATCCCTGCAGCTGGAATTTGCGGAGAGAAAGGATCACCTTGGTGGTGATCTGAAGGGGGCTGCCCGAAGGCCACACTGCCTAACTCCCCCCAGCCCCCTTAGAAAGGCGTGCTTTGCAGTTAAACATCACCCTCTCCCTTGTGGATCTCTTTTCAGTGCAAATAGCTCCTGGATGGGGGTGACAAATTAAGTCAATAACCTTTGAGTATGAATTCATTTATCAGCTGAATTCCTGTGGGATTGGAAGGATGCCAAACCTAAGAAAAACCGAAGAGCGGGAAGAAGTAGGGGGTGTTGAGAAATGTCAGCATGGTCCACACAGGGGAAAAAGCGCCACCTTGACAACCTGGCTCCAGGCTGCACCCACCCACCCACCCACCGGGGACAAGGCAGTCCCAGAGATGGGCAGCAGCGAGCTCACAGGGCACTGCTCTCCCACAGGAAGGTGGACAGAGCGATGGTGGCGGGGCCTTTGGGAAAAGACGGCTGCCTCCTGTTTTCTCTTTTGCTGCTTGGAAGCTGAGGGCAAAGCCAAGCCTGCTTCCCTCTCTCTCTAGGAGTGAGGTGGGCAGGGGCCATGGGGGACTGCGACCAGGAGTGCATATAAGCAGGAGCGGGACGCAAAATATAGAACAAGCCGTATGGCTTAGACACGGACCTGTCAGAACAGAAGGCAGCCAGAGGAGGCTGGAGCAGGATCCCCGACCAAGCCCTTTGTTTCAGGAGTTAACCTTTCAGAGGCCCTGGCCCTGTGCTTTGCCCAGCACTCACAGCGCAGGCCTGAATAAGTGGGAAGGTCTGAGGAGGTGGCTCTTTAGCCTGGCTTTGTATTCCTGTGGCTCTCATGGTTATTTCTTTGCGAGGAAGGAGGAGGCATCCTCCCTGCCAGGAGCCTGGCTTAATTCACTTTGGATTTGAGCTCAGTGTGGTCCAGGCCAACACAATTCACATGTGGTTGCGGCGCGCCTGTATCCTCCGTTTCCTGAATCTTCCAGCAAGTTCTAACGGGCTAGGAGCATCAGCCAGGGGGCCGGGGCCAGTCTCTGATGGCTGACAAGTGGCTGCCTTAGAGAGGGCTGCCAGGGGGCCGAGGCACTCATGGCCATCTCAGAAGCCACGGCACTGGGCTTGATAATGAGCTGGAACCCAGAGCCCTCTGCAGGGCTGGGTGGACGCCTCCCCCCATGCCAGAGCATCAGGGCACATCGCAGCCCATTAGGTGCTTGGCATCGAGAAATGCTCTTTCTGGCTCCCCGATGTCTATGGAGAAGGGTGAATCTGAGGTGAAATAGCAAAACAGACACTGGCCCAGGATTCCAAACTCGATTCCTTGAAGCAGCAGATGGCTGGAGGAGGGCGAGGATCAGCGCGGCTAGGACACTCGCTGGCGCCACTGGTTCTTTCTCAAGACAGTGCTCTCGTGCCAGCAGACAGTGTTGGTGTCCCACCCTGATCCCCTTGGATCCCTTTTGACCCTTTGTGTGAGCACCCGGCTCGCTCACTGTGCTTCTACTTCTAACACCCAGCACCCACGCTGTGCTTTAGGAGGACAGCCCTCAGACTAGGAGACGAGAGCCACTGTGCACACCTGTGCAGGTAGCTGCACGTGCCTGGAGTTGCCCTACCCCCTTGGTGGCTCTTGGACTGATGAGGGCAGGAGTGTGGAAGCCCAGCTCGCTTAGACTGGGAGGCACGGCTCCCGTGAAGAGCTGCCGTGTGGGTCAGGCCAGGAGGGGACTTGCTTGAGTGCCTGCCCTGCTTGGTTCCTTCCCTTGTCTTTTCCTTTTCCTGCTTCCCCTTCTCCCTTGCGGGTCTGCCCCCGGAAGCACTTCCTTACTAAATCACTTGCACACAAATCCTCATCTCATGGTTTCCTTCTGGGAGACACAACCTAGGTTACGCATAAGAAATTCTGAATTTTCCTCCCTTTAATATCTCACAACCAAAGGAAATGCTCTGTTCCCCTCCCTCTTGCTCTCTCACTCCAGCTCCCTTCCACACCCACCAGCTCCTCCTCTAGACCCCATTGCTGTTAGAGGGACCCGGCATTCTCTTCATCACCAAGTTCAGAAACGCGGTGCCTTGCATTGTCTCTCATACCCAGTCCCTCTCCCTACCAAACCCTCCCCCAGCTCAGGCCCCCTCCCTCACCTCCTTGCCTGAGATGATCAGCCCTCAGTACTACGCGCCCACCTCCGGCCTCCCACTGTTCCAGAACATCTAGCGTACTGCTAGCAAATGGACCCTGCTGAAGCCCAGGTTTGATCTCTCCAGCACTCCCCAGGCCCCCAAATCTTCAGACACTTCCCAGTCTTTGCCAAAGCAAGTGCACCTTCCTTGTCTGGCAGGCACGGCCCTCGCCAACCTGCCTCCAGCCTGCATCTCCAAATTCCTAACGGGACGGA
The DNA here is from genome assembly GCF_963924675.1 of Phocoena phocoena. NCBI lineage: Eukaryota > Metazoa > Chordata > Mammalia > Artiodactyla > Phocoenidae > Phocoena > Phocoena phocoena. The sequence continues at coordinate 34,511,150 of NC_089240.1, read as the reverse complement.
GCTGGGAAGCCACTGCCCCCTCCTCCCACTCAGCACATTCGCCCCAAGTGGGCTGTTTTAGTATGTTGAGATCACTGCTGTGCTTAAGATCATGATGCACAGACAACAGACGAAGGAAACACATTGAACAGGGAGTCAGAGAGTGTCTGGGGCCATTTGTATGGTCTTTCTTGCCGATTTAAAAATGTGGCCTCACTTTTCCTTACAGGTATCTCAGGGGGGCCATAGAAAGTTTTTGGATTCTCTCTCATGACACCTATTTAATTGAGTCTTTACCTAATCAGGCCTAGGTCCAGGCTTAAGGCCTTCAGGCTCCCCACTGTGCCAGGAGGCTGACACCCATCCGTGGCTCGCAGGTAGGTCAGGACATGAGGTCTGCTTGCCCTGGCTTTTTCTTCTCCCAGGCCCCCTGGTCCCCCAGGTTTCTGACCTTGGGCTTAACTTCCCTCCGTAGGTCTTCAGTGTGCCACTCCAACCGGGCATAGGGCACAGATCTACTTTTCCACTGGTTCTCTATGAGAACCTGAGTTCTCCCTGTAGCAAGGCTGTCTTTGGCTCAGCCAAGCTCTGGGAAACTTTCCCTGGTCAACCCTGTCATTGGTTTCTCCCCTCCCTGTGCCCTCTGCCGTTTATAAACTCCTTGAGCGTGGTCAATACTCCAGCACACTGCTCAGATCCCCGTTCAAGGGCGGACTTGCTGTCCAGCCCCGCACACAGCCCTTCAGGGTCTGCCCGAGCTGCCTCACCCAGGGTCATGGCCTTTCCAGGGTGGCCCTCCTCTGCTGAGTGGGTGAGGCAGGGATATGAAGGTCTTGCCGTTTCGGTCCAACGTGGGACACCCTTAGGGACAACACTCGTTCCAGAGCTCCCTGCTGGGCTGGCTGAGGTTTCTTCAGGCCTGCATCACATTTCCAGTTCTTCCTCTGTACGGTCTTGTTTTCAACTCCTCCTTTTCATAGGTGTTGATCCCTGACAGATACCTCATACCCCAGACTCTGCCTTAGCGTCCATTTCTAGTGAGCACAACCGGCTACTCTGGGATAAGGGGCCACGGCTGTGTCTCTCTGCGTCCCCCCAGCACAGGCCTGCAGGGCTGGCTCTTAGGAGGCACTCAGCAAACGTGTGCCGACTTAAGCCTAACTGCTGCTAGGAATAGCTAACTTTTAAGGAGTAGGTCCATGTGCCTGGCACCAAAGGAAGAAGGCTGAGCATTTCACATGAATATTTCCTTTAGTCCTCAGACAACCCCACAAGGAAAGCACCAGGATTATTCCCATTTTGCAGGTGAGGAAACCGAGGCACAGAGAGTTAATAAGCAAGGGCGTGAGAATGTGAGCCCGAGGCCCTCACCACCCTGCTGGAGCAAAGCACTGGACACAGCTGACAGCTGATGGCTCACAGTGAAGAGGAACCGTATGGTGACACAAGGCAGCGTCAGAAAGCCAGAGGAGAACGGACACAACATTGGAGGGCAAGCACCCAGGTGGGGCCGGTAGGCTCAGACACTTGCCTAGCCTGTGTTATCTGGGACAGCCGTCTCTGTTTGCCTCTCTTACAATCAGTGCGTCATAGGCTGCCTGAACCAGCAACACACATAGCCTAACCTCCCCATGGTGCAAAACAGGGAAGCCCAGAGAGGTTAAGGAACTTCCCCAAGGTCGCAGAGCTGGCTGGTGTCTAGCTCTCTAGACCAGCAGGAGTTCCCAGCCCATCCCCTTCCTCTTCCCTCCATGACACAACCTTAAGGCAGGAATGGCATCCCCTACTTGGCTGGACCAACTTTGGAATCAGGAGTCTGCTGCCTTCCTAGGCATACCATCCTTGCTCATTCAGCCCCATCAGTGTTCTGAGCACCTCTGGAGTATGAGGGGATTGAAAGAGGGTAGTTGTAAGAGTGATGCAACAGCGCTACCTCATTGTTACTGCCACCTTGCCCAAGTTCTATTATTAAATTTCTCACTTCCCCTTAACATTAAAACATAACAGCACGATGGCAAGTGGTTAAGTGCCATGAAATCAAACAAGCCTTGGTGTGAAACCTGCCTTACCTCTTTCTAACAGTGTGACCTTGAGAAATTTACTGAAACTCTTTGAGCCTCAGTTCCTTCCTCTATGCGGTGAGGGAAATAATGCCCAAGAGTTGCCTCATAGGGTGGTGCAAGGGTTAAATGGAATCATGAATGTGAAGGGCTTGGCCCAGGGCTCCCGAACACAGCGAGGGGACTGCAAATTGTAGCCATTGTTAATTTTATTAAAGATACATAAGAGATAACACATGTGGCACCCAGTAATCATTCATCTGAAATCCTCAGCAGGGAAGAACAAATCAGCTCATGCATTAATTAGGGCTCCTCGTAACAGAAAGGATTTATCTGATAGACGCAACGCCTCTCGGGATAGAGGCATGACCAGGCTTACCAACGCCGGACCACAATCTATCCCTGGGCAGTCCCAAGCCCTGCAAACCCCGCTTCTCCAAACTCACCCCCTGATATCACAACTGGAGCCCCGATGACCCAGCTTTCCTTAAACTCAGAATGAAGGCAGTCCGAGTGAACCCATAACCTGGTGGGAGGTAGGGGTGCGAAAGATCTGCGGTGTTTCAATAACTTGGTGGGCAGAGCAAGCCAGGAAGGCACTCACCATGCTCCCACTGCAGACACACAGAGATATCTGATCAAACATAATGAAAAAATAAATAAGTACACAGATTGGGAAGGAAGGAAGGAAGGAAGGAAGGAAGGAAGGAAGGGAGAGAGGGAGGGAGGGAGGGAGGGAGGGAGGGAGGGAGGAGAAAGGGAAGAATGAACAAAACAAGAAAGAAATCCCCAGGTTCCAAAAGGAACCCTTCATTTCTAATCAGCGGTATTTGTTGACCTATGCCAGAAATAATTGAGCAAATAATTAGAGAAAGGAATTTTAAGTTTTGCTAGCTCAGTCATGAAAGTTACAGAGCCTAGACTTCCAAAGCCCTTAGACATGAGACAGCGTAATGCTGTGAGATCAGGCCTCCCAGCACTAGGCTAGGGGGAGAAAGTCAGAAAAGAAAAAGAGAACTTAGATGGTGAAGGCATCCCTGAGTAAGGGGATTTTTGCTGTGCTCCTTCTACCCTCTTCCCACCTACCAGGTGGTCAAACACTAGATAAGTTTGGGGAACCCAAGTGCTAAAGGCTTTTTCTTGTTTCATTATCCCATTTGAATTCATATTGAATATCAGCTTAGGAACAAAATATATCAAATCCTGGCTTTGTCGCTTTCTATCTGTGTGATATTGGAAGGATTATTTAATCGCTGTGTCTTCATTTCTTCATTTATTAAAACAAGAACAATAAACACCTAACTACCAATTACATAGAAATCCAATTCTCAATCATTCTGTTTCTGCTGGGATCACACACACGCTTTCTCTCTCTTTCTCTCTCTGTCTCTCTCAATGTATGAGTCAAGAATCTTCTGGTTGCAAGTGACAGAGACCCATTTTAAACCAGAAACCGGGCAAACAACAAGCCAAAGGGGATTTGTTAGCTCAAGTAACTGAGCTTATTGGGCTCTCATCTCTGGCCTTTGCTTGGCTTGTCCTTGCTTTCTCTTCCTAAACCTCATTCTCTCCTACTAAAAACAGCTGGGAAATATTGCTTCAAGCCGCTCCAGTTTTTCTGTCCTTACAACTTATAATCTCAAAAAACAAACACTACATTGATTGTTTCAGTAGAAATATCCCAGGGAAGACTCACTGGTCTGTTTTGGGACACGTCCTGCTCTGAACCAATCACTCTGGCCAAGAGGATGCAGTGCTCTGACTGTTGCTCCATAATGTCAATGGACCTTTCTGCTCTATGTCCTCTCTTGTCTGCAATGGATGCAATTTGGGGCTCTCCCGGGCTGATATCAAGCCATGCAGGAGAAGGGATGGACATTCCTTGCACAAATGGGACTACTCTTCTCTATTAGCCCATGGACCCCTCGCCTATCTCCCTACTGGTGGTGATGTGTGAAAAGCAGGGGCGAGGTCAACATCAAAAGAGATCACATTCTAGAAACGCAATGATGGCAGCCTAAAGAAATCAAGGGAAGGTAGGAGTGGAAGATGTGTTGTTCTATGTTTAAACTATAAAATTCTAAACAGTAGATTTAATCTGACCAGACAATGAATCATCATTTACATTTTCTTGCATAGACTCAGTAAGACTTGCATTTGTGATGATCCTCAATGAAACACAGTAATGACCTTTGAGAGAGTCACTGGAAGCCGTGGTCCATGGGTGGCACTGTGGATGATGCAGTGTCCTGGGTAATGTAACCAGGTTTGAATAAATGGAACTGAAGAGGCAAGAAGATCTATATAGTTTCAATACAAACAGGTTCCAAAGAGCTGTGGCATTGTGAGTAATGACAGCATTGCTAACTTTTTCTTATAGTGAGAGATAAAAAATTGTCCAGGAATGACACATTCGGCAATAAAGAACACAAAGAATGGTTCCTGGACCTGAAACAGGAAGAGATGGTGCCAGGATACTATGAAGACTCTTCACAAGCACTGATTGGACAGTGAACAAATATGTAAGTACCTCTTCTATACCCATCACTCTATATCTTCATCAATAAATCACTACACCTCACATGAGCCCATGAATTGTGTAGCACATTAAAAAGTTAAATTGTTTATATGGACAGCTCCCATCCCCCTCCAAAACAATATAGTAAGTCCCCTACATACAAACAAGTTCCATTCCGAGAGTGCATTCGTAAGTCCAATTTGTTCGTAAATCCAACAAAGTTAGCCTAGGTACCCAACCAGCACAATCGGCTATATAGTACTGTACTGTAATAGGTTTATAATACTTTTCACACAAAATAATACATAAGAAACAAACACAAAAAATAAAGGAAACCTTTTTAATCTCACAGTACAGCACCTTGAAAAGTACAGTAGTACAGCACAACAGCTGGCATCCAGGGGCTGGCGTCGAGTGAACAGGGAAGAAGAGTTACTGACTGGAGGAGGGAGAGGAGGTGGGAGATGGTAGAGCTGAAGGATCGTCAGCAACAGGACACGGAGGGTAAGCTGCAATTTCACTCACGCCTGACAGTGATGGAACACACATTCGCATCTTTGAAAGTTCGCAACTTGAAGGTTCGTATGTAGGGGATTTACTGCACTTGAGTGGGTCCCCTGCACAACCTAGGAGTGGCTCTAATCAAGGCTGAAGGCCTTGTTGAGTTTCAGTTCTTGAACCTGTACCCGGGCCTTGCGGCTTCTTTTTTTTCATAATTGGTCTCAATGTGCAGCAGGTAACCCCTCATTCTTAGTCTAACAGCTTCCATTTTGGCCTCGGTATTTGGGCAATAAAAACAACAGGCTGGTTGCAAAGCCCAGTTAATCTGCCCCTTGCTTCCAAGTTCAAAGCTCCAATTCAATTTGAGTGAATGACTCATTACAATGAGGGTAATTATTACCTTTGTCAGGCAAAGAGTACTCATCTGGAGATATTTGGAAGTAGTCAAAGATTTCCAATTCTCCACAAATCTCTTCCTGGGACCAATTTTATCCCCCATTGTGCTTCCCTCCCCACTGCCTTAGGAGCTCTAACTTTAGCTTGGGGCATAAAATAGGGCCTTTTCAGTTCTCCCAATGGTCTGGATCATGTTTCTCAGCCATTTGGGTTGCTGTCCACATTAGGCAGAGTCTCTTAGCAGAGGCATATGCTACTCCTTTCAAGCTTTCAGATGGAATAGGCTTTCTTGTAGGACCTTGGGGAAAGCTACAAGAAGTAGCCCCCACACTACAACACCCTGATATTTTCCTACTAGGCCCAGTAGTTGGTGTGGATAGGCATATTGCTTGTCTCTGAAGATACAGGGGGTGGCAATTTGACCAGCTGTTTTGCCACTTCTAAATGAGGACTTATTTGGTTGGCAAGTTATAGACATTGACAAGAGAAGGAAGATGGTATTTGTCTCTCTGCTCAGGCTACCATAATAAAATACCATAGACTGGGGGGCTTAAACAACAGAAATTTCTTTCTCACAGTTCTGAAGGCTATAAGTCTGAGATCAGGGTGCCAACATGGTCGATTCTGGTGGGGACCCTCTTCCTGGCTTATAGACAGCCACCTTCTCACTGTGTGCTCAAATAGTCTTTCCTCAGGGATTGTGTGTGGAGAGAGAGATGGCTCCCTCTCTCCTACTTAGAAGGTCACCAATCCTATTTGATTAGGCCCCACCCTTATGACCTCATTTAACGTTAATTACCACCTAAAAGCCCTGTCTCCAAGTATAGTCATGGTGGAGGTTAAAGTTTCAACATATGAATTTTGGGGAGATACAATTCAATCCGTAGCAGTTTTATTAGAGAAATTCTAGAATGCTCACAGAGCTAAATAATCAAGACAATCAGAATTTGGGACTGATGGAAACCATGTCAGCTCTGGATATAAATAAAAAGAATGCATAAAGTATATTTTCCAGGCACCGGCCTTATAAAGATTTAGCTGTGGTTCCTTTGACACTTGTTCATTCAACTCAAGGTTCAAATTTTCAGGAAAGAGTAGATGATTGGCTAAGCTTGCATCATGTACCCAACCTAGAAATAATCACTATTTCCAAAGGAAGGGATAATGTTTTCTGATTGGTGAAGCTGGCTCATGCACGTGTGTGTGTGTGTGTGTGTGTGTGTGTGTGTGTGTAGATGAGGTCAGTTTCATCCAAATCACACAGAATAGGTTTCTCATAGGAAACAGAAGTTCTGTTAGGTGGAAAAGAGGGAAAGGTAGGTGGGTAGGCAGAAACAATAGGTGCCCACCACAAAGTGCCAAGGTTCTGCACAAAGATTGTTGAAGTATATTTTTGAAGGAAAATATATTGCTTGGCCCAAGGAAGGAAAAGTTGCTGTGCTTTGTCAACTTTCAAGGTGATAATGATGTGAAGAATTGAGCTTAGCCCTCCCAAGTCCTTACAGGCCATTGGAGTTTGTTATCCAGGTAGATTAATTTCCAAAAAAGAGGAGGCAAGACAAGCTTTCAATGCAAATCATTGGTCACCTCATAGTTCCCAAACTTATCTTTTTAGGGAATGGTTAGAGGCCAGATATTAGTTGCCTTATCATGAAACACCACAACTGACTGTTTAAAAAGAAACCTGATGCTTGCAAAAATAGCATAGTAGAGCTGGCAATGATTGAGAATCTACTCTCTGCCAGCTGTGGTCACCACTGCTGAATGCGTTCACCAAATCTATTTCCCCCTTTCTCTTTTCTAAAAAGATCTTGATCTTGTTCAAGTAATCATACCTTCTCCACCCAAACCATGTAACTTAGGCAAAGGCGACTCCTACCTCTAGCCACAAAGATGAATCCTGATTCATGTGAATCCATCACCATAATCCATTCCTCTTCTCCCCTGATTGGTTCACACACCCAGGCTATAGCCCATTGCCATGGGGCGCTCCTCTGGTAACTGATATTGATTCAAGAAGATGGCGGTAACCTAGGTTGGCCCAATGAGATTGAAGGGAAGGCATTTCCTTCCATATTTGGGAGTGGTTTGCTCTTTCTCTTCCACTGGGGATAGACAAGCAATTCCACTGCCCTGGTTGTTGCCAACAGCTATCTTGCTTCAAGGAGGGCGACAGCCAAGTCAAGAAAATGGCTGACAGATCAGGACCAGAGCCCCGCTTGGATTGCACCTGGAGGTCTCTTCCCTCACTGGACTATGTGATATAATACATTTCCTAATTGTTTAAGCCATTTCCACGCAGGATCTCTGTCACTTACAACCCGAAGCATCTTAAAGCCAGACACTGTGTTAAGTAAGTACTTTATATGCATTATCTCATTTTATCCACATACCACCCTAGAGGAGGTAGTATTATTATCTCCATCTTATAGGTGAAAAAACAGGGACAAGCAAGTTAAGTAACTTGCTCAGAGTCAATTACTGAATTCCATCATCTGTCTCCAAAATCCACATTCTGGGAGAAAATACTTGCAAACGAAGCAACTGACAAAGGATTAATCTCCAAAATATACAAGCAGCTCATGCAGCTCAATATCAAAAAAAAAAAAAAACCACACAAACAACCCAATCCAAAAGTGGGCGGAAGACCTAAATAGACATTTCTCCAAAGAAGACATACAGATTGCCAACAAACACACGAAAAGATGCTCAACATCACTAATCATTAGAGAAATGCAAATCAAAACCACAATGAGGTATCACCTCACACCAGTCAGAATGGCCATCATCAAAAAATCTAGAAACAATAAATGTCGGAGAGGGTGTGGAGAAAAGGGAACCCTCCTGCACTTTTGGTGGGAATGTAAATTGATACAGCCACTATGGAGAACAGTATGGAGGTTCCTTAAAAAACTAAAAATAGAACTACCATATGACCCAGCAATCCCACTAGTGGGCATATTCCCTGAGAAAACCATAATTCAAAAAGATACATGTACCGCAATGTCCATTGCAGCACTATTTACAATAGCCAGGTCATGGAAGCAACCTAAGTGTCCATCAACAGATGAATGGATAAAGAAGATGTGGCACATATATACAATGGAATATTACTCAGCCATAAAAAGGAATGAAATCGAGTTATTTGTAATGAGGTGGACGGACCTAGAGTCCATCATACAGAGTGAAGTAAGTCAGAAAGAGAAAACCAAATGCCGTATGCTAACGCACATATATGGAATCTAAAAAGACAGTACTGATGAACCCAGTGGCAGGGCAAGAATAAAGACACAGACGTAGAGAACGGACTTGTGGACACAGTAGCAGAAGGGTAAGCTGGGACGAAGTGAGAGAGTGGCATGGACATATATACATTACTAGATGTAAAATAGATAGCTAGTGGGAAGCAGCCGCATAGCACAGGGAGATCAGCTCGGTGCTTTGTGACCACCTAGAGGGGTGGGATAGGGAGGGTGGGAGGGAGGGGATATGGGGATATATGCATACATATAGCTGATTCACTTTGTTATACAGCAGAAACTAACACACCATTGTAAAGGAATTATACTCCAATAAAGTTATTTTTAAAAATCCACATTCTAAGCCAGTAAAAGTAAAGGCAAGTGGGTTTATATATACCAATATACCTAGAAAATTACAGTGAAATGGATATGTTATTTTAAAAATCCTGGTTTTCCACAGATTTGGATTAAGGCTTCCGAGCTTCTTTGTCATCACTCCAGATTGACCTTCAACTGCCAGGGGGTATACCCCCTGCATCCCTTGGCAAGTAAATGGCTAATGGTCTGCGAGAAAACACATCACCAGGGAATTTCCCCAAACTTTGAAAAGTCAATGACACTGTAAGCTCTAGTTTTCTTAAGAACAAGACCCATCTTCTGGGCAGAATAGGGAAAAGAAGTTCAGAATCTCAAGGTCTCAAATTGTCCAGTGATGCAAAAACAGGAAGTCAGTTGGCTGGCAATTAAGCTATGCAGGAAATGAAGCAGGTAGCTGGTCTCTCCTTGCCCTACACCCCGTGGGTTTGCACTCTACGAAGAAGACATAGTTGCTAAGAGCTCAAGCCTTGGAATCCCACACATCTGTTTGAATTGCCACTCTGACATTTCCTACCAATGTGGACCTGAGCAAATTAATTAACCTCTCTAAGAATCAGTTTATACATCTTTAAAATGGGAATAATAGTAGTAGTGCCCACATACAGCATCATTGAGTTAAATGAAAAAATACCTAAGAGTTCTGGGACATTCAGCTATCACAACACATCCTCAAACTCAATGGCAAACAAAAATCACCATTTAATCTCACATTTATGGATCTGCAGGTGTGCGTGTATCAGTGGACCCAGGTGAGGCTCTGCTGGGCAGGTCCACTTCAAGCTGCAGGTTCAGCTGGGCTTGAATCTAAGCTAGCAGGGGGCAAGCAGGTCTGCTGCTCCACTTGTTTTCATTCTGAGGCCAAGACAAAGGGCAGCAGGCACCACGTGAGAGGGCAAGGCCATTTCAAGTCTCTGTTGGCATCACATCTGCCATTATCTCATTGGCCACAGCAAGTCACGTGGTCAACTCCAATCTCAGTGGAGAGGGGAGGCACTGCAAAGTGGCACGGCAAAAGGTATGGCTAGAGGGAGGGCTGAAGAACTGGGACCAGCTATCACAAGCTCTTAGGCCCGTGACCTACTCAGAAAATATAAGTGGCTGTTCTAGATTGCTCCACTAATCATACTGGAGACCCAGAGGCTGCCCTCCTCCATGGGGGCTGATAGAGCAGTGATGGACAAACTCTTGCCAATTCAGGTTTAAAAAAAAGAAGAAATGCTTCTTGATAGCATTTATTTAAATGAAAAATGGCTCCATTTATTCCCACGTGGGAAAATAAAAATGTATTTTCTTACAACTTAGTTTATCTACTAATCATTGAGTAAATCATAGAAGAGTGTCAGTGAGAAAACTGACGCTGATTCCCGGCCACTGGGAGGTTCATATCTTGACATACGTGAGAAGTATCAACTGTGAAATGGCTTTCTATCCTTTCCTCCTGATATTAGGTGGTGGGCCTGTCTCCAGCTTGGTGGGCAGTGCTCAGTCTGTAGGCTGAAGTTTTGACCCGTTTGTCAGTTCTCCACCTTATCATATTGGCCACAGTATGGCAACGGCCCTCAATCATTCCCTCCTGTCAAGGGAGGCTCCCTGTGTAGCCACCACATCTGCACAGATTTGAGACAAGCCACAGATAAGCGAGGTGGTTCCTCCCTTCCTCAGTCTACCCCCTCCACAATTCCCTCAGGGCTCTGCACCTTAAGCCCAGCCCACAAACTGTCCTCCCAATCCTGTCCTCCCTGAAGGGGCCACTACTACACAGCTTCACATCAAACTCAATTATTCTCTCACCTTTGGAAGAAAAATACAAGGACATAATGCTTGGGGGAAATTCTACCTAAATAAGTAAGTCACAGAGACCAGCTGTTTCCAGACAGGAAAGCTAAAGCTAAGGGAAATGGCAGAAAGAGTCTAACTCTATGGTCTGGCATTGGTTCGTTGGGCCTGTTGAGGAAAGTCTTTATTCCACTTACCTTAAGGCTTGGCAGTCCTCGTTAGTCAGCCCTGTGGATGGGTGTGGATGGTTCTGAGATCCCCTTTACACATGTAAGTTTCTTTGTAAATGTTTAATAAAAAGTCCTTATAGGGCCAGGTTATGATATATTTATTTATAATCTCTACCATACCAAATGCACTGGGACATTCAATAAATGGCAAATATCAAGAACCTGACTCACTCGAGGCCAGTTTTGGAAACACAGGTTCAAAACTGAGAGCTGGTAGGCGAGTGCCCTTCCTTGTCTATCAGTTCTGAGAGGAGACACTTGGAGATGGAGGAAAAGCTGGACCAAGAAGCCAGCACTCTTTAACCATGGATTACACTCATGGCCCCACTGTGGTGGCTCCTCTTTAAATCTCCAACCCAAGTCTGGACGGTGTGCAGACAGACTGGCTTCTTCAAAAAGACTTTAGAGGACACTTGAGGGGGCAACACGTGAGCAAGCCCAGAACTCACTAAGACCATAGTCCATTACGGCTCATGCAGGTGGGCTTCTGGTCCCAGGCTGAGACTCATTCCACTCTCACCTGCTCCCTCAAGGATGCCCATCCGCTCAGCTCCCTGTCCCCCTCTCACATCACCAGGGGTTGGCAGGACAAGGGTTGAAGTGAAGGTGACTGACCCTGCCCCCCAAACCCATATCTCTTCCAGGATGCCATTTTGTTTCCTTGTTATAATAGACTCAAACTTGCTACGTCCTGCCTCGTTCTAGACAGATAGTGAGGGCAGGAGGAAAGAAAGGGGCCAGTCCCAATCTCCAGTGTGAGAGACCCAATTCCTCCCCTAAGTGAAAGGCCTGGCTGTGGCAATTTGAACAGGGAATGGCTGCCTCCTCGCACCCACCCATGATGCTCAGGAATTGCTTTATCTCCATTAAAGATCTGATGCCCTAACATAACTTCACCATGAAATGCATTTAAGAGTCATACAATGAGAAAGACGCCCAGAGAGCCAAGCTGGGGGGATGGCTTTGTTAGAAGTAGATTTGCATGCAATACAGACCCTATCAATTTGTTACGGCAAGCATCTTGCTCTGCGACTTCGTGTTTGTTCCAGCTGTGATTTTAAGGCATAAACAAAATAATCACACAGTCAACAAACAGGCATGGATTCTTCTGCAGCATGTGTTCAGAGGCAGTTCAAAGTTGCTGCAAGAGAAATTCTTCCGTAAGAGGGTGATAAATGGGGAAACACTGTTTTCCTATAGATCAAGACATCTGATGGTAAGGAAGGAATTTTGAGATGCTAGTAATGGTAATGGAAGATGATGGTAATGGAAGATGAAAAGACCAGGAAGTGCCCAAGATGATCAAAGAAGGGATGGGAAGCTGGAATAAAAAACAAAAGGAAGCCAATTAAAAACATGATGTGATGTCAATACACACCCATCAGAACAGCTAGAATGAAAAAGAAAGACAATACCAAGTGTTGGAGGGGAGCGAGCAGAACTCTCAGATGTTGCTGGTGGAAGGGTAAATTGGTCAAATCCCTTTGGAATACTGTTTGCCATTCTCCACGAGGGCTGAGCAAATGTCCACCTTGCGACCCAGCAATTCCTCTCCCACATATGCACCAACAGAGATGTACACTAGGTGCTAGTTATCCATACTAGCACCAAACAGGAAACTACACGCATGCCATCAACAGAACAATGGATAACTAAATGATGGTATGTTCACAAAAGGGAATACTATGCCACAGTGAGATTGAACTAACTACATGTTACAATATGAAGGAATCTCACAAACACTGCATTGAGTGAAAGAAGCCAACCACAAAAGAGTTCGTAGTATATGATTTCATTTTCCATTTGGAAGGTGTTATGAGTTGACCTGTGTCCCTCAAAAAGATATGTTGAAGTTCTAACCCTGGCCACATTTGCCACTAGAAAGGCAAGGCCACCAGTCAGCATACCAGTCAGTTCGTGTGAAAAATAAACAAATAAGATCAAGCATTCCTGTCATCTCTGCTGTATCCATGAACAGAATAGCCTGTTGGTGGATAATGCCTGGGGCTGGTCAGTCCTCGTGGTTGGGGGGTTGGGGGGCCTACAGGGGTCAGGTCCCCACCAGCAGGACCAGGCCAGTGAAGATTTGAGGAAGGCACTGCCCAGGAGTGTGTATCTGCAAGTCTGAGAATGTGAGTGATTCAAAATTGCAGAGACAAATATCAATCCATATCAATCAATATTTATTGCTGAGTAAATACCTACAGTATGCAAGGTGTTCCCAGGGGGTCCAGGAGGGGAGTAGACCAAGACTGAAAGATTTACTCTTCTTGATTTTGCATTATCTGTGCCTCCAGCCCCTTCCATTAGCATGAATAATTAACAGCTGACAGAGCTATCAGCCACAATAAGAGTATGCTTAGGATTCAGGGTTTGTCATGTGCCAAGGAAGAGAAAAGGCTCAGGGGTTTGAAAGTGATGATCAGGGCGATGACAGGTGAAGAGGAAGAAGATGAAGGCTATTAAATTCAAATGCCACGTAGTCCCTTATTTTCTGTTTTTCTTATAAAATGACCTTTAAATGCACATATAATACATGAATGCTAAATATATATATTATATAATATGGCATATCTATATGCTAAATATATATTATATATATTAGAAGTATATAGAGAAAAACCTTGCAAACCACCCTTCCCTCTTCCTAGTCCCCTCTCCAGGGAGTAGCTGGAGTTAGCAGTTGAAGTGTGTCCTCTCAGGCCTTCTAGAAAAGAATTTACACACATAAATGAACATATATAAACTTTTTATATTAATGTGATTTTATCCTACGTATTATCCAGAGTTTGCCTTTGTTTCATGATAGCATATCTTGAACATCTTCCCCTGTCAGTACATACCAAGGACTTCACAGTACAGGCATGCCATGCTTTATTTAATCTCTCCCCTATGGATGGGAATTTAGATCAAATCGTATTTTTCACTATGTGTGTGTGTGTGTGTGTGTGTGGATATCTGGGTACACATGCAATTATATCTATGGGAGAGAGTTCCCAGTGGCTGGCTTGGAAGAGGGCTTGCTGGGCCAAAGACTATGACCATTTTAAATGTTGCTAGAAGCTGCCAAATTGCCCTCCAAAATGTCTTTGCCAATTAAAACTCCCACCAAGCACATAACACAGTGCCCATTTCCCCCCCCTCACTGTCCCCGGGACTAGGTATTATCCATCCTTTTAATGTTTGCCAACCCGGTGGATGAAAAATGGCCCCTCATTCCTGTTTATAATTGCATAGGTCTGCTTTCTAGTGAGGCTGAATATCTCTTCATATTTTTTCTATCCCTCATCAAATCTATAGGTAGGAAAACTGATTGTATTGTCGTGTTCTTTTTTTAACAGAAGGAAGCAGGTAAGTAAGAAATGCCCCTCCTGGCCCAGTCATCTGGTTCTTGGTGTGTGGTACTGAAATCCAGCCAGAATGAAGTTGCTAAAACCTCTGGCAGTGACTTGGGAAGGTGGATTTGTTCAGCTGTGTTCAGACCCAAGTAATTAGTTGATTGTCTGGGCATTTAGCTAGAACATCCTGCCAAGATGCTGTTCTCTCTAAGCTCCCAACAAGCAAAGGCTGTATTTTGGTCCAGCTTATTTTCTGAGTACCTCTTGGTCCTTGAAGGAGCTTCCTATTCTGTAGGGGCCATACTCTGAGTGTTCTTCCCTAATGGTCATGAAGATGGGTGATGACCATCAACTCAACTGCTGGCTCCAAAACCGGACCCCAAGGGTTGTTCAGGAAACACTTGTGAAAAGGAAAAATTACAAAGTTAACTAGACTGTCTAAATAACTCGAAACTGAAACTCCACTGACACTACCCCAAGCCAGGCGGCCACCCCTCTCACTGGTCTCTAATCCCCCCATCTTTCTTCTGCAATGAACGGGAACTTTGCAAACCTCCAATCTAATCACAGTACTCCAATGCCAGTAATCGTTTGTCGAAATTGAGCACTTAACGCTGCACCTGGCACCGTGTGAAGCATTTTACTAGCATTACAGTCGAATTTAAATCCATTGCTTGAAGCTCCAAACACTGCCCTCCTGCTCACACACACCCAACGTGCTCCCACCCCGGAGCCTTGCCGTTCCCCGTGCCTGGCATGTTCTTACCCAGGCCCAGTACCTGGCTCACCCCCTCACTTCATTCAGGCCTCCCATCAAATACCATCCCTCAGAGAGGTGACTCCCTGTCACTCTCTGTCCCCTGCCCTGCCTCATTTTCTTCATGGCTCTATTCATTACGTGCTAATTCTTAGTTCATTGCCATCTCCCGCGTTCGACCCTAAGCTCATCGAGAGCAGGGACTTTTTGTTCACGGCTCAATCCCATGTGGCAAGAACAGTGCCTGGCATGTGATTGGTGCTCAGTGAATCTTTGCAGAGGGTGTACATTCTGAAAGCAATTTGGCAATACCTTGTAAAATTAAGTATGTAGATGGCCCATGACCGAGCAATGTTGCCAAGAAACAGTCATGCACAGGTCTATCTGTAAGAGGACATATATGAGGAGGTTCTCTATGGGAGGAGAGAGTTATAAGCAACCTAGGTGTCCATTATTGAAGGAGATGATGAGAGAAAAATGAGGTGTGTGCATACCATACAACACGATGCTGCAACTGGAAGAAAAAACAAAGTGCTCATACAGCAACATGCATAGATCTTTAAAAGGAGTGCTGAGTGAACGGTGTAGGAAAGAGGATGACACAGCACAACACCTTTTATGGAAATTAAAAACATATGCACAAAATGACACTATGCATTATGCAAATACAAAAGAATATTCAAGGGTACTATTATACACCTTCAAGAGGGTGCCTCTGAGGAAGGGAATGGAAGCGGAGGACTGAAGATTTAAAGGAAAAGAGAGGGAAAGAAAAAGGGAGAAGTTCAGTGGGCCAACGAAGATAGGACTGGCAAACAGATCTCGGGTTTAAAAGGAGAAAAAGAAATAAAATGCCCTTTCCCCTTTCTCCATCTGCCATGTTCCCGCTCATCCTTCCAGCTTAGCTCAGACATAATCTCCATTTTGAAGCTTTCTTTGACTTTCTCCCATAGGATTAATTCTTCCTTTATTGACATTCCCATAGCATTTTAATGATAGTTTTATTTTAGCGTTTATAACCTCGTATAATAGCTATTTGCTTACACATCTGCCTTCTCCATCAGGAGATAACGGATGTGACTTATTAATTTTTGTACCTCGGGCACCTAGAATTGGTGATGAAAAAAATTAATGGTGAATTTAAACAGACATATGTTGTAGGGCCTCAAGAATTACTCTAGTTTGGGGCTTCCCTGGTGGCACAGTGGTTAAGAATCTGCCTGCCAATGCAAGGGACACGGGTTCGAGCCCTGGCCCGGGAAGATCCCACATGCCGCGGAGCAACTAAGCCCGTGCGCCACGACTACTGAGCCTGCACGCTAGAGCCCACAAGCCACAACTACTGAGCCTGCGTGCCACAACTACTGAAGCCTGTGCGCCTAGAGCCCGTGCTCCACAACAAGCAAAGCCACCGCCGTGAGAAGCCCACGCACTGCAACGAAGAGTAGCCCCCGCTCACAGCAACAAGAGAAAGCTGGCGCACAACCCAACACAGCCAAAAATGAAAACAAACAAACAAATAAATAAATTAGTTTTGTTAAAAAAAGAAAAAGTTTTTTTAAAAAAAGAAAAAGTTTTTTTAAAAAAAGAATTACTCTAGTTTGAATTTAATTTATAAATACAGCGGTTTTAGCCAGTGTCTGATTGGGTGGAATAGAGGTTCTGACTCTGGAACTCTGAGGCATTTCGTTTCTTATTTGGGGACAAGAAATGAGTAGGATGCAGCCAGTGTGGCCTGATGTGCCTGCTAGACCAGAAGCTCTATCACCAAATAGAATGGAGAGGTGAGGAGGAATCAGGGATGGGCTGCAGACCCAGCCACTGGACTGGGGCACTTCTGGGGGTGCTGCCCCAGCTGCAGGTGCTGCTGGAAGAGGTTTATCCTGGAAGCTGAGTCTGGCATCAGAAGTCACAGCCACTTCTGGCCTCTATCCAGGCAAACAGCCAATAATCAGGACAAGGGAACTAAGAGCATGGGGCCCAGGAACCCATGGCGGGTTGGGCATAGAAGTTCAAGAAAACAGGGTATGACACCAAGGGCCCAGAAATGGAGAGCAGTCTCCTGTGACCGGCAGGACTTTAGTTCCAGGTAGGCATCATGGTACTGCTCCTTGTACTTAGACCTTAGGCAAAGACTAGTGCAACCAACGCCCCCTGCCCGAGGACCTACCTGGTGCCAGGCATGGTGCTCAATGCACAAAGGAAAGGGAACAGGGCCCATGGGACAAGCTGAGGCATGGGAATTGGGGCACAGGGCTGTGAAGCTGGGACTGGGGAGCAAGGGGAGAGTCGGGTTTGGGACATCTGATCAGAATTTCAGCTGTAGGGAAGTCAATGCTGAAATCCAGCTCTATGTCTGGAGCTGTTATAAGGATTGGGGTGAGCCACGAGAATCGGGAGGACAGGTGACTCCAAATGTGTGTGGAAGGAGGGCTAGGGGTTGGGCAGGGACTGCCAAGCACATTTCTTTTCTGCTGTAAATCCAGCTTGCCTTTTGACCTTGGGTGCATCTCCCCACTTCCAGGGTTTTCATTTTCTCATGGGCAGAATAAAAAAAAAAGTCAACATTTGCCAAGCATTGGCTAGGTGCTCTTAGAATGTTCTAGCTGTTCTCTATAACTTTATCCTCATGCCAGTCCTCTGAGGTGGTATTAGGAGAGTGAAACTGGGGCACAGAGAGATTTTAGTGACTTGCATGGGTAGCCAACCTGGCATTTGAAGCCAGATAGTTTAACCCCAGAGTGTGTACACACACACACACACACACACACACACACACACACACACACACACACACACTCTCTCTCTCTCAATCACTGCACTTCACTGCTTTACTAAAGTGTGTGTGTGGGAGCAGGGCAAGAGAGGACAAGAAGGACCCAGATCCCCACTGTCATTTCACAAGGATGTCATGACAGTTGAGAAACATCTGCCGAGAGCCCAGTGACCCACTTACTTGGGCCACTGAGTTTCCTCCAGATTAGAGACTGATCTGACCACTGTGGTCGGAGGCTCTGATTTGTCGGTGATCTCCGCCGGGCGTATGGATGCAGACAACCAAGTCCTCAACAGGGCAATGCAGGCTCCTCCCACCTGAGCCTTTCTCTGGGTGGATCACCAATGATGCTATCAGAACGGCCAACAGCACAGGCGGCACCTGTGGTGGCTACAAGTTCCACATTGCTCTGAGCCAGAAGTCAGTGGTTCCCGGGCCCATGCTCTGAGAACCAGTGGTTGGTAGAGATTTAGTTCTGTGATTTTTCCGAGAGGGGGCAGAGGCTGTCCAGAACACAGGAAGACCCGAGCCGGGTGTACCAGAGGTCCCTGGCGCCCACCCATATCCTCCTCTATTACTGCATCAGGGCTCACAGGCCCAACTCGCAATCGCCAGCACCTGCACCCCTTTCCCCAGCGCTTTCTCTATCCTCAGGCCCTACTTCGCCCACCTGGATAATAGGCCCAGAAGGCTGGCGAATGAATTGCCCCTGAGAGTAGTGCTCAACCAATGGGGAGCTAGTGGAGAACTTCCTCGCCCCTCAGTGGGGACGGTTCTGAGATGTGTACCCTGCACTGTGTCCCGGACATCACCAGCAACAGCTCCTGTTGCCCCAAGTAGTAACTTGCTTGATAACACACCCTTTCTTCACTTCCTTCCTTCTCTTCCCTGCCTCACTTCCTTATACCCCTTCCTGGGCTCTGCAAATAAACAACTTGCAGTCAATTCATTGTCTCACAGCCTGCTTCTGGGGAACTCAAACTAAGACACCGGAAAGGACTCTTGGTGGCAAATTATATCCTGAGAAACATTCTTCACCTGTGCAATCTCTAGATTCTGGGAAGGAAGACTGTTCTAACGTTCTCCAAAGATAGGTAGGTCATAGAAGGAAGCCAAGCTTAGAAAAGCCTAGTAAGGGGCTTTTGCAATCTGACTGAAGGCAGGCCTAAGAGACTCTGAATTTCCACACTCCTCCAATACCTCCCAGGTGGCTCCCTCAGCCCCGGAGTTACTCCTGGACTAGGTTTTTGCCTTTGAAAATGGAGGCGCAGGTGAACCTGTCTCTTTTGTATGAGGGTTCCTTTTCTTGATGCTCTGGTCTTCTTTTGCCACATCCGAATGGAAATTACTTTTCTGCTCCAGTTAGCAACAGTTTCTGTTTTGCAGGTGAATAAACGTAATTCTCTGCAGGGGTAAGGGAAGCATCCAAGTCAATTCCCACAGTTGTGCTGGCAGCCCTCGCGTCTACTCGGGCCACCCTCTCCTAGCTGGCCAGCCCCATGCCCTTTGGTTTCATAAAGCCCCAAATCTGTCAACAGCAGGAGTTCCCCCACCATTCTCACCTCTGCGAGGCCCAGGTCCTCATGAAGAAATACAGAAAAGGTCAAAAAATAGAGCATTTCTTTAGGGCAATGCTTGCTAGCCTCTTTCACATCATGGCACTCAAAGAAGATTTATACTATTTGTTTGACACACTGGGGCAAATGGACGAGGATGCTCTTGGCCAGAGGCAACTGACAGAGGATTTTCTGTGCCCCAAGCCCCAGGCAGCCTTCCCAAGGGCTGTGAGGATCAGTAATGTCCCAGCATATCTGTAACCCATTTGTCACGTGTCAATTGTATTAACAGGGTATTAACAACTCTTTTGAGTTTATACCATAGAAAGTCACAGTGTGAGGCCAAAGCACAGGTGGCTCTTCTCAGAAGCCTCAGGTTCCCTGTAGATCTCAGTTCTGCTACTTACTAAGGTCTCTTTAAGAATAACTCCATTTTTAAAAAATAGCTTGATTGAGGGATAATTTACATAGCATAAATTCACTCGTTTTATGTAAGCAATTCAACCAAATTTAGTATATTTACAGAGTTGTGCAACCAACACCACAATCTAATTATAGAATATTTCTATCACCCCTTCCCCCCCACCCCCCGCAAAACTCCATTTTAACCCACTCCTGCTCCTGCGGTACCTCAGCTGCTAACAAATTACCATCCTTATGCCTCCCCGTCCCGGGCCTTTGTAGAAGTGCACAGGGGGTGTCTCCCAGGTGTATGTGAACATGTCTGCTCCTCTCAAAGTCTGAAATCTTTGCCGGGTGTTGTCACCGATGCGTAAGGTCCTTGAAGCGCCAAAGTTAGGCTGTGGTCTGTAGCAAAGCTGGAGGGGGGCTCTGTATCATTTTAAGGGGTTCCCAGGCTGCATTACTCATTAGCTATTTATTTAGCACCTGCTATGTGCCAGGTTCTGTGCCAGCACTAAGACTTGAGGCCCAGGTGGATTTTACACCCAGAAAGCTCCCCGGTTCCTACTGCAAATCCAGTTTGGGGATTCCCCCTCACCTCTTCACCAACCACGCCTGGGTGTGTTTGATGCCCAGTGTAAGCACACATAAGGACACTGGTTTCACCAATCTTTCTACCACCCGGAATTGGCTATTATTCATATTTGTTGTCTTCACCTTTTAAAAAAATTAATTAAATAAAACATTACAGATAGATAAGGTCCCATTATCTTTCCTACCTCTCAATGAAAGTCGTGAATTTATCACATATGGTTCCAGCGTATTTTTGCACCTATAATCTATGCCCTCAGTCCTCCATCCAGATCTTCCAGGGCCTTTTTTCACCAGTTCTATTGCCCCTTCCCAGCTTCTGTGGGCTTTTGCTTCTAACAGCCCACAATGAAGACTCTTTGGAGATTCGCCATGAGTTTCTGGAGCCACTTTGCCTGAAGTCACGGAAAGTCACAAGTGTCTGGGCACTTATATCCTCCAAGGGGGCCCTTAGCCAATGACTGGTGTGAGGAAATGAAAGCCCAGAGTTCCCCTTCTTGGGCCAGCTGAGGCTGCAGGGACCTGACCTGAAAATACCCTTGCTTGGCTTCAGTCTCTCCTTTACGCTGTTCCCCTCATCCCTCACTGGCTTCTGGTGGGTGGAGGTACTTCTTACGCAAATCACTACCACACACACTCTGAGAGCACAGCGACTTAACCCCGGATCACATGTGTGGGCCTCCCTTCCTGCAGGGAAGAGGCATTCTTTCGAAGGTATATACTTAGGGCAATTTGGGGCTCCTGGAACATGGGCAGACAGTTTCCATCTTACCAGGTGCTCTCCAAAGTACTTGCACTCATTCACAGTTCCACCAGCAGTGACTGACAGTCCCTGGTTCCCTGCATTCTTGAAAATCTGTGACACTGTCAGACTTAAAGTTTTGCCAATCTAGTGGCTGAGAAGTGGTAACCCATTATGTGACTTTGACACCTTGACATACGTTTGTGGTCCTTTCAGTTTTCCTATTCTGTGAATAACCTGTTTGCCCTTTCTTCTGTTGGGCTGTTTTCCTTTTTCTGTTTGATTTGCAGGAATTCTAGTATATTCTACGTGGCTTGGTCTGTTATAAAAATTGAAAACCATAACCAAGACCAAAAGACAACCCTCAGAATGGGAGAAAACATTTGCAAATGAAGCAACTGACAAAGGATTAATCTCCAAAATTTACAAGCAGCTCATGCAGCTCAATAACAAAAAAACAAACAACCCCATCCAAAAATGGGCAGAAGACCTAAATAGACATTTCTCCAAAGAAGATATACAGAATGCCAACAAACACATGAAAGAATGCTCAACATCATTAATCATTAGAGAAATGCAAATCAAAACTACAATGAGATATCATCTCACACCAGTCAGAATGGCCATCATCAAAAAATCTAGAAACAATAAATGCTGGAGAGGGTGTGGAGAAAAGGGGACACTCTTGCACTGCTGGTGGGAATGTGAATTGGTTCAGCCACTGTGGAGAACAGTATGGAGGTTCCTTAAAAAACTACAAATAGAATTACCATATGACCCAGCAATCCCACTACTTGGCATATACCCTGAGAAAACCAAAATTCAAAGAGAGTCATGTACCAAAATGTTCATTGCAGCTCTATTTACAATAGCCAGGACATGGAAACAACCTAAGCGCCCATCATCGGATGAATGGATAAAGAAGATATGGCACATATACACAATGGAATATTACTCAGCCTTAAAAAGAAATGAAATTGAGCTATTTGTAATGAGATGGATAGACCTAGAATCTGTCATACAGAGTGAAGTAAGTCAGAAAGAAAAAGACAAATACCGTATGCTAACACATATATATGGAATTTAAGGGAAAAAAATGTCATGAAGAACCTAGGGGTAAGATAGGAATAAAGACGCAGACCTACTGGAGAACGGACTTAAGGATATGGGGAGGGGGAAGGGTGAGTTTTGACAGGGCGAGAGAGAGTCATGGACATATACACACTAACAAACCTAGTAAGGTAGATAGCTGGGGGGAAGCAGCCGCAAGGCACAGGGATATTAGCTCGGTGCTTTGTGACAGCCTGGAAGGGTGGGATGGGGAGAGTGGGAGGGAGGGAGACGCAAGAGGGAAGACATATGGGAACATATGTATATGTATAGCTGATTCACTTTGTTGTAAAGCAGAAACTAACACACCATTGTAAAGCAATTATACCCCAATAAAGATGTTTAAAAAAAAAAAAAAAAATTGAAAACCACACATTGTTTCAAAATAGAAATACCATTTAAAAGTAACACACGTTTATCTAAATTTTAAATAATGCAAAAGAAAAAAAATAGAAAGTAAGAGTTGTTTCTAATAATCTCCACCCAATGATGATAAAAATAACCATGGTTAACAGGCGCATATCCTTCCAGAATGTATAATGCATATACAAATATATAAAAATAGATTTACATGAATTAATTCACTAAATATTATTAAGCATCTGTCATGAGTCAAGTATAAGTGATAGCAAAATATACAGGATATACAAAAAAACTCTCCCTAACTAGCTTTTATCAATACCCAGTTTATTGTAGATATCTTTTTGTTAAAACATATAAATCCCCCTGACCCAGTGTAATATTCCACTGGAAAGCTCCATCATATTTTATTAAACCAATCCTCTACCAACAGACCTTTTGGCTATTTCCACTTTTTATATTTTATAAAGACTCCTTCAGTGAACATCCTTGGACATCTCTTTTGCAGTTGCCTGGTTCTTTCCTTAGGATAAACTCCTACAAGTTGAATTTCTGGATCAAGAAGTGCCCATTTAAAATTTTAATACGCATTGCCAGGTTACCCTCCATAAATCTTGTGCCAATTTACACTCACCAACAGTGTATAAGTATGTCCACTTCCTCACATTATCAGGGTATTCTTTAAAATAAAACCCTTGATAACTATTTCCAGAATCCAACTATAGTCCATATAATTTTCCCTTCTCTACAGATTGAAAAAATATAGACAAGAGTAAATTGATGAGTTTTAACAATTCTAGCTTAGCAAGATATTTTAGTCCTTTTATTAATTCACTGAGTCATCTCTATGGAGCTATTTATTACAAAGTGAAATAAGTTTGAAGGAAGAGGTCTGATAAAAAACCCAACCCAAGGCATTTAGGTTTCAAATATCCAAATGACTTCCTCCTAAAGTATCTCACCACTGGTGTATTCCCACCATGAAGCCCCTTTCACTCATAACAAGGCTTCTTGGCCCACCTACCTCTCCTGTTGCTCTTTTAGCTACATCCATTTCTGTGTCATGTAGAAATACAACACTCGCCTTGATGGAATCTGCTTCTTAAATGTATATTCTGAGTTTCACTTATTTACTGAAATCTGGAGCTAGAGAGGGAAAAAAAAAAAAGCCCTCACAGGTGGCAGTAGAAAGTGAACCTTTGGCTTTTCACACCACAATTCAGGAGTCACTTAGCATCTCCAAACCAAAGCATTGGCCCATATCCACCTGACCTCTTGAGTTAAGTTCTAGGGAGACTTTGCTTAACCAGCAGTCAGAAAAACTTTGGAAAAGAAAATAATGTAAGAAGGTGAGGGTGCTTATTTCCTAATGTGGCAACAAATTCTAATCCATAAAACCTTTCACGGTCAAGATCTTTGTTTTAGAGCCCTCCTTTCTGGAGACCCAGGAGGAACTAGCCACATGGGAGATTCCTGTTTGCCTCTCTATGTAGTCCTCCCATTATACCTCCAGGTCTGCTTGAGTAAAGATGCCACAAGGATTGCAGGGTAAAGATGGATAAGAATATAGCTACGATATCAGAAAGCAGAGTAGGGAAATGCCTGGGTAGTGCTGACATCCAAAGAGACCCTTGTTTACTTGGCCATAAGCATGTACGTTTAATTGCTAGGTGTTTTAGAAGAAGAAACAGTCCAGTTCATTGCAGGAAACAGAAACCCCGATTTGTGCTATGCAAAGGAAGGAACCGAATATAGGGAATTTGCAGCTTATGATATCACTGGAAGGCCTGAAGGAGTAATTTCTAAGTTGCACCCCCAGACCCACCAGAGTAGAAGTGCCTCTGAGTTCACCACTGGAATACTGAGTTCAAGAACAGAGCATTATAGCTGTGATCCAGGGATTGGAAAACCAGAATCAAGAAGGAACCATTGCCCCTGAACCCATTGCCACCAGTGCCTCTCAACACCCATCAGCCTGGAGAATGGACATGGGAACCTTGTATTTCACATTTCTCCAAAGAAGATACACAAATGGCCAACGGGCATATGAAAAGATGTTCAATATCACTATTCGTCAGGGAAATATAAATCAAAACCACAATGAGATATCTCCTCACATGCATTAGGATGACAACTAGCGAAAAAACAGAAAATAGCAAGCGTTGGTGAGGATGTCGAGAATCTTTGTGCACTGTTGGTGGGAATTTTAAAATGGTGCTCACACAGTCCTGGTGTTGGCTGTCACGCATAGTTGGGTTGGATAGGACACATGCTTTTTTGTGGTGTTCAGATGGTGTAGGGCTCATGTGTCAAAAGGGTTTTGTTCTGCAAGGGTTTCCACTCTCCCAGTCCTTTGTGTAGAGAAAGAAGACTTATCTTGTTTTATGGTTTTGTTTTGATTTGATTTTTCTGTGCTTGGTGTTTCTGGCTTATGAGTTTCTATGGCATCCAGGCCAGGATAGAGGAGGCAAAATGGTTGCTCTTCAAATTCCAAGGTTCTTAGACAGACCACATTTTTTTCTCTAATTTTCAGTGGCTTCTGACATTTGCTTTATATAGTTTTTCCAGGGTTTTTAGGGGAAAAAAGGTGAATTGTGTTTATTCTGTCTGGAGTTCCATGCCATAAGTTCCATTTATTTTAATGAGGAAAATTATGATGTGTTCCATCTCAACCTAAGATACAGAAGAAATACCCATAGAGAGACAATATGTATCAATTAAATGATAAAACAAGTTTCTATAAATAACTTGAAAGTAAATAAATCCAGTTGGTACATAAAATATCATGTCACGAAGGTTTAGTGTTCTTGTCAAAGGAAGAAGAGAAGATTTAATAGTAGTGGTGGGTGATGGAGGAAGGGTATAAGAGAGTCAAAGAAAGACTGAGCAAAAGAGTGCTTTGGAAGCATGGAAGTAGCTCACATGAACCACAGAGAACAGTTGCAGAAGACGCTACGTCTTCATACTTCCTGCTAGGTCTGCATATGCGAGGCAGAACATTTTGGGTTCATCTGAACATGGTGTGCAATACAAATTTGTTCCAAATGATGTACTCAGACTAAAAGCTGATGTGTCAGTTAATTTGGTGAATGTGTCTTTTCCTGGAATTTCAATGTCAAAATATAACTTCTCAGAGCATATTTATTTAGTGTGTTTGGGGTGAGAAAATAATTATACCAAAATAAAATAAGTTAAATAGAGGAATAATAAAAAGAAGAAACCATTGCTCTAAAAGTGATATTAGGTGTCTAACTGCTGTTATGACAAAAGGTCATTAATCGAACAGTCATTATGATAAGTCAATTTATATATTTTAAGCCCGAGTCACGCTGAAATAGCTGAAGTTCTTTTAATGAAGCAGGGATATTAGGTACAACCTCACTGGTATTCTCTGAGATCATCTAGGGAAGGAAAGAAGATAGGCTCCAGTTTGATGACATTTTTGGAGGAAATTAGTGATTCTGAGTATACTTAATGGCTCTCACTTAAATTCATCCCTATCCCAACTCTAATGCTGATACTGTTCCTAGAGAGAAGAGGGCCATAAGTAAAGACCATTTCATTAAGTTTTCTGAAAGACTCAGGGTTACAAACATCCATCTCTCAAACTGTAACAGAGAGGAGGAGGCACTCCATTTCTCTTTCCTTCCCCACACCTTGGGCCCTGCCACGAGTCTGGCGCCACCACATCGGGCCTGGGCCCGACCATGGTGTAGAGCAGTGGTAGGAGATTCTGGTGAAAGAGGGAAAGCGGTATCTCTTGGCAACTGTGGTGCATGGCAGTAATGAACACAACACTTCATTATTCCTTGTATCTGTACCTTTTGCCATCAAGAGGCAGAGTGTACTTCTTGATTCTGGGTTCAGCCGTGTTATTGCTTTGTCCAATAGAGTGAGGCAGAAGTGATGATGTGCCATTGCCATGAGACAAAACGTGCCCAGGATAGCCATTGGCCTCACATGGAGTGTAGTTGAGTCACCCCCACTGGACCCAGCTTAGATTAGCCAATCTCTAGCCAAGAAGTGTGAGAATCCCAGCCTAGATCAGCCAATACTCATCATACCCCAAGCTGAATAAGGTGTTTAATATGTTATGAAGAAATATTATGGAAATAGGTAGCTGATTCAGCTTATGAGCACATAAAGAACATCTCCTGAAGGACCACTTGTAGAGGAGGCCTCTATCGGTGATGGGGTAAGAGCTAGTGGAATTGGATTCATCACCATGAACGTGACTTCCATTAGTATATCCACTGTGCTATGAGTATTGAAGATATTCTGTCTATAGGGGTTGATAGATTCAAAAGCCTATGGCAGGTTATATACATGTAAAAATCCGTCAAACTTGAGATTCACTTATTTTATTGTATGTAAGTCGTATCTCATTTTAAAAAGTAAATAAAACAGGAAAAGAAAGAAGCCTATGCCAGTATAACCCAGGATCTTCTTTTAAACCAAAATCCAGCAAGAAGAAATAAAGGGGCCCTGTGTACATCTCAAATGTGCCAGGCCCTGCTGAGATGAGCCTCTCACCGGTCCTTGGCACTGTATTCCAGGAGGGTCATGCCCAGTGCTACAGCATGCTCGTTTCTGAGTGTGTGGCATGCCACAAAGGAAGAGAATGGGGCTAACTCAGAAATCCACCAACATCAGAGATGGAACCACGTCTGGACAACCAGTCAGCATGCAGGCTGCGAGAGCCGAGCCTGCAACACGAGGACTCCGTGATGCAAATAAATAATCACCAGGCTCCTTCGACAGAGGCACTGCTCAGCGGTCCACCTGAACAGCTGTGACTTGCTCCTGACAGGAAGCATTAGCAGCATCCTTGTGATTCCCTTATTATAGTAAGCATTCCCTAGCAGACCACCGAAGGCATTTAGAAATTCCCCTCCTCCAACCTACATTCTCTTCTACTGTCCATGAATTCCCTTTCCTAAGCCTGTTCATTTCTTCCTCCTCTCCTTTCTCCTCCAAAGGCCCGCACCAATGTCTACAGCTGGCTTATCAGTATCAACACATTTTTAAAAGTTCAATCTTGAAGCACGATGTGCCTGTGGTTAAATCGACTGGGGGTTAGACTGCTACTCATCGCCAGGGCAACTAGTGGCGCAGGGCGCTGACTGTGAGAAAGGGTGCTTTCTGTTTTCTGCAGCACAGCACTGCACTCTGGAACTGGCAGCCTGTAATTAACTGACCTGTCGCCTTCTATCAAACTGAAGTAGGAGGAAAAAAGTCTCTGGAGATAGAAATGGTGGAACAGAAAGAACACTGGGCTCTGTCTCTGATGATCAGAACGTGGCTCTTGGTCTTGACTTACTAGGTGTGGAACACTGGGCTCGGGCTACTTAAAATGTAGTCCATGGACCAGCGGCATGGGCATTCCATGGAGAAGCTCAGGACTCATCTGACACTACTGTATTTGAATCTGCATTTTAACAAGATCCCCAGGTGAAGCTGAGAAACACTGACTTAGGCAAATCATTGGGTCTTATTTTCCACATGCGAGTTAATACATGGAGAGAACTTAGAACACTGTCTAGGACAGAGCAAGTGCTGTGTAAGTGGTGCTGATACCACATTAATAATTAGTATATTGTTCTTTTTAAATTTATGTTTTAGATTAACATAAAGGGAAATTGATTTGGGGGGAGGACATACATTTCTATGAATTTTAACGCATACATTGATTCATGTAACCACCAGCAATATCAGGATACAGAACATTTCCATTACTCCAAGGAACTCTCTCACAAAATCCCTTTGTAGCTGCTCCTGCCCCGACCTCTAACCCCCGGCAGTCACTGATCTGTTCTCTGTCAACTATAGTTTCGTATTTTAGAGGATGTCATATAAATGAGATCGTGCAGTAGGTTGTCTTTTGAGACTGGCTTCTTTCACTCACCCTCTGAGAGTTATACAAGTTGCGCTTATCAACAGTTCACTTCTTTTTATTGCTGAATAATATTCCATTGTATGAATGTAGCAGAATTTATCTCTTCACCTGCCTTTTTTCAGCTTTCTTGAGGTATAATTGACAAATAAAAGTGTAGTGTATTTAAAGCGTACAATGTGATGATTTGATATACGTGCACATTATGAAAAGATTCCTGCCATCGAGATAATTAACACATTCATCACCTCACATATTTCTTTTTCTTTTTTTTTCTGTTGGTGACAATCCCTTTAGCAAATTTCAATACAGTGTTATCAACAATGGTCACCATGCTTTACATCAGATCCTCAGACCTTATTCATCTTATAACTGAAAGTTTGTACCCTTTTACCAACCTCTCTCTATTTCCCCCACCCCCCAGCCCCTGGCATCCACTTTTCTACTCTCTGTTTCTATGAGCTTGACATTTTTTTTTAGATTCCACATATAAGTGATATTATGCAGTATTTGTCTTTCTGTGTCTGGCTTATTTCACGCAGCACAGTGCCCTCCAGGTTCATCCATGTTGTCACAAATGGCAGGATTTCCTTCTTTTTTAAGGCTGAATAGTATTCCACTGAATATATATACAACATTTTCTTTATCAGTTCATCTGTCCATGGATTACTGAGGTTGTTTCCATACCTTAACTATTTCTATTGTGCTATAATGCGTATATTGCTCCACTTGATGGTGTCCCATAAGTGCATTAGGTTATCTTCACACTTTCATTCTTTTCTCTCCTCTGTTTGGATGAATTCCACTGCCCTATTTTTGAGTTTGCTGATCCTTTCTTTTGTTGGATCCCGTCTTTTGTTGAACCTCTCTATTGAGTTTTTCGTCTCAGTTATTGTACTCTTCAGCTCTGTAATTTCTGTTTGGAACTTTTAAAGTACTTTCTCTGTATCTTTGTTGAAATCCTCACTTTGTTCATGCATTTCTCTCCTGACCTCAGGAAGCATCTTAATGACTGCTGTTTTGAACTCTCTGTTGGGTAAATCACTCATCTCCATTTCATTAAGATCAGTTTCTGGAGATTTATCTTATTCTTTTGCTTGGAACATATTCCCTTGTTTCTTCATTTTTCTTGATTCTCTATGTTGGTTTCTGCACATTAGCTAAAACAGCCACCTCTCTCCCAGTCTTGACGCAGACTGGTCTCGTGCAGGAGATGAACCTCATCAACCTTCCTGGCCCAAGCTCCAGGCTGCCTATCAAACCTTTGTGATTGTCCAAGCTGCTATCTTTGTTCTTAGTGGCTTCCAGTAGTTGAGGGTGTGCCAAGACCCACCAGTGTCCCAAAGGAGAGGGTCACAATCGGCACCTAGATGTGTGGCAATTAGAAGCTGGACCCTCAGGCCACAGCTGGAGATGGGCATATTTGCTTGCTCCCTCTGTGCTGAGTCCAGGTATATAGCCACAGAGGGTGTTCCTGTGCCCATTTGAAAACTACTTTTCTGTTTGTTATAGTCCTGTGGGGCTCATGAATGCAAGCCCCATTGGCTATCGAGCTAGATGATTTGGGGGCCCATCGCTTGGGTGACAGCCATAAAATTGGGGTCACTAGATGTGTGGACAAGCTCCTTCCAGGGAAACGCTGTCAACTTGGTTTTATTGTTGGAGAGAGCCAGAGGGGTAATGTGGGGAATGCGCCCACTGGTTCTATAGGACTCTGGGGAGGACTGCAATTAACATTACTGGATTCAATTTTCTAGTATTTTGTTGAGGATGCTTGGGCCTTTGCTTATGAAAGATATTTGTCTGTAATTTTCTATTCTTATACTGGCTTTGTCTGATTTGGGTATCAGGTAATTCTGGCCTTACAATATGAATATGGAAGTGTTCCATACTCTTCTGGATTCTAGAAGAGATTGCATAGAATTGGTATTATTTCTTATTTAGTGTTTGGTATCTCCAGTGAAACCATCTAGGCCTAGAGATTTCTTTTTTGACAAGCTTTCAACTAAATTTATAATTTATTTAATTGTTAAAGGACTACACAAGTTACTTATTTCATCTTAGGTGAATTTGGTCATTTGTAGTTTGCAAGAAATTGATCCATTTCATCTAAACTGTCAAATCCATGTGGGTAGAGCTGTTCATAATATCTCCTTATTATCTGTTTAATGACTTGTTTGTTGTAATATACTTTTGTTCACACCTGACGTTGGTGATTTGGATTCTTTTCACCTTCTTTGTCAATATGGGTAGACATTTGTCAATTTTATAAATCTTTTTAAAGAACAGCTTTTGGTTTCATTGATTTTCTCTATTTTTCTGTTCTCAATTTCATTATTTTGTCTTATCCTTATTATTTTCTTCTGTCCAAATTGCAATTATTTTAGAACAGTTTTTCTGGCAATGAATTCTCTTACTTTTTCTTCATCTGAGAATATCTTTAGTTCACCTTCACTCCTGAAGAACACTTTCACTGGATATGGAATTCGAGGTTAACTGATCTTTCTTCCAGCACTTCAAAAATATTGTGCCACTTTCTGCTGGCCTCCATGGTTTCTGAGGAGAAATTCACAGTCATTGAAACAATTGTTCTCTTATAAATGAAGCATAGATTTTTCTCTGATTTTGAGATTCTTTTTCTTTGTTTTTAGTTTTTAGTAGTTTGATGATGTTGTGTCTGGTTATGGATTTTTTTTTGAGTTTATCTTATTTGGAGTTTACTTATCTTCTTGAATCTAAAGATTTATCTATTTTACCAAACTGGGGAAATTTCCAACCATTATTTCTTCAAATATTTTTTCAACATAGAGTTCTTTCTCCTCCTCCTCTGAGACTCTGGTGACACAATTATTAGGCCTCTTAGTACTGTCCCAGAGGTTCCTGCAGCTGTTTATTTTTTTCAATATTCAAGTTGGTTAATTTCTGTTGATCATTTCCTCCATCATCTACATTCTACTATTGAGCCTATCAAGTGAGGGTTTTTTTAAAAAAAAATATGAGTTATTATATTTTCTGTTCTATAATTTCTACTAGTTTTCTATATACCTTTTATTTGTTGTTGTTGTTTAGACTTTCTATCCTTTCATCCTTTCATTCATTCCAAGAGTGTTCATCGTTATTTCTTAGAGTATTTCTATAATAGCCATCTTAAAATCTTAGCTTGACAATTCCAGCATCTGTGTCATCTTACCATTAAATCCTGGTTTTGTGTATACTGAGTAATTTTGCATTGTATCCTAGATGTTTTGAATATTATGTTATTATATTCTGGGTCTTTAAATCTTATGGAGAGTGTTGCCATTTTTTGTTTTAGCAGGCAATCAACCTGGTTGCATTCAGGCTGCAAATTCTGACCAGCCTTCTGTGAGTTGTGCTTTCAACGTCAGTTCTGTTTTCAAAGCCTTTTCAGTACAATTTGGATCTGTCTCATGTGTGCGCAACTCAGGGGCCAGTCTTTGACCTTTACATTGTTCAGTTTTCAAAATCTTTGGTATGATGTTTAGGATCACATCCATGAATGCACAGCTTTGGAATGATTCCAGGAATTCATAAACAACTTTATGGGGTCATTTGCACAAGCTTCTTCTCTGTGAGCTCCCCAGTTTTTTCCCACTTCCCTAGGGTTCCCCTTTTCAGTCCTCTAGCCAGACATAACCATAATGCATCTAGAGCACACTAATGGGTACGCTCTAACACAGAATACCTCATTACAGGGCAGTTCTTCCAGATTAACATTTACCAAGTACCTACCATGTGCTAGGTTCTAGTCTAAGCACTGTACATGTATTATCTCATTTAACTCTCACAAAACCCTATGAAGAAGGTATCATTATTGCCATTCCCGTTTTACAGATTGGGAAACTGAGGCCCAGAAAGGTGAGGCAACTTACTTAAGGATGCACAGGTATATATGGCGGAGTAAGTAGTGGGCCAGCATTTGAACACAAGAAGTTCTCTTAACTATTATACAGTTCTGTAACTATAATGTGACCCCACTGTATGAGCCATTCTTCTTTGCTCCCACCCTACTTTGCACACACTTCCATTAAATCAATTATGTATGATTATTTAAAATAAATAATAATTTTAATCCACTATCTCCAAAGCAATGAGTCTCTCTTTTCAAATCTGAATTATTGTCAAACACCAAGTGTATTAGCTCCCTAGGGCTTCCATAACAAATTACCACAAACTAGGTGGCTTAAAATAAAAGAAATTTATTCTCTTACAGTTCTCGAGCTCAGAAGTCTGAAATCAAGGTGTCAGCAGGTCTGTACTCGCTCTGGAGGCTCTAGGGGACAATCTTTCCTTGCCTCTTCTAGTGTGTGGTGGCTGTCAGCATTCTTTGTGGATATATCACTCCTGTCTCTGCCTCCGTCTTCATATGGTTTTCTCCTCTATGTGTCCATATCTTCTCCCCTTGTGTCTGTGTGTCTCTGATCTGTGTGTTTCTAATAAGGACACTCATCATTAGATTTAGGGTCTGTCTCAATAATCCAGGAGATCTCATCTTGAGGTTCTTAATATAATTATGTCTGCAAAAACCCTTGATCCAAATAAG
This sequence comes from Phocoena phocoena, assembly GCF_963924675.1. NCBI lineage: Eukaryota > Metazoa > Chordata > Mammalia > Artiodactyla > Phocoenidae > Phocoena > Phocoena phocoena. Next base: position 34,477,984 of record NC_089240.1, on the reverse strand, counting down.
TCACATTCACAGCTTCTGGGACATGGACATATCTTTAACCCACTATACCTAGCATAGGCCATATTATATGCTCTGTAAATACTGTATTAGTCAGACATTTCTCCATTGCAAATGACATAAATTCAAATCAGACTAGCTTAAGCAAAAAGGGAATTTACTTGTTCACATAACTGGCAAGTTGGAGGGTACTTCTGGCATCAGACATGCTTGCATCCAAGGACTCAACAGTATCTTTCAGTCTCTCCATCTTTCAACTTATCTACCTTCTGGGTACCACTTTATTTTCAAGAAGATCCACCATCAAAAAGATGAGAGACCTTCATTCTGCCAGCATCCATTTATCAAATCTCAGTGAAGACTTCGATTATTCCTGTTTAATTCACACCCCATCCTTGAATGAATCACTGTAACCAGAGGAATGGAGGTATTTGGTTGGCCAATCCCTTGCATGACCCCTCTGTAGCGGGGGTATGTGGTGGTGGAGGTGGGCGAGGAACAAGACATTGTGACTAATATCCTATCAGAACCATATAGAATGGAGACGAGTCAGTTCTCCAGAGGAGAAGACATTGAGAAGGCCAATAACATATGGCCGCTATAACTTCCAAGACTATGGTATTTGGAGGCACAGGTGCACTGCTGATGAATGACTTAATAGGTCTCTCCTATGTGTATCTTTTAAGATCCTTTCATATGCTTAATTAGTTCAATCCAACAGACTTTATCCTACTCATCTCTGAGGCTTGTCATCTTCAGACTCTCTCTATAAGTTAAGTATTTAGAAAATAGATGCAAGGGGGAGGTTTCCTTTCTTTTCTTTTTTTTTAACATCTTTACTGGAGTATAATTGCTTTACAATGGTGTGTTAGTTTCTGCTTTATAACAAAGTGAATCAGCTATACATATACATATATCCACACATCTCCTCCCTCTTGCGTCTCCCTCCCACCCTCCCTATCGCACCCCTCTAGGTGGTCACAAAGCACTGAGCTGCTCTACCTGTGCCATGCGGCTGCTTCCCACTAGCTATCTATTTTACATTTGGCAGTGTATACATGTCCATGTCACTCTCTCACTTCGTCCCAGCTTACCCTTCCCCCTCCCCGTGTCCTCAAGTCCATTCTCTACGTCTGCGTCTTTATTCCTGTCCTGCCCCTAGGTTTTCAGAACTTTTTTTTTTTTAGATTCCATATATATGTGTTAGTATACAGTATTTGTTTTTCTCTTTCTGACTTACTTCACTCTGTATGACAGACTCTAGGTCCATCCACCTCACTACAAATAACTCAATATCATTTCTTTTTATGGTTGAGTAATACTCCATTGTATGTATATATGTGCCACATCTTCTTTACCCATTCATCTGCTGACGGACACATAGGTTGCTTCCATGTCCTGGCTATTGTAAATAGAGCTGCAATGAACATTGTGATACATGACTCTTTTTGAATTATGGTTTTCTCAGGGTATATGCCCAGGAGTGGGATTGCTAGGTCGTATGGTAGTTCTATTTTTAGTTTTTTAAGGAACCTCCATACCGTTCTCCATAGTGGCTGTATCAATTTACATTCCCACCAACAGTGTATGAGGGTTCCGTTTTCTCCACACCCTCTCCAGCGTGTATTCTTTGTAGATTTTTTGATGATGGCCATTCTGACTGGTGTGAGGTGATACCTCATTGTGGTTTTGATTTACATTTCTCTAATCATTAGTGACGCTGAGCATCCTTTCATGTGTTTGTTGGCAATCTGGATAACTTCTTTGGAGAAATGTCTATTTAGGTCTTCTGTCCATTTTTGGATGGGGTTGTTTGTTTTTTTGATATTGAGCTGCATGAGCTGCTTGTATATTTTGGAGATGAATCCTTTGTCAGTTGCTTCATTTGCAAATATTTTCTCCCATTCTGAGGGTTGCCTTTTTGTCTTGTTTATGGTTTCCTTTGCTGTGCAAAAGCTTTGAAGTTTCATTAGGTCCCATTTGTTTATTTCTGTTTTTATTTCCATTTCTCTAGGAGGTGGGTCAAAAAGGATCTTGTTGTGATTTATGTCATAGAGTGTTCTGCCTATGTTTTCCTCTAAGAGCTTCATAGTGTCTGGCCTTACATTTAGGTCTTTAATCCATTTTGAGTTTATTTTTGTGTATGGTGTTAGGGAGTGTTCTAATTTCATTCTTTTACATGTAGCTGTCCAGTTTTCCCAGCACCACTTATTGAAAAGGCTGTCTTTTCTCCACTGTATATTCTTGCCTCTTTTATCAAAGATAAGGTGACCATATGTGCATGGGTTTATCTCTGGGCTTTCTATCCTGTTCCATTGATCTATATTTCTGTTGTTGTGCCATTACCATACTGTCTTGATTACTGCAGCTTTGTAGTGTAGTCAAAAGTCTGGGAGCCTGGTCCCTCCAGCTCCGTTTTTCCTTCTCAAGATTGCTTTGGCTCTTTGGGGTCTTTTGTGTTTCCATACAAATTGTGAAAATTTTTGTTCTAGTTTTCTGAAAAATGCCGTTGGTAGTTTGATACGGATTGCATTGAATGTGTAGACTGTTTCGGGTAGTAGAGTCATTTTCACAGTGCTGACTCTTCTGATCCAAGAACATGGTATATCTCTCCACCTGTTTGAATCATCTTTAATTTCTTTCATCAGTGTCTTATAGTTTTCTGCATACAGGTCTTTCGTCTCCTTAAGTAGGTTTGTTCCTAGGTATTTTATTCTTTTTGTTGCAATGGTAAATGGGAGTGTTTCCTTAATTTCCCTTTCACTTTTGTCATTGTTAGTGTATAGGAATGCAAGAGATTTCTGTGCATTAATTTTGTATCCTGCTACTTTACCAAATTCATTGATTAGCTCTAGTAGTTTTCTGGTAGCATCTTTAGGATTCTCTATGTATGGTATCATGTCATCTGTTAACAGTGACAACTTTACTTCTTCTTTTCTGATTTGGATTCCTTTTATTTGTTTTTCTTCTCTGATTGCTGTGGCTAAAACTTCCAAAACTACGTTGAATAACAGTGGTGAGAGTGGGCAACTTTGTCTTATTTCTGGTCTTAGTGGAAATGGTTTCAATATTTCACCATTGAGAACGATGTTGGCTGTGGGTTTCTCATATATGGCCTTTATTATGTTGAGGTAAGTTCCCTCTATGCCTACTTTCTGGAGGGTTTTTATCATAAATGGGTATTGAATTTTGTTGAAAGCTTTTTCTACATCTATTGGGATGATCATATGGTCTTTCTCCTTCAATTTGTTAAGATGGTGTATCACATTGATTGATTTGCTTATACTGAAGAATCCTTGCATTCCTGGGATAATCCCCACTTGATCATGGTGTATGATCCTTTTAATGTGTTGTTGGATTCTGTTTGCTAGTATTTTGTTGAGGATATTTGCATCTATGTTCATCAGTGATATTGGCCTGTAGTTTTCTTTCTCTGTGACATCTTTGTCTGGTTTTGGTATCAGGGTGATGGTGGCCTCGTAGAATGAGTTTGGGAGTGTTCCTCCCTCTGCTATATTTTGGAAGAGTTTGAGAAGGGTTGGTGTTAGCTCTTCTCTAAATGTTTGATATAATTCGCCTGTGAAGCCATCTGATCCTGGTTTTTGTTTATTGGAAGATGTTTAATCACGATCTCAATTTCAGTGCTTGTGATTGGTCTGTTTATATTTTCTATTTCTTCCTGGTTCAGGCTCAGAGGTTGTGCTTTTCTAACAATTTGTCCATTTCTTCCAGGTTGTCCATTTTATTGGCATGTAGTTGCTTGTACTAATCTCTTACGATCCTTTTATTTCTGCAGTGTCAGTTGTTACTTCTCCTTTTTCATTTCTAATTCTATTGATTTGAGTCTTCTCCCTTTTTTTCTTGATGAGTCTGGCTAATGGTTTATCAATTTTGTTTATCTTCTCAAAGAACCAGCTTTTCATTTTATTGATCTTTGCTATTTTTCCTTCATTTCGTTTTCATTTATTTCTGATCTGATCTTTATGATTTCTTTCCTTCTGCTAACTTTGGGGGGTTTTTGTTCTTTTTTCTCTAATTGCTTTAGGTGTAAGGTTAGCTTGTTTATTTGAGATGTTTCTTGTTTTTTTGAAGTAAGATTCTATTGCTATAAACTTCCCTCTTAGAACTGCTTTTGATGCATCCCATAGGTTTTGGGTCATCATGTTTTCATTGTCATTTGTTTCTAGGTATTTTTTCATTTCCTCCTTGATTTCTTCAGTGATCTCTTGGTTATTTAGTAGTGTATTGTTTAGCCTCCATGTATTTGCACTTTTTACAGATTTTTTCCTGTGATTGATATCTACTCTCATAGCGTTGTGGTCAGAAAAGATACTTTTTACGATTTCAAGTTTCTTAAATTTACCAAGGCTTGATTTGTGACCCAAGATATGATCTATCCTGGCGAATGTTCCTTGCACACTTGAGACGAAAGTGTATTCTGTTGTTTTTCGATGGATGTCCCATAAATATCAGTTAAGTCCATCTTGTTTAATGTATCATTTAAAGCTTGTGTTTCCTTATTTATTTTCATTTTGGATGATTTGGCTATTGGCGAGAGTTGGTGTTAAAGTCCCCTACTATTAACGTGTTACTGTCGATTTCCCCTTTTATGGCTGTTAGCATTTGCTTTATGTACTGAGGTGCTCCTATGTTGGGTGCATAAATATTTACAGTTGTTATATCTTCTTCTTGGATTGATCCCTTGATCATTATGTAGTGTCCTTCTTTGTCTCTTGTAATAGTCTTTATTTTAAAGTCTATTTTGCCTGATATGAGAATTGCTACTCCAGCTTCCTTTTGATTTCCATTTTCATGGAACATCTTTTTCCATCCCCTCACTTTCAGTCTGTATGTGTCCCTAGGCCTGAAGTGGGTCTCTTGTAGACAGCGTATATATGGGTTTTGTTTTTGGATCCATTCAGCTAGTCTATGTCTCTTGGTTGGAGCATTTAATCCATTTACATTTAAGGTAGTTATCGATATGTATGTTCCTGTTACCATTTTCTTAATTGTTTTGTGTTTGTTATTGTAGGTCTTTTCCTTCTCTTTTCTTTCCTGCCTTGAGAAGTTTCTTTAGCATTTGTTGTAAAGCTGGTTTGGTGGTGCTGAATTCTTTTAGCTTTTGCTTGTCTGTAAAGGTTTTAATTTCTCTGTTGAATCTGAATGAGATCCTTGCTGGGTAGAGTAATCTGGGCTGTAGGTTTTTCCCTTTCATCACTTTAAATATGTCCTGACAGCCTTTTGGCTTGCAGAGTTTCTGCTGAAATATCAGCTGTTAACCTTATGGGGATTCCCTTGTATGTTATTTGTTGTTTTTCCATTGCTGCTTTTAATATTTTTTCTTGGTGTTTAATTTTTGATAGTTTGATTAATATGTGTCTTGGTGTGTTTCGCCTTGGATTTATCCTGTATGGGACTCTCTGCGCTTCCTGGACTTGATTGACTATGTCCTTTCCCATATTAGGGAAGTTTTCAACTATAATCTCTTCAGATATTTTCTCAGTCCCTTTCTTTTTCTATTCCTCTTCTGGGACCCCTATAATTCGAATGTTGGTACGTTTAATGCTGTCCCAGGGGTCTCTGAGACTGTCCTCAATTCTTTTCATTCTTTTATCTTTATTCTTCTCTGTGGTATTTATTTCCACTATTTTATCTTCCAGGTCACTTATCTGTTCTTCTGCCTCAGTCATTCTGTTACTGATTCTTTCTAGAGAATTTTTTATTTCATTTATTTTATTGTTCATCATTGTTTGTTTGCTCTTTAGTTTTTCTAGGTCCTTGTTAAATGTTTCTTGTATTTTCTCCATCGTATTTCCAGGAGTTTGGATCATGTTTACTATTATTACTCTGAATTCTTTTTCAGGTAGACTGCCTGCTTCTTTTTCATTTGTTTGGTCTGGTGGGTTTTTACCTTGCTCCTTCATCTTCTGTTTGTTTCTCTGTCTTCTCATTTTGCTTCACTTAACTGTGTTTGGAGTCTCCTTTTTGCAAGCTGCAGGTTTGTAGTTCCAGTTGTTTTTGGTGTCTGCCCCCAGTGGCTAAGGTTGGTCCAGTGGGTTGTGTAGGCTTCCTCGTGGAGGGGACTGGTGCCTGTGTTGTGGTGGATGACGCTGGGTCTTGTCTTTCTGGTGGTCAGGGCTGTGTCCAGTGGTATGTTTTGGGGTGTCAGTGAACTTTTTATGATTTTAGGCAGCCTCTCTGCTAATGGGTGGGGCTGTGTTCCTGTCTTGCTCGTTGTTTGGCATAGGGTGTCCAGCAGTGTAGCTTGCTCGTCGTTGAGTGGAGCTGGGTCTTAGCGTTGAGATGGAGATCTCTGGGAGAGCTTTTGCTGTTTCATATTACGTGAAGCCATGAGGTCTCTGGTGGACCAATGTCCTGAACTCGGCTCTCCCACCTCAGAGGCACAGGCCTGACACCCGGCCGGAGCACCAAGACCCTGTGAGCCACATGGAGGTTCTATCCATCTCTCTGCTCTTCCTTCTCTAGAGTTTATTCTCACATTAAGTCTGGATCCCTAATAGTCAACAGCAACCAACAGCGCTTATCAGCATTCTCATTCACATCCAAATGGAGATGGAGTGGAGGTTTCCTTTCTATTTACAACTTTGAGTTTGCAGTGTCTCAGAGACCCTTGACTTGCTCCCAAGGTGCTTTGCTGCAGTTAGGAGGGACAATGTCTAGGCTCTGGCTTTATAGGGCAAACAGCTCCAAAAGTCTCATCAAGATTCCAGCTCAAGCCTTCTCTGTTTCCCAACACCCCATCCCTTGTACTCCAGGTTTTTGAAATACCCTCACAAAGGCATGACCCTGCTGTAGCCCTAAAATCAATACTACATAGGCCATCCTGGTCCCAACCCACAGAGGTTGACTACGGTTAGAACCAGAAAATCTCTTTATAGTATGGTCTCACCTCCTCTATGAGTTCATGTTGAGGACTCTGCAGGGTCAGGGCTCAAGTGCATCCTAATGCACAGGATGCTGGGTATCCAGAAGGACTTCTGCCCTTTTCTCTGACAGTAGCCCCCACCCAACTCCCAGTCACCATCCCCAACTCTTCTTTGAAGCCTCCTTACTTCTGTCAGCTTGAATCATCCCAGATCAGTGTATCTTCTGAGAGGACTTTTGTCCAAGATCCCTTCACTTGGGGGCTCCCATGTGGTAGTACATTATCTGCTTGTTCTCTCACCCCTCAGCAGTCTTACATCCTGTAGTAGATGTGTCTGGCGCCCGGTCACACATTCTAGTGGTCACAGCTCTGATTCCAGCAGTGACTGGGGTGGACAGTTCTATGTGAGCTTAGGTTCACGTGTCTCACCAGGAGTGAGCACCATGCCTTTGCTCTCTGCCCCAAGGCACTCAGGAGGCTCAGGACACTGCATTTCCTGCTCAGAAATGTCAACACACACACAGGGGCAGCCCTCAACCAATGGCAGATGGGAGGCAGTGAATTAATGTTCCTGCTTCCCATGTTTTAGTTGAACATTTTTTAGAGGTAACCCAGATGCTTTTTTAAGATGTCCTGGCAGAACTGGCCCCTGATAATGTGCCTTTATATTGGCTTTCTCTCCATCCCTGGCTCACACTCCCCACTCCCACACTCCTGCTCTTTGGAATCACTTCCCAAACAGACTACCTGTTCTCACAGACTTGTTTCAGGCTCTGCTTTGGGTAACCCAAGTAAGACATGGTCTCGCTTGCCAACCAAAGAGGCTATGACCCCAGTGGCTGTCCAGCCCTCACTGCTTCTCTCCTCACAGGGCCCAGAGACAGCACCGCAGGAACTGGCTTTAGTTGTGGATGGTGGAATAGTGAAGGAGGAAGGAGGGGAAGCCAGGAGTCTAAGTGAAGAGGTGGTGTCGATGGTGGGAAGGGCATGGGCTATGTTCTGTCACTGCTCTTACTGACAGTACCACATAACTGCATCCCATGGTGCTCGATTTCAAATCCTAGCTGGTAGTGTCAACTAGATTACCCTGAATTTGCCCTCTTACCTCTCCAGGGGCCATATTCTGCCCTGGTGGAATACATTCACCCTGTCAGTGATCTACTGAACTTTGTTAATACACCACAAAGCCAAGTATTTTGGTCTTCATGGTTGATGATGCTACCAGCAGTGAGAGAGCTTTTTTTATGACTTGCTTTTTCTTACAGTCACCTCCCTTCAAGAACCCAGCACACCCCTCAAAATCATTGGTTTCCTGGGTCCCCCAACCCAGCTCAGATCCCCAGACCTCATTCCTCATCTAGGGGGTACTCTACTGCACAGCAAGGAAGTGGCAGTTTGGATGCCCCAATTGTTCATCTGTCCCCATCGTGAGGTCGATACTCCTTCTTGTTGCCCGTGACTGAACTGATAACAGGAGCACCGCCTGGGCTCTTGTTGCAGGGCCCTCACTGCCTTCTTGCTATGTTTACACAAGCTGCCCAGTCTGACAATCCCCCATCATCTCTGAAATGAGCCCTAGAAACTCTGGCCCAGCCCAACATTCACAGATGATTTCTCCTATCTTTCATCTCCCAGGCCCAGAGGACAAACTCTTTTCCTTTGTGTTCTATTTTGACATTATTCTGCCTCTTTGTTCCCATTTTAGGGCAGTGCGAGGGGAGCTCTGTGCATTAGCTTTTGTGGGCTTTAATGAAGCAGGATTTGACAGCATTTCATATCAGGTATCATCTTTTGTGTGCATGGGGAGAAGGGCTGAGAAATGTTCCTTTAACTGGTGCCAGAAGAGAAGGCAGAGGAAGACAAGAAAAAAAAATCTGATAACTACTTTTTTCCATTAAAGTCCCGGCCTCTTTCTAAAACATGCTATTCGTCTATATTTCAAATCAGTTGGGAATCCTATCTTTCCACGACAGCATTTCCTTACTTCCTAGAAACATATATCACAGGATGTATCATAAATGTTTATGCTAGCCGTAAAGACGAAAGTAACATTTCATAAAATTTACCATAGACCCCAAGGTGAATTTAATATAGGAGCCTGAGTGTCGAATCCCAAAGCAAGTGAATTTGGGCTTAAAGCCCATCCTGAACTGACTTCATTATGCGTCGTTGATGTTCAGGAAGAAATTCAGCAGCAAAACTTCCTGAGATCCCTGCATGGATGAATTGAAGTGAGGCTCGCACATTAACCCTGCACTCGCCTATGTGTTTTTCCAATGCCCCAAAAGAAGGTGACTGAGCAGTTGGCACTTGGCTGCTCTCTGTGACTCTGAAGGATGGAACAAGAAGGAACGGCTGAAAATGGCCACAAAATGAGGTCTACTAATGGACAATTTCCATTACACAGAAAGGACTGTTTCTTCCAGGGGTGAAGATGCTATCATGAGTCAGCCTTGGCTCAACATGTTGGGGGCGCTTAACCACTGAAGCCAGGGCTGTCCTAGACTATCGCATGCCTTCATGATGGACCGTGACAAATAGAACAGAGTTTTTTCTGCTCAGAACAGTCGAGGCCCACTCCAGCCCAGAGTCCGGGGCATGCATGATTTGCTTGCCTGCCAAAGCCCCCAGAGGTCCCCGTTTCTTTGCAAATCAGTGTACCTGGGATTGAACTCAAGGGCTTTTCTAGAAATTGTAGGAGGAAACTGGAATCAGGAAACTCTTTTCCTACACTTATTCTGCTGGTGCTGTTTTATGAATGGCCAGTAGAAAAGAATCCCATGAATCTGATCTGATATGAGTAATTTCCAGGTGACCTGAAAATTCAAATAAATAGCTCCTGAAAAAAATGTCTCTGGCCTGAGGGAACACGAGAGAACCCTGAGTACAGGCCTGTAGTGGGACAGACGGCCTGTGCCATGAGAGTAAAAGCCATGGAGCTAGGGAGATCCAGAGCCAAAGTCGACATGCCCTGAGATTCATTCTGCCCCACTCTCCTTTCCTGGTCCCAGGAAACACACACTATCCATTTCTACCATGGGGGAAACAAGAGCAGCTAGAAATAACACGTATCTGGAGGGACTGAAACCATCGTTCATCCAGCAAGAAAGAATGTTTTCTATGGAGATCAACACACTGAAAATGTCCTCCCTTACAGCTTGGAAGGCAGTGGGACTAGGCTGAGGCCGGCACAAAATTTAAGGAGGTACTTACTCTGAAGGGTCGACTCTGCACTTGCACAACCTTGAGAGTCCGTGCCTCTTTAAACTTTGCCCCCCTGGGCACCTTGCCTACTTTGCTCTGCCTGGCTAGGGAAGGATCCCCAACCTGGGCCGTTTGGTGACCTGTGAGCAGCTGCCCTTTCTTCCCATGGGCTGCTGGTAGCTGACCCAGCCCTGAAGGGGCTCAAAGTGACCTCAGGGAACAGATTTGGGTCATTGCAGGCCTATGGCAGCCACAATCCCAACAAGGTATAAAAGGACAACTTTTCATTGATAGCCACACTTGCCTGTGAGGTATCAAAACTGAATGCTGTATGATGCCAGCCCCTCAGTGGACCCACCTGAAGACCCTTTCCTAATCAAGGAACGAGGGGACTTGTTTTAACCAACCGTATCCAGAGCTTTAACCGACAGTGTCCTATCTCAAGGGCTACTTTTGGATCCTTAATTAGCATAACCACCGAGGACTTCCCCTTCGAGCGCTAAACTCAGAGAACCGCTCATTGGCCTGTGCTGCCTTGCCTGGCAAGTGAATGGACTCAGGTTTGCAAATGTATATTTTTAAGCTCCAGTGGTCTTTTGTTTTATTCTCTGACGCTGTCAAGTTCTGGGAGTGTGCTTTCTCCTCCCAGTGCATTGGAATTGGGAGAGAAAGACAAGCACCGTCTGCAGTCCATGCGGGTCCAGTGAAGCAAAAAGCCTCCCTAGCTGTCTGGACCAGGGTGGCTCCATTCTGTTAAGTAAGGAGTCAGCAGGCCCAGCTCTGGCAATCCAATAACCATCGAGTTAGGAAGCGGAGGTTGCTGGAGCTCTCCACGATCCCTCGCCCAGTCCTCCCTCCGCCCTGTTATATTTTATCCACTAAAGCGAGGGAGATGAAACCCAACCAGTACATCTAAAACAGAAATCTGGGGGCTTGAGGGGTCAGGACTTGGTAGTGTTAATAACCTCCATGGTGTGTGTTTGTTCTTCACATCGAAGTTTGAGAACCACTGAGCTGCTGAAGTACCCCCTTATCTCCAGGATCTCTCAAAGAGACCAGATCCTAGAAGGCATGCCGAGTACTTGTTAAAAATTCAGACGCCCAGGCCCCTCTATGGATGACCTGAATCCATAGGGCAGAAATGGAAATGTGCCCTGGCAGGTGGATGTGGAGACTGAGATACCAAGAACAATTCTTCCTGCTCCCCTGGTGCCAGGCATGTGAGCCGAGAACCACAACCCCAGGAAAAGGCTGTACATGCAGAGGCTGGGTGCATAGGCTCTGTATTTGAATCCCACTTCTCCTTCTTATTAGCTGTGCTACTTTCGGTAAGTTACTGAGCCTCTCTGTGCCTCCCTCCCTAACCCCATCTGTAAAATGTGGATGATGAGGACACCTATCTTGTAGGGTTGTTGTGAAGATTCAGTGAGATGATACATGTCCAGGGCTTAGAACAGTGCCTGGCATTTAGTAAGAAAGCCACTGACCCCACAGCAGATGAGAAGCCAGGCAGTAGGAAGCAACTCCGATCTCTGGACAGACCTCATCCACACTACGCCCACAGCTCAGCCAGCCCCTGGGGACCAAGGTGGAAGCTTTCTCAGCAGGCGCCAAACACATAGACTATTGCCTAGCAGTGGGAAGCACCCCTGTAACAGGGTAACAGGGAGGGGAGCTGGGCACTGTCCTCCCCTCACCCCCAGCTATGAGCCTCCCTCCTCAGACCTGACATCTCAATCCTTCCGACTCCCTTCCCGCTGCCCTGTGGAACCTCCTCCGGTCTGGGAGAACTGCCAGGAAGGATCCGCACAGCAGGAAGGATCCGCACAGCGGAGAGCTTCAATAATGCTAAACAATGGATTAATTACACTCCTCGCCTGTTTAGCTGGAGCTCCTGGGGTCGCCTGCACGTGTGGTCACAGCAGATGACAACAGGTGCGAGACGCTGGTGAACGCATCTACTGTCCCCTGTGCAGCCCTCTGCTCCCCATGCCCCGCCCCAGCTCAGCCTCCTGGGCTCCAGTCAAGTCCTCAGCCTCCTCCCTCCACCCCAGAAACGGGAAAGGCTTTTGTCTTCTCTCTCTTCCTTCCCTCCTTTCTAAGGGTTTCATGCTGGGAGTGCTGCCTGTTTGCACAACCCCTTGGAGCCCTAGATGGAGAGCTCTTGGGGAGGGCAGTGATGAGATGAGACTTCTTTCTAGGAGGGCAACTGGCGTGGGGTGACGGCTGGGCTAGCACTGCTCTAAGCCCACCTGGCCAGGCAGGGAAGAGGCAACAGCTGCTTTATGCTCCTCTGAGCGCCAGCTTTCCCGAAAGGAGGTCAGCCTCAGAGACCAAACTGCTAATTAGGTCGCATTCTGCTTCCTGCTGCCACTTTAATTTCCACCCCAGAAAACCTTCAGCTGTGAGTCCAAGACCATCAGCCCCTTTCACCCAAATGCAAATGTCTCCAAGACCTCTCTGGCTGGCTGGCTGGCCTTCTGCTGGCAGGAGTAGCAGCCATAGAACTCTGCAAAGAACATGGGCTTCCAAGAGAGAGGGCCGCCTTCGACAAAACCGGCTTAGAAAATTCAGATTCTGCCGGACTTTGGGGTTGCTTTTAGGAAGGCAGGCAGCCTAGTAAAGATCATAGGAGTCGGGTGTTACGAATGAGCACTGAGCCACAAGCCAGGGACCTTGGGCTTATTTTTGATTTTGACACTGACAAGCTGGGTGATCTTGGGCAAGTTGCTTCTGCTCCCTGAGCCTGTTTCCTCATCTGTGAGATGAGTGGGTTGAATGACCCCTTCCGCCTCCGAGTCTCTATGATTCAGATAATTTCTATCTTATTTCAAATTAACAAAGAGCTGATTTTTACCTGTGTGTCCCTTGCAGCAAACATACATGCATATCTTGCCTCTTTTCTCCTAAACACTGAAGCCCCCAGATTAGGTTGCCATCACCAGTCCTTGTTTGCCAAGTGGGAGGGTTGAATCCGAGAGATTATCTTCTGCCCAAGGTCTCTCTGAGGGCCAGGTGAAACTCTGGGTCCTCGGGAATTTTTAGCGAGGCACTTGGAGCAGAACACCACAGAAAGGAAGCCACAGGAATCCGGATCCCCCTTCCTTGTCTCTCACCACATGCTCTTCTCCTCTTCCCCGACCCTGGTCCTGTTCATCTCAACCTCAAATCCACCTCAACAACCCTTTTCCAAACTTTATCCAAAAAAGGCTCCGGTATCAGTCCTTGGTACCCAGTGAAAACAGTTTGTTGTTTTGCTCAGGTAGATTTGCATTTCTAGCCTCACGTGGCGGGTGCTATAATGTCCGGACCCCTCCTCCGAGGGCCTCCAGCCGCTAGCCACTGGGACTGTCAGCTGCTGAGCCCCACTCTGGGAACTGCTCTCAGCTGATGGTAGCCTCTTTGTCCAAAGTCACACCTCCTTCCGGGGTGGGAAGGGGTGGCGGTACAAAGGTTCAGCCCCTTTCCCTCAATTTGGGACAATTTTGCAAGACACTTCCAGCTCTGGAGCTCTTGAGGGATGATCTGAGGACTCTGTAGCAACAGCATCACATTATGACTGCTGCCTCTGCCTCGTCCCGCTTCCCTCCCTCCTAATAGGTGTTGCTCCCCAGGGCATTCCTGATAAACTTCCCGTGCACCGATCTCTGACTCCGAGTGTCTTTCCCAGGAAACCCAACCTAAGACATCTCATTTCTTTTAGGGGCAAGAAAGGCTTCAGCCCTGGCTAAAGGAATTGTGGCTCGGTAGGTGGGGCATGTTTGGGAATAGTTTCCTCCCTGAATTCCCATAACTTATGCAGTGACCTTCTGGCAAAGCGAAAGGGCAATCCTTTGGGTCCGGTTTTACATCGGCCCCAATACTGTGAAGAGGGTGGAAGGCCCAGCATTTGAATTCCTTTCCTGACAGGACACACAGGTTTGTGAAACTCACAGAGGCAACAACACCCAGATAGACTCTCTGAAGCACAGGTTCTGAAAGCTCTGGCCCTGGTCCAGGGGCGTCTACTCCGCCTCCTCTCGCATGGCTTCCTCCTTGTTTCAGAGACCCAGTAACATTGCATCGTGACGTGTTGCTACCTAACTAGTGGCGCCAGCATCCCTGAAAGGAGCTTGTGGAATCTTTCCTCTGAATAATGCCGCGAGAGGGCAGGACAAACCTCGTGGAACGGGAATGGGGCTCTGGCAGCATCTGGCATCACTATCTCTCCTGGCTTCTATCCCTTAACAAAACGGTATATACCTGGGCTATTCCTCTAGTCTGCGCCAGCCTCCATGCCACCAGCCGAGACCTGAGAGAGGAGAAAGATCTGGTCCCTGCCAAGCTCCCAAGGTCAGAGATGTAAAGATAAAATTACAAATCAGTGTGACAAATGTCATATTAGGGTTTTGAGACCTGCTGACTAAGGGACTTGATGAAAGAAGGGGGTTCCAGGCACCACAGACAGTGGCTTGGAAACAGGTGCCATGTTCTCACTTCGCTCATGAGCTGAACATGAGCGTCTCCAGGTGAATCCATGTGGCTCTAAGCCCCAGACCAGTCCCAGACCTGGTTTAAAGGTCCGATGGGAAATAGCATCCCTGTCTTGTTTATTCTGTGCCCCTATATGCCAGACACCCTGCTGAGTGCAGGGACAATTGTGAATAAGATAGACTCAACATTTAGGGCTGGAGTGGGACACAGACAAATCAATGGACAGGAGCAGCAGAGGGAGAACAGGGCGCCTACTCCAGTCTTGCTGCCCAGAGGAGATACGTCACCTGAGCTGAGGCATTAGCCAGCAAAGGGGAATGGTGGCGAGGCAGAGAAGATCCGAGCATGACCGAGAAAGGAAATCACACGTGGAATGATATCAGACCTGGAGGCAAGAGAGGGTCTGTGCAGAGTCGGGCTGAGAGGATGAGAAGGGGAGTGGGCGGAGGTCATGGAACTGGAGACATTTTGGAGGTGGACTCGATAGACTTGGGGAGTCACTGGCAATGGGGAGGGAGGCAGAGGGTGCAGGTGAGGACAGTAAGCGGGTGTCAGGCTTGAGGGCTGGAGGGACGGTGGAGCAATTCACGGCTATCAGGGACAAAGGCCAGGAACAGGTCTCCAGGGCAGGGGATGAGCACATTTTCAACACGCTGAATTTGAGACGGCCATGGGACTCCAGGTGGACAGAGGGTCCGAAACTCAGGAGAGAGGTCTGGACTGGAGGTGAAGATTGGAGCACATGAGAATATAGGCAGATAGTGGTTGAAATCCCAGAAATGGATGAGAGCACCACAGACAAGAAAAGAGGGCCCAGGACAGAATCCTGAAGTTCAGCCCTTAAGAAACGTTTGGGGTGGGAAGAAGCCTGCTAGCAGCCAGCGAGGTCGGGAGTGCTTTGGAGGTCACAGATGCCAAGGAGGAACGTCATTTTCAAAGTGCCAAATGCTACTAAGAAGCCAAGTAGGCTGAGAAATGGAAAGGGACCGTGATACAAGCAGGGCCCATTGCACGTTGCCAACCTCAAAGGTGGAAGAGGGAGAAAGTCTTAAAGAGAAGCAGAGGGCCTTTCAAGGCGGCCAAGCCAGTTGCAGAGACCCTGGCCAGAGTGCAGAGGGCAAGCCAGCCCACAGCAACGCGCACTTGCAGCTGTAGCCTGGGGGGTTGTTCTCCTTGACGCTGACTCAACTCCGGTTGAGGAGACAATGGAGACCTCGTGCTGCCGCGGGCGTTCCTCGGCACCTTGGGGCCCACGTGTGTGCAAGCATCCTGTGACGACTCCAAGGGACTGGAACTAACGGGTCAGCCAATCAGAAGTCCTGCAGCTGCCTGCCAGGGAAGCTGAGGGATCACAGGGCCCACTTCACCCCCAGGCCGTGGAGGCTGCTTCACCAACTGCCAATTGGAGTGAGGGGGAGCAGGCGAGCCGCACCAGAAACATCACCTGGCAGGCCTGAAAATTCCCACCTTTAGCAGCTTCTTTGAAAGAGGCTCCTTTTTTGTTTGTTATTTATTTGGCGGGAGGAGAAGAGGCCTTCTTTATAAAAATAAAGCCTCAATCCCTCTAAGGTTTGAGGTCAGTCAACCGTCTAGAAGGAACATCTTTAGAATAGGTTGTGGGGTGGCGGAGGGACCTCCACCTTAGGTTCTACCTTCCCCTTGGGGCCCTCCAGCTCCCACACAGCCACCACGACTTCAGCAGCCAGTCTCGCGGGTGGCTCTCTTGAAAACTCTGTCCCTGGTGGGGAGAAAAGGCCTTTCCTTTTAACTGTGTAGACTTCTGAGAAGATTATGAATTTGAAAAATAAAATCTAAAATTCTAAGGGCAAAGAAAGGAAAACACACTCACACACACAAGTACAAACAAGCCATGTTTATCAAGTAAAGGATTCTAGCTCTACTCTGGCTGCTTCTTCAACTCAGCCCTTAGACCCATTTCCAAGGGCCCCAACACCCCCAGACAATCCCTTTTGTTTGGATTCTAGGTTCTCCCCTCACTTTCTTTCCTTTCTTTTCCTTTTAAGCAGAGGTCTCTTGTCACACAGACCTTCTGGGGATACAGAGGAATGATGATCCATTCCTGGGGAACACTGCAGCTTTCTCGCGGTGCCCAAGAGCAAAGAAATGACAAAAATACCTTAGGTCAGTGGTTCCCACACTGACCTAAGATATCTCACATCAGGATCACCTGGAAGGCTGGTTAAAAGAGCACTGGGCCTGAAACAGGAGGGAAGGGTGCAGGGCACAACCTTTAAAAGAATGACACAACATAAACTGATTAGAACCAAATAGGTCCAAGATGGCGGACGAGTCAACTTCCACTAGATCTTGAGCCTCAGTATACGCTCACTATTAACACATCAGCAAGCTAAATGACACAGCCACAGGCACCATGACAGTTCCAAGGCCAACCAGAAAGGTCAAAAAGTGGTGGCCCAATTTCTGGAAATCCCCACCCCTTCCCCAAAATAGCTGGAATACTCCTCCCATCATTAGCCTATGAAATTACCCACTCCTATAAAAACTGACAACTCCATACCCTGGGGCCACTCTCGCCTTCTGAGATGGCCCACACTCTGTCTGTGGAGTGTGTTTCTCTCTAAATAAATCCACTTCTTACCTATCACTTTGTCTCTCACTGAATTCTTTCTGCAATAAGACATCAAGAACCCGAGACCAGGTGTGTGATCTCAGTTGAAAGACCATGGGTTCAAGTCCCAATCTGGGTTTCATCCAGGTTTGAGACCCAGTCTGAGTTACATGGGTTCAGGCCCAGTTCCGGAGTTTCTGATTCAATAGGTCAGGGGTGGGATCCAATAATTTTCATTTCCAACAAGTTCCCAGGTGATGCTGATGCCACAGGTCCATGGACCACACTTGGAGATCCACTGATGTAGACCCAGGTTCTTAACTATCTAGTATATAAGAGGGCAGAAAGAGCTCACAAGTCAACCTTCACTTTTCTGCTAACCCTGATCACAGCCTTGGAACCCTGATCTTGTCAAGGCAGTGTTCCAGGTAGTCATGAAATAGGATTCGAGGTCAAGATGCTACTGCTGCTGCTAATATCTAATATTATTTTTTCAAATGGTACTACCATTTACCTAGCTGCTCAGGCCAAAAGCCTCAGCGGCATCCTTGATTCTGCTCTTTGATTCTACTCTCAACTCATCAGCACATGCCGTCAGCTCTAACTTTGAAACATGTCCTGAATCTGACCCCTTCTCACCATGCCTGCTCTTCCCACCCTGGTCCACACCAGCTCCATCTCCTACCTGACCCCTCGGAGAGCCTCCTAATAGGTCTTCTGCTCCCTTCTTGCCCTGTCATCTGCTCTCCACACAGCCACCAAAAAGGTCATTGAAAACATGTCATCTTTCTCTGTTCTCACCCTCCAGTGGTTTCTAACATCTTTAGAATAAAATGGTATCAAAAGTTCTGACAGTGGCTTACGAGACTCAAAAGGTCCGGCCGCTGCTTACCCCTCTGGCCGCATCTCCTTTTACCCCTACCACGCACAGGCGTGCTCTTGGTGCCCTCCTGGGTGCTCCTACCTGAGCACCCTCACACTTGCCGTCCCCTGTGCCTGGAATGCTCCCAACCCCACTGGCATGTAGCTCACAGGTTCACTTCAGGTAAGCCTCTATTCACATTCAGGCCCTCAGGGAGGTCTTCCTCGTACCTTTCCCAGTTCACACTCCCACCATTCCCTGGGCCCCACCCTCTTTTCTTTTCCTTCTTAGAACTTACTAATATCTGGCTTTCTATTATACATTTATTTGTTTACTTTTCCCCTCCCTCACTAGAATGCGAGCTCCCTGAGGGCAAGGACTATATTTGTTCTTCTTCTTTTTTCTTCCACTGTCATCTATCCAGTGCCTGAAACAATGCCTGGCCCCCAAACAGGCTTAATAGCTATTTAGTGGATGAATGAATTTATTAACATGTTTACTAGGACAAGCTAGAGCTTTTTGAGGATTACTTCATTTACTCCTCATAAGTAACCCTGTAACCTACAGGCTAGATATTATTACCATCATCATCCCCATTTTATGGGTGAGAAAACTGGGCCTGGCAGACTTAAGCACCTGCTCCAGGCCTTCCATGCAGGAAGCGGCAGGGTCCAGATGAGAACCGAAGCTTCTTTGACTGGTCCACCTGGGCTCTTTCTCTGCATCCTCACCTGAGGCACGGCCAAAGCTCACTTCCCACGAGCACATTAGCAAACACACGTTAGCACAGATTCTTTTCCTATTATCATCTGGCAGAGAACAAGGCTCCCAAGAGCAGCCGATGCCGATGGAGGAAATGTAAGAAGAGGTCCAGAGTGAAAGGTTCTGCTCAGGACTGTGGGGCACAGAACAGGACTGTGTGCCCTGGAATGGACGTGACACTTCAACAGGACAAGAGAAGACCCCAGATGGAAGACAGGCTGTGCTCAAGACCGAACAGAGTCCATCCCAGGTTTTTCCCAGCTCAGTCCAGGCCATGTAAGACATAACACTGGGAACACCTCACACTGGGCCCAGCCATGGTGGAGCAGAGTTGAAGGTCACTGTTATTCAGGAAATACTGATTGAGGACATACTCTGTGCCTGGAACTGTGATGTCAAAACACATGCCCCCAAAGTGTATTTGTGCTGCTTTCTGCCTTTAGCCACGTCGAGTCAGATTTCTGCAGCCCCTTTCTCTCAAAGCCTTTAGACTATTTCACAGGTCTCTCAAAAGTCCACACCATTTTCTATCATCATCCCCACTTCACAGCTGAGGGCTATTTGTTACAGCAGCTAATATGACTATCATGCTAGCTGGTTCCATATACTCTACCTGTCTGATGGCTCTCCCCTGCCCTTCACAGACAGTTTTTAAGTTGCCCCTACTTTCTACACTGCAATCAATCAGCAGTATGATGGTCCCCATATTGCCAAATCAAGTAGACACACTTCTGGCCTCTCTTCCTGGGCCTCTCTCCAGTATTTGGGACTGGTGGCACTTCCACCATTTTGTAGGTTTTGGTGACATCACCCACCCAGGTTTTCCTCCCACTTCTTGGTTGGCTTGTCTCCTTTCTAGGTGTCTACTCTAGTACCTTTCTCATGTCCTAAAGGTTGAGGCTTCCCTGTGCTTCCATTCTAGACCATCTGCTCTTCTTCTTCTATAAACACCTCCAGATGACTTCTTTCAATCCACACCTTCAACTACGATTATACCAAGACCCTCCAAATACTTTTGTCCATGCTATTATTTTAAGAATTGGGCATAGTCTCCTCTGTATGTATAATTTTTTATTTATAGGGTAACATGCATGCATTATTGTACTTATTTACTGTGTGTTTTAAAACTTGTATGTAATAAAATATGAAAGTTGAATTTTGAAAAAATCTAAATATGAGGCTCTAATCATTTCTCCTCACTCCCAATGGGTTATCTTGCTCACCTCATTCTTAGAGAGTACTGATTGGCAAACCGATTACTCCCTATGGCACAGATAGTCAGCAGTCCACCACCGACACGTTCCCCTTCCAGAGTTGCAGCACAGCTGCGAGGGGCTACCTAGACTGTCAAGAGAAAAGACCACCATCCAAACACACTGAAGACAAAACTGAAGATATATATAGGAGCGTGCGTGTGTGTGTGTGTATGTGTGCACACAATTGCCTACCAGACACTAGATATCATAGAGGTATGCCAAATTCAAATACAGCATGTACAAAAATAATTCATCATCTTCCCCCCCAAAACTCTTCCCTTTAGGAGAGTACCAAATGCTGCTGGAAAATAATATTATGTCAGAAAGCAAAGACATGCTCAAAGGCTACAGGGGATATGCAAAGGTCACAATAATTGGCTTAAAGAAGCTCCCACTGGCTAGATTTTGGACAATTAGAACATCAGAAAGAATGATGAGAGTTATATATATACCTATATATACCTATATACACCTATATACACCTATATACATATAGAAATTTAAAGGCATCCAGGAGTCCACGGCAGTACTTTCACAAAATGGTGAGGGGATGGAGGGAGAAGTGGAGAAGGAAAGCTCTTCTTTACAGATGAACAGCTAATATATGTATAAGGTATGATAGATTTAGGAAATCAATATTTTGTAACCAACAACAGAGTAATTGATTCAAGCAAGGACCATTAATAGATGATAACGGGTGAAACATTGTTCAGAACAAGATATTTACACATAATATCACACCCCAAATTACTGATTAATTACAAAGGGGGAAAGGTGGCTTTTTTGTGGAGAGATGAAACTTAGCATCATTACTAACCAGACAAACAGCTATTATGTGTCCCTGATGTGACACAGCAGGAAAGATATAAGATCACCCATGTAGAATTCGTGCCCAAAATACATAATGAATCTGATCATGAGGAAACAATCAGCCACACTCAGATTGCAACTCATTCAACAAGGCAACTGGCCTGGACTCTCAGAAAAGGTCACGTCATGAAAAAACAGAAAAAAGGCAGAGGACACTGTTATAAATTAAAGGAGACTAAAGGGACATGATTACCACATGCAATTCAAGATCCTTGAGTTCTAGATGTTATTAAAAGCTATTAAGCACATATTTGGAGACAGCTGGGGAAATGTAAAAGTGGATTGTATATTAGATAATATTATTGGATTGATGTTAAATTTATTGAGTATTGCAGTTTTGGAGGAGAATGTCCTTACTCTTAGGAGATACTCCCTGATGTACCTAGATGTGAGATATCGTGATGCCTGCAACTTACAAATGGTCCAGTTAAACAATGTTTCAGTGTGTGAATGTGCATACATTGAATACGAGAGACAGATAGAGGGAGAGATAAAGCAGATGCAGCAAAATGTTAACAACTGGTGCATCTAGAGGAAGCATATAGAGGTATTCATGTCCTATCCTTTCAGCTTTTCTGTAGGTTTATACATTTAAGCACAATATGGGGAATCAAGCAAGCAAACTCTGTCCCCCCTCCTGCTAACATAAAGGTTATCAGGGACCAGCTTAGAAAAATCTTTATTTGATTAACCTAAGAATTTGACCTTTTTCCCGAAAGCTAAGACAAGTCACAGAAAGAGTTTCACCAGAAGACAGACACGATTAGATTAGCTATAGGAGGTGAGAGAGAAGAAAGGGCCCAGCGTGACTCCATCTTCTGGCTTTTTCTTTATATTCTCTGCCTATCTAGATGAGTATATTCTAAATAGTCTGCTTTCCAAATGGCTCTCTCCTTGGTCTGAACCTTAGCACTCCAATTCCCATGACAAGCAGCTTGGTTCAGACTCCCATCCTTGCCCCCTGAATGACTGGTCTCCCTTCTTCCACCAAGGCCTCTCCTAAATCAGCCTGCAGTTGAGGCTGGGGTGACCCTTCTCACACACAAGCATGACCAAAGCATTCTCTGGTTCAAACTGTTTTTTTTTTTCAGTGACTCCTCCGGGCCAACGTTCAGTCTCTTTGGCTAATCACCAGTAGACATGCTGGTCCGCTGCCTGCCTGCCAACCTCTCTCGCGGCCCCTCCTGCAGCATTTGCATGTCTGTCTAGGTCCCAGCTAAGCTGCCAGCAGCGCCTCCGATGTGCCCTGCTGTCACACACCTTCAGGCCTTTGCACAGTGCTTTCCTGCCTAAAGGGGATACATCTTTCCCCCTTTTCTCTGCTTGGGCCACCTCTGCCCGCCCATCAGAACTTAACTCAAGCCTCCACTCCTCTGGAAGCCTTCCCTGGCTCCATCAAGTCTCAGCTGCTTGCACCTCCTGTGCTTCCCTGGTACACACGTACAGCCTCTCTTCTTACTTGTTTCTCTTTCCCATTAGATTCTAAGGTCCTTGAAGGCAGGTGCCATGCTTTACCTGTAATGACATCTGTTCCTGACAGATGGTGGTGCTAAATAAAGGATTACTGGATGAATGAATGAATGGGAATATCAGTTAGGTTTCTTCACTTAGAAGCACTAGAAATCAACTCTGGCAGAAAGGTATTCACTAGAAGGATGCTCCATACTCCATACTCTGGAGCTGAGCAATAGACCCTGGGAGGGAGAAACGTGCACAGATCTGTGGACTTGAGCAGTGGAACATCGTCAAGAGTTTCTCAGGGCTTCCCTGGTGGTGCAGTGGTTGAGAGTCCGCCTGCCAATGCAGGGGACAAGGGTTCAAGCCCTGGTCTGGGAGGATCCCACATGCCGCGGAGCAACTAGGCCCGTGAGCCACAACTACTGAGCCTGCGCGTCTGGAGCCTGTGCTCCGCAACAAGAGAGGCCGCGATAGTGAGAGGCCCACGCACCGCGATGAAGAGTGGCCCCCGCTTGCCACAACTAGAGAAAGCCCTCGCACAGAAACGAAGAAGACCCAACACAGCCAAAAATAAATAAATAAAATAATAATTACATCTGCAAACATCCTTAAAAAAAAAAAGAGTTTTTCAAAGTTACCGCCACTGGACAAATTCAACGAATAAGGTTGTTACACATTGAAATCACAGCTAGTAAGGTCATTACACATCAAAATCATGGCGGCTGTTTAGTTTGCTATGTTTATCCTCAAAAGCACCCTGCCAAGTAGAGCAGACACAAGGGAGCAGTGGAAAGATGGCCTGGAATACAGAAGCTGAGAACTGGGGTCTCTGCTCCCCACTCTCCAAGTTGGTCAGATACAGACATTGAGCTCCATGACTCTTGAGGGCGCCCTGAGGTCAGCATTGTTTGGTTCTGTGGTGGCAGGAAAATAGTCTCAGGGTCGAGACTTCAAAGTATCCCCTGTTGCTTTGGGTCCTCCACTCCTCATTTTAGACGAGGCCTGCTATTGAGAGGTCCAAATACCTCAAGTTCATGGGAAAAGGCTGTTCTCACACTTGCCAGGACCCTCCCATGCCTCAGTCCTCACTGAGAAGCATCACCTGGACTGTTCTCCCCTTTCCTGAGGTAAGAAGGAACCTCTCTCGCGGTGAACCAGTCGCCCCAGTGCCCTACTTTCATCTCCGTTTTACCTACCAGAAGCCAAACTTGTCTTAAATCACCAAATGCCTGATTTCTGCTCTCCTGACGTTGCCTTCACAGCCTCTGCAGGGTCCCTGCTACTCTCTCAGCTGTTGAAGGGTTGGTGTGGAAAGGTGACAGATAATGTATCTGGAGAACAGACATCTTATCCGAGTCATGGGCAGATTAAACTCACACCTGAGAAACCCCAGGTGGTTCCCCCTGGCCCCCAAAAGACGAAAGTTCCTGTTCTTTACCCCTTCACCTTCAGCAGACTGTGCTCTTTTATATTTTCTTACAGTCACTCCTTTGTAAAATTCTCTGCAAAAGGGCTGGAGACCAAGGTCCAGGGACAAAGGCACTGCAGCCACTCCAGCCGCCGAGAACAAGCCACCTTTTGTTTAATAAACACCGATGAAGCACTGGATTGAGGTCTAGCACCTTTGGAAACAAGTGTAACCTATTTCTGTCACCCTGAGGAGTTCAGCTTTTAACAGGGGAGAGCCAACAGACGGCTATACGCATGCTCCCACAGGAGAACGCTAACGTGGCCACGTGCAAGAAAGCCCTTGAGTCAGGGTCCCCCTGTGGTACTTCAGCCAAAAACAACGTGAGGAGTCACCCCAGAGCCTGCCTGCCCCGAAGTGTGCTTGGCCTGAGGCTCTGGACTCCTCGTCTCCATCTGCAGCCACCCAGGCTCAGCTGGGAACAACTGTCTTAGTCAGAGCCTCCTGTGGTGTTTCACACACGGATACTCAGCCTTTATGCATCTGGAGTGTGCTTTCGCCCCCCGGAGCTCGAGAGAGCACGCATCTGAAGTCCATAAATATTGTAAGACTCCACCTCCATGCACTTTTGCAGCTGGGGGCTTGTCCCAGAACAGGCCCAGATGGTTTTGGCATAAGGCTGCTCACTTGCTGTTCAAAAATATGACCTGAAACTGACAGCTAACAGAGACAGTCAGATCTCACGACTGCTCAGGGCCTGCATCCCATCCGGCTGCTCCCCTGCCCCCTCCTTTGCTGCCTTGCTGGCCTCTGACCCAGCTGACCCCTCAGCTCTTGCCCTATTTCTTGCTTCTTGGTCTGGGTTCACCGCCAGAATACTTGAACACGGATGCATCTCCTCCTGCCCTGCGCTGCCTTTGATTCCCGGGCACCTAGCTCCATCTTTCTACTTAGCAGCAGCAGCCTTCCAAGGTAAAGTATTCTCCTTTTGGGTGTCTCTGGTGACCCAGTGATTACCATTATTGTCGTCCTCCTTATCACCGTCCTCAAAAAATGACAACGCGTTATATTTGAAGAGCATTTAACTGCCTTTCAAGCACTTTCACACGTATTTGCCCCTCGTGACAATCTTATCGTGTATAGAAGTCAGCACTATCATTCCCATTTTACAGATGGAACTGGGTGTCTAACAGAGTAAGTGACTTGGTCAAGCCCACATGAGTGCTGAAGCTAACCTTGAATTCAGGTCTGCCTACTCCTGGGCAACAGGTGGCATGATGTCTGAGAAAGTACACAGGTTTGGTCACAGAGAGGTTTGGGTTCGAATCCCAGTTGGGAATGGAATTTGGTCGGTTTTTGAACCTCTCCAATTATGTGTTCCCTTTTGAAAAAACAAGGCTCAGGTGTGTCTGAGGCACAGTTCAGAGGGTGCCTGGGAGGATGAGAGACCCAGTGTGGGAAGCGGGAAGGCATGAGGCCGACTAGACATCCTTGGAAACCCTTGGCCATGTTTCCCCTTGATCAACTGCCCCTTACACCCCACCACTGCACTCATCGCCTACGTATTATATAACTACCCCATCAGTGTTCTGCCCTGATTCGGGGATGTTTTGCTAGCCCACAGGAGAAACCCTAACCCCCAAGCCCTTCCTCAGACGCTACTGGGCTTAGCTAAAGACTGAATGGCTCCTGGCAGGGAGCACAAACTCCTCCTACTCTTGAAGTAACACGCACATCCCAAGGGCTTACAGGATGGAGAAATGTCCTATTACACATTTGATAACAAGTAAGGCTCCCTTTCTTTCCTTCTACACAAGTTTAAACACAAATTTAACCTGATTCCAAGCTGTTAAAATTCATTTGGTGAAACGCCTCCGCAGATGGATCTTAGCCTCTTCACCTTTAGCGGATGTGGCTGACCCTTCCATTAGGTGCAGTAAAGTGGAAGAGACAGCAGGCTGCCAAGGTGAGGAGGACCAGTCTCTACGGCCTGTGCTTAGAGAGCCTCGAAGCCTTGGACATGTTGGGAAGCAGCTTCGGACAGGAATGGATGGGTCAGGCAGGGCTCACATGTGTCCCTACACCCAGAAGGCAACTCTGCCATCTTGCTTGAGACGAGGCTAAGCAGCACCCTCTGTCTGGAACTCCTGCTTTTCATTCAGACACATCCACAGACGTGAAAACCCTTTGCTCCGATGGATGAAAATCAGCTTTGGAATGGTAAAGCACTCGGAGTCACTGGGGAATGAATATAATCTCCAAAACACACTTACTGCTCACATTCAAATGAAGATTAAATGATTCCTTTCATACTCATCAACTCTATTAAACTTCATAGAAGCAAAACCTTTTGAAATAAATTAGCCAGATCCTTGCTGGCAACAACAGGCTTTTGAGGATGCGTTCTCCTCCGCCGTTACCCATCCTCCTGACAGGCCAGGGAAGGGGCCTGATGGAGTGGAGGAGGGAATGGGGAAGCCGACTAACACAGGAGCAGGACACGTCCCACGTGCCTGGCATGGTGCAAAGCACAGTGAATGTATCATGTCATTTAATTTCCCCCAACAACTCTGGAAGGTAGTTGCTATTATTATTGTCAATGTACAAGGAAGAGCATGGAGGGTCAGACAAGTAGAAAATGGTAGATGGGGGTTTCAAACCTGATTCCTAAAACCCTGTACTCCTCTTCTATTTGACTCTAATCCCAAGCTAAGCCTGGGCCTTTTGGCCACATATAATGCAATTAGAGCTCAACGATCAATTGTTTCGGTTCTAGAGTCTGACCATGTTGTTCACATCCTGTCTCTGCTGCTTTCTAGTTGTGAGAGTTCAGGGAGGTTATTTGATTTCACTGAGCCTTGGTTTCCTCATCTGCAAAACTGAGATGATAACAGTCAAATGCGGAGAACAGTGCCTGACATGCCATAAGCAATCGAAATCAGTGGAACCAGAAATAGACAACTGTCTCAGGTTGTTGAACCCAGAAGCAGACCCCAAGAAAAGGATTTGGGGGCTTCCCTGGTGGCGCAGTGGTTGAGAGTCCGCCTGCCGATGCAGGGGACACGGGTTCGTGCCCCGGTCCGGGAGGATCCCACGTGCCGCAGAGCGGCTGGGTCCGCGAGCCGTGGCCACTGAGCCTGCGCGTCCGGAGCCTGGGCTCCGCAACGGGAGAGGCCACAACAGTGAGAGGCCCGCGTACCGCCAAAAAAAAAAAAAAAAAAAAAAAGTAAAGGATTTGGGTGCAAGGAGTTCATTAGGGAAATATCCAAGGAAAATATCCCAGGAAATACTGGTAGAGGAGTAGAGAAATGTGACAGGGAAGGGAAGGAAACGGACAAAGAGTGTGTTAATGGTCAGGCTACCACTGTAGACAACTGAGACTCAGTCCTGCTGGACACCTCTGAGAGAGGGTATAGAATTCATGCCTCACAATGAGCCCACTAGAGGAATGAGGAAGCTAGGTACTCACCCTCCAACTCCACCCGTCATTGGCTGAGCACCATTCCTGAAGGCATTAACCCCTTAGCACTTCTGGCCTGCCCATGCTTCAGCGAAGTGAGTCCATCAGGTGGAGAGTTTTGGGTGCTTGCAAAATGACTTTGCTGGCAAGGACTGCAATAAGTGTTGAAGGAATACAGGTAGGGTAGCGACAACGTCTGTTAAAACAATTTTAAAGGCTCAGTTAATGTTTGTCTTGGTCATTTGGGCTGGCCCCTCAGTAGGGCCCTTAAAGACCTAGGGGCCCAGAACCAGAGAACACCCAGATCTATGTGGCTTCCTGACAACAGCTTCCAAATTCAATGATGGCCCCATCTGAGGACAGGTTCCTTTTTACTATAGAGATCAATTTGAAGACCCAGATCATGGTGTATGTGAGTGTGTGTGTATGTGAGTGTGTGTGGGGGGGTAAATGGAGGTATCCCTGGAGCAGCAGTCATAATAACAGGGGCCACTGCATCTTTTTTAAATTTTATTTACTTTTATACAGCACATTCTTATTAGTTATCTATTTTATACATATTAGTGTATACATGTCAATCCCAATCTCCCAATTCAACACACCACCACCATCACCACCACCAATGCTTTCCCCCCTTAGTGTCCATATGTTTGTTCTCTACATCTGTGTCTCTATTTCTGCCCTGCAAACCGGTTCATCTGTACCATTTTTCTGGATTCCACATACATGCGTTAATATACAATACTTGTTTTTCTCTTTCTGACTTACTTCAGTCTGTCTGACAGTCTCTAGGTCCATCCACGTCTCTACAAATGACCCAATTTCGTTCCTTTTTATGGCTGAGTAATATTCCGTTGTATATATGTACCGCATCTTTTTTATCCATTCGACCGTCGATGGGCATTTAGGTTACTGCCATGACCTGGTTATTGTAAATAGCGCTGCAGTGAACATTGGGGTGCATGTGTCTTTTTGAATTATGGTTTTCTCTGGGTATATGCCCAGTAGTGATATTGCTGGGTCACATGGTAGTTTTATTTCTAGTTTTTTAAGGAACCTCCATACAGTTCACTATAGTGGCTGTGTCAATTTACATTCCCAACAACAGTGCAAGTGGGTTCCCTTTTCTCCACACCCTCTCCAGCATTTGTTGTTTGTAGATTTTCTGAGGATGCCCATTCTGACTGGTGTGAGGTGATACCTCACTGTAGCTTTGATTTACATTTCTCTAATGATTAGTGATGTTGAGCAGCTTTTCATGTGCCCCTTGGCCAT
The DNA here is from genome assembly GCF_963924675.1 of Phocoena phocoena. Lineage (NCBI taxonomy): Eukaryota > Metazoa > Chordata > Mammalia > Artiodactyla > Phocoenidae > Phocoena > Phocoena phocoena. The sequence continues at coordinate 34,449,483 of NC_089240.1, read as the reverse complement.
CTGTGTGTCTTCTTTGGAGAGATGTCTGCTTAGGTCTTCTGCCCATTTTTGGATTGGGCTGTTTGTGTTTTTGATATTGAGCTGTATGAGTTGTTTATATATTTTGGAGATTAATCCTTTGCCCGTTGATTCATTTGGAAATATTTTCTCCCATTCTGAAGGTTGTCTTTTCATCTTGTTTATGGTTTCCTATGCTGTGCAAAAGCATTTAAGTTTCATTAGGTCCCATTTGTTTATTTTTGTTTTTATTTCCATTTCTCTGGGAGGTGGGTCAGAAAGGATCTTGCTGTGATTTATGTAATAGAGTGTTCTACCTATGTTTTCCTCTAAGAGTTTGATAGTTTCTGGCCTTACATTAATGTCTTTAATCCATTTTGAGTTTATTTTTGTGTATGGTGTTAGGGAGTGTTCTAATTTCATTCTTTTACATGTAGCTGTCCAGTTTTCCCAGCACCACTTATTGAAGAGAATTGTCTTTTCTCCATTGTATTTCCTTGCCTCCTTTGTCATAGGTTAGTTGACCATAGGTGCGTGGGTTTATCTCTGGGCTTTCTATCCTGTTCCATTGATCTATATTTCCGTTTTTGTGCCAGTACCATATTGTCTTGATGACTGTAGCTATGCAGTATGGTCTGAAATCAAGGAGTCTGATTCCTCCAGCTCCGTTTTTTTCACTCAGGAATGCTTTGGCTATTCGGGGTCTTCTGTGTCTCCATACAAATTTTAAGATTTTTTTGTTCTAGTTCTGTAAAAAATGCCATTGGTAATTTGATAGGGATTGCACTGAATCTGTAGATTGCTTTGGGGAGTAGAGTCATTTTCACAATATTGATTCTTCCAATACAAGAACACGGTATATCTCTCCATCTGTTTGTGTCATCTTTGATTTCTTTCATCAGTGTCTTATAGTTTTCTGAGTACAGGTCTTTTACCTCCTTAGGTAGGTTTATTCCTAGGTATTTTACTTTCTGTTGCAATGGTGAATAGGATTGTTTCCTTAATTTCTCTTTTTGATCTTTCATTGTTAGTGTATAGGAATGCAAGAGATTTCTGTGCATTAATTTTGTATCCTGCTACTTTACCAAATACATTGATTAGCTCTAGTGGTTTTCTGGCAGTCTTTAGGATTCTCTATGTATAGTATCATGTCATCTGCAAACAATGACAGCTTTACGTCTTCTTTTCCGATTTTTATTCCTTTTATTTCTTATTTTTCTCTGATTGCTGTGTCTAAAACTTCCAAAACTATGTTGAATAAGAGCGGTGAGCGTGGGCAACCTTGTCTTGTTCCTGATCTTAGTGGAAATGCTTTCAGTTTTTCACCATTGAGAATGATGTTTGCTGTGGGTTTGTCATATATGGCCTTTATTATGTTGAAGCAGCTTCCCTCTATGCCCACTTTCTGGAGAATTCTCATCATAAATGGGTGTTGAACTCTCATCATAAATGGGTGTCAAAAGCTTTCTCTGCATCTATTGAGATGATCATATGGTTTTTCCCCTTCAATTTGGTAATATGGTTATCACATTGATTGATGCGCATATATTGAAGAATCTTTGCCTCCATGGGATAAATCCCAGTTGATCATGTTGTATGATCCTTTTAATGTGTTGTTGGATTCTGTTTGCTAGTATTCTGTTGAGGAGTTTTTCATCTATATTCATCAGTGATATTGGTCTGTAGTTTTCTTTTTTGGTAGTATCTCTGCCTGGTTTTGGTATCAGAGTGATGGTGGCCTTGTAAAAAGTGTTTGGGAGTGTTCCTGCCTCTGCAATATTTTGGAAGAGTTTGAGAAGGATGGGTGTTAGCTCTTCTCTAAATGTTTGATAGAATTCACCTGTGAAGCTATCTGGTCCTGGACTTTTGTTTGTTGGAAGATTTTTAATCACAGTTTCAATTTCATTACTTGTGAATGGTCTGTTCATGTTTTCTATTTCTTCCTGGGTCAGTCTTGGAAGGTTATACCTTTCTTAGAATTTGTTCATTTCTTCCAGGTTGCCCATTTTATTGTAATAGAGTTGCTTGTAGTAGTCTCTTACGATGCTTTGTATTTCTGCAGTGTCCATTGTACCCTCTCCTTTTTCATTTCTAATTTTACTGATTTGAGTCCTCTCCCTCTTTTTCTTGATTAGTCTGGCTAAAGTTTTATCAATTTTGTTTATCTTCTCAAAGAATCAGCTTTTAGTTTTATTGATCTTTTCTATTTTTTTAAGTCTCTATTTCATTTATTTTTGCTCTGATCTTTATGATAGCTTTCCTTCTACTACCTTTGGGTTTTGTTTGTTCTTCTTTCTCTAGTTCCTTTAGGTGTAAGGTTAGATTGTTTGAGACTTTTCTTGTTTCTTGAGGTAGGATTGTATTGCTATAAACTTCCCTCTTAGAACTGCTTTTACTGCATCCTACAGGTTTTGCATCGTGGTTTCCTTGTCATTTGTCTCTAGGCATTTTTTGATTTCCTCTTTGATTTCTTCAGTGATCTCTTGGTTATTTAGTAATGTATTGTTTGGCCTCCATGTGTTTGTGTTTTTTATGTTTTTTTCCTTGTAAGTTATTTCTAATCTCATAGCGTTGTGGTCGGAAAAGATGCTTGATATGATTTCAATTTTCTTAAGTTTACCGAGGCTTGATTTGTGACCCAAGATGTGGTCTATCCTGGAGAATGTTCCATGTGCACTTGAGAGGAAAGTGTAATCTGCTGTTTTTGGATGGAATGTCCTATAAATATCAACTAAATCTATTTGATCTATTGTGTCATTTAAAGCTTGTGTTTCCTTATTAATTTTCTATCTGGACGATCTGTCCATAGGTCTAAGTGAGGTGTTAAAGTCCCCCACTATTATTGTGTTACTGTCGATTTCCTCTTTTATAGCTGTTAGCAGTTGCCTTATGTATTGAGGTGCTCCTATGTTGGGTGCATATATATTTATAATTTTTATATCTTCTTCTTGGATTAATCCCTTGATCATTATGTAGTGTCCTTCCTTGTCTCTTGTAACATTCTTTATTTTAAAGTCTATTTTATCTGATATGAGTACTGCTACTCCAGCTTTATTTTGATTTCCATTTGCATGGAATATCTTTTTCCATCCCCTCACTTTCAGTCTGTATGTGTCCCTAGGTCTGAAGTGGGTCTCTTGTAGACAGCATATATATGGGTCTTGTTTTTGTGTCCACTCAGAGAGCCTGTGTCTTTTGGTTGGAGCATTTAATCCATTCACATTTAAGGTAATTATCGATATATATGTTCCTATTACTATTTTCTTAATTTTTGGAAGTTTTTCTTTGTAGGTCCTTTTCTTCTCTTGTGTTTCCCACTTAGAGAAGTTCCTTTAGCATTTGTTGTAGAGCTGGTTTGGTGGTGCTGAATTCTCTTAGCTTTTGCTTGTCTGTAAAGCTTTTGATTTCTCTGTCGAATCTGAATGAGATCCTTGCCGGGTAGAGTAATCTTGGTTGTAGGTACTTCCCTTTCATCACTTTAAATATATCGTGCTACTCCCTTCTGGCTTGTAGAGTTTCTGCTGAGAAATGAGCTGTTAACCTTATGGGAAATCCCTTTTATGTTATTTGTCATTTTTCCCTTGTTACTTTTAATAATTTTTCTTTGTTTTTAATTTTTATCAATTTGATTACTATGTTTCTCAGCACGGTACTCCTTGGGTTTATCCTGCCTGGGACTCTCTGTATTTCCCGGACTTTGGTGGCTATTTTCTTTCCCATGTTAGGGAAGTTTTTGACTATAATCTCTTCAAATATTTTCTCAGGTCCTTTCTCTCACTATTCTCCTTCTGGGACCCCTATAATGTGAATGTTGGTGCATTTAATGTTGTCCCAGAGGTCTCTTAGGCTGTCTTCATTTCTTTTCATTCTTTTTTCTTTATTCTGTTCTGTGGCAGTGAATTCCACCATTCTGTGTTCCAGGTCACTCATCCGTTCTTCTGCCTCAGTTATTCTGCTATTGATTCCTTCTAGTGTATTTTTCATTTCAGTTATTGTATTGTTCATCTCTGTTTGTTTGTTCTTTAATTCTTGTAGGTCTTTGTTAAATATTTCTTGCAACTTCTCGATCTTTGCCTCCATTCTTTTTCCGAGGTCCTGGATCATCTTCACTATCATTATTCCGAATTCTTTCTCTGGAAGGTTGCCTATCTCCACTTCATTTAGTTGTTTTTCTGGGGTTTTATCTTGTTCCTTCATCTGGTACATAGTCCTCTGCCTTTTCATCTTGTCTGTCTTTCTGTGAATGTGGTTTTTGTTCCACAGGCTGCAGGATTGTAGTTCTTCTTGCTTCTGCTGTCTGCCCTCTGGTGGATGAGGCTATCTAAGAGGCTTGTGCAAGCTTCCTGATGGGAGGGACTGCTGGTGGGTAGCTGGGTGTTGCTTTGGTGGGCGGAGCTCAGTAAAACTTTAATCTGCTTGTCTGCTGATGGGTGGTGCTGAGCTTCCTCCCTGTTGGTTGTTTGGCCTGAGGCAACCCAACACTGGCGCCTACAGGCCCTTTGGTGGGGCTAATGGCAGACTCCAGGAGGGCTCACACCAGGGAGTACTTCCCACAACTTCTGCTGCCAGTGTCCTTGTCCCTGTGGTGAGCCACAGCCTCCCCCCCAGCCTCTGCAGGAGACCCTCCAACACTAGCAGGTAGGTCTGGCCCAGTCTCCCATGGGGTCAATGCTCCTTCACCCTGGGTCCTGATGCTCACACCACTTTGTGTTGCCCTCCAAGAGTGGAGTCTCTGTTTCCCCCAGTCCTGTCGAAGTCCTGCAATCAAATCCCGCTAGCCTTCAAAGTCTGATTCTCTGGGAATTCCTCTTCCTGTTGCCGGACCCCCAGTTTGGAAGCCTGACGTGGGGCTCAGAACCTTCACTCCAGTGGGTGGACTTCTGTGGTATAACTGTTCTCCAGTTTGTGAGTCGCCCACCCAGCAGTTATGGGATTTGATTTTATTGTGATTGCGCCCCTCCTACCATCTCACTGCAGCTTCTCCTTTGTCTTTGGATGCGGGGTATCACCTTTGGTGAGTTCTAGTGTCTTCTTGTCGACAACTGTTCAGCAGTTAGTTGTTGATTCTGGTGCTCCCACAAGAGGGAGTGAGTACACGTCACTCTGCTCTGCCATCTTCTACTTCATAGAGGGGGCCACTGCATCTTATCTGTGACCCAGCATCCTCAATCATGGGCAGTTTCTCTCCTGGCCCCAAATAAGAGATCCCCTGCCCTGGGCCCTGTGCTTTAGAAGATTCCCACTCTGGCCTTCCACTGGCCATACCCTTCCTCGTGGGGTAAAGAGTTCAGAAGGGCAAGAAAATGTGCCTAGGGCCAGCACAGGCTTCTTCCCTAGGGCTTCCCCCGAGGGTGTACCACATAGCTGATGTGCACCCGTAGCCCCAAGAAGTGTCCATGGAGTGGCTGTTTCCAAAGTGGGGTGATGGAATTTGGACATGGAGGCTCGTAGGACCTCTTGCAATGTGGGCTGGAGCCAGGGATAGGAAGAGAAGAACAGTGGCACAAGGGCCAGAGGCCCACCCTCCCATGCCACCATGTTCCAGCACACAACTTGGAGGAGTCCAAGGATTCTAAACTCAAAGCTGAACCTCCAGACCGTTATGAAGGTATATTTGTCAAGGTAGGAAGACAGACCTATTTTATTTAACAATTTATAAACTTAATTATACCTTGTAACTAGTATACAAATGCTATGCAGGCCTCCATTTGGACTTGTGCCCTGATTTTTGCATATGTTAGGGATAGGCCTGGGTCTGGGGTGGAACCCCTGAGTCCAATCCACCTCCTCAGTCTGAAAGGAATCTGCCCCAAAGTGATAGTTAAGAAAAATGGAATCTCCTGTAAAGTTCCCCCTCTCAAAAGAAAAAAGTATCCAAAGTACATTTTGATGAATGCTCATTGTAGAGAAAGTACAAATACAGAGGGAAATAAAGAAAGAAATAAAATACTCATAATTCTGTACCACAAAAGTGATAGCTTTTTAAAAATTTGCTTATTTTTATGAATGTATAGAAGGCTACAGAGCAACACAATGAACTATATCTATATCTTGGTCATCCAAAACTTTTCAGAAAGAAAATTTTCAAAATCTTCATTCAGTGAGCAATGTGATTGCTGGAAAAATCATATAATATTATTAATATCACCATTATATGGTGTCTTATTAGATTAGCAATAATCTAGTCATATTGTAGAAAATCCTTCAAGAATATTAGCATGAAATAATTTCTTTCTGTAGCTTCTGAACAAAAGCAATTGAATCATGACCGGTCAAAATTATATTGGCTAGAATTGTAGAAGGGGGAAGAGTGCAGGAAGATATCAACTGTTTAATCCCCAGTCCCCAAAAGGCTGATGTCTTCCACTGGCCATGGGTGGGCAATGGATGAGAGTGGAGCAGAGAAAAGGAGGTAGCGCCAGGCTGTGTTCATTCTCTTCCTCATTCATGAACCCATTCAGCATTTATTAAGTGCTTACTGTATGCCAGACAGCACTATGCCCTGAAGAGCTCACAGCATAGGGATGGACACTTGTTATTTTTGCAACCCAGCCTCAGTAGATCCTTCATATATAGTAAAAACTACCCCTCTGCTGCTGCTCTCAGCCTACAAGGTTCAAGAAACTCACCTCCACTTCTGGACAATATGAACCGGACATGTGACCTCTTTTAAGCTAATCAGAGACTTCAATCCTCCAGACCACTGTGATTTGTTAGAGATGGGTACATGATACATGCCAGGCCAATCAGGATCAAGAAGACTCATGTCTCAAATTTTTCCTCTAGCTTCAGGGAAAAGGAGTCTCTTTCTGTTCTTGGCAGGAGTTCTGAGATTATTTAAGCTTGATAGCTCCTGAGGAGCAACATATAAAAGCCAGAGAGCACAGGAAACCTGAGAATAGAGCTCACCCAAATAGATCTTGGAGCAACTGTACTGGCAGCTGAATTAAGCTGCAACTGAAGGTGAATTTTCCAGTGGCACAAACCAATAAATTCTCATTTTGGTTTAAGCCAGTTGTTTGTTTTGTTTTGTTTTTTTGGACACTTGCAATCAAAATATCCTAACTGATACAAAAATAAGAGCAAATGATTACGATATAAGGTGACCTGCCCTGTAACAGAGGGATGGGTTACGGTGAGATTTCAGTGCTCTGGGAGAAGAGACTATCTCATCTCTTGGAATCCTCTTTCTATCTGGAGTTAGGGAATTCCAGGGGGATATGACATTGAGCTGGGTTTTGGTGGATGAATGAGAAGTGATCAAGGAGAAGAGTGGAGAAAAGGCTTTTAAATATAATAAGCCTTTTAAATATAGGACCTGGAAGACCCAGATGGTTTTGGTGCTAGTGAGGGAATTGGGATCTTTTCTTGAGCAAGATTGGCAAACCCTTTACTGATGTAAGACCTGGGACTTCCTGAAGAAAGAGCTGATCCCTGGCTTGCCAGCAAAAAGTGTTCCTGAAGCCGTTTAAAGCCAGAGCTGGATCACTCAACACCAAAGTGAGCCCTTTCCCCTTCCCCTCCACCTGCTGACCCTTACCTGAGCCAGAAGCCTCTGGGGACTTGGGACCCAGGTGCAAGGTGAGTGGCCGCTTACCTCATTCAGGTCTTCTCCTCAGCAACTCATTGCATTACTCTCTCACCCCGTTGACAGTTTCAATAAAACCTGTGCCACAAAGGCATTTGACTCAGCCTATTAATTCTGCAGAGGGTTCAGAATAACCAGTATTTTACGCACACTTTCAGGGACTTGAGTTTCTGGATTGCCTGCATTGTCTTGGCTTCAGACTTATTTGAGGTAGCAGAAGCCCAGTAATTTCTTTCTGTTTCCATCCATTAAGACTTATGAAGGGGCATGCAACCAATGGGTCTAAGTTCCAGGATGCTGAAGGGGCCCTCCGTTAGAGACTCGAGCCCAGTGCGCTTTCCATGTGAGTCTGTTGGGCAGTTTGCCAACTCCACTCCTGTAGCGTTCACAGGAGACTTTGTTGGGAGTAATGGTGCCGGCACCTCACAATTATGATCACTTGGCAGAATTCACAGGTTCATGGAAGCATAGCATGTTAGTGCTGGAAAGTCTCTGGGAGACTGTCTAGTTTAACCCTCCAGGAAACACGAGGGACCAAGGCTCAGGAAGGGGAAGTGAATAGCCAGATCAGTTAAGGAGAATGAGGATTGAAATCCAGGTCTTGCTGGCTTCCAGGATTTTTCTAACATCTCAAGTCTCTTCGTTGGCCTAAAAAGATTTAAAAGAAAAGAAAAGAAAACACAAGTAAGCAAACAACAATAACAATGATTATATTCTGATATATATATATATATATATCAGAATATATCTATATATATGAATATAATGATTATATTATATTCTGATTTTTTTGTTCAATATTTTTTGGTGGATTCAAGTGCATGCAATGAGCTAGTTTAGCAATTCTGTCCTAGCACCAGTCTCCTTCTCTCTCTCAGACCTTTCACCAAAGATTTTCCTAAAGCCAGTGTGACAAGCTCTATTAGACGATACAAAGCTGGGACTGGGATGCTTATGGTGAATGAAATCAGGTGACATCCTCCCTCTCCACCACTATATATACATCCACTGTTTTAATAGAAGCTAAGAAGTTTGCTGGGTAAAAAAAAAAAAATCTTGGGGTTTGGACACATGGATATACATGATATTTATCTAGAGGGTCTCTGGTAGAAGCATGATCTCATGGAGGGCAACAGAGCCCCTGGGAGGGAATTCCCTATAACGAAAGAAGTGAAGCCCATTCAATAACAAGAGCTATGTCTCTGAGGCAAATGGTGGTATCTGGGTACAACATGATGGCAAGCAGTGGTGGGATCCTGCCACCCTGTGGATGTGACTGCCCCCCCATAACTCACCTCTACAGCACTGTGTGGCCCAAGTAACCTTGCCATGGGACCCTCACCCCCACTGATTATAACACTCCTCACTTCGCAAGACCTATGACGTGGCATTTCTGCTTCACCATATCAAGGCTCAGTGGAGTTCCAGCATCACCAGCACCTGCCTAGCCCCTTAGGCATGGGGTGCGGGGCCAGCATGGAGCAGTTCTGCTGCGGAACTTGGGGCAGGCAGAGAGAGTGAAGTCTGGCTTGGCTTAAAAACAGAGACTCTTCGGTACCATATGTTTCTTCTCTAATCCTCTCAGGAGTAAATAAGTAATTGAATGTGTAAATAATACAGCATAAGTTACTAAATTTACTTTCTTTTCCAAATGTTCTTTTAGGCCTAACTTGGGCCCCCAGCCTTCTTTAGCAATGTGGATTTTTGTTAGGAGTTTTTATGGCTTTCAAGTGTAGGAGAGAAAACACAAGATAAGGAGTTCAAAGATAGGGTCTGAATACCAGCACTGTTATTAATTAACCACATGACCTTAGGTTAGTCACTAATCCAAGCAATTCTTAGCAGAGGTGCCTAGAACATTCTAGGGTGTCATAATCACTGGGAGGTGTGCCTCAAGCAATTAGTTAACAATAAGAGCCAAGTGCTGAAGTTTGAAAGCAATTTAAAATACATAAATTAGAGTGAATTTAAAGTAATGCCAATAATTACATCATTCTAATTTTCCTGCATTCTGATGTGTTTTCTCAAAGAGAGAAAGTATTGGGAAATTATAGCCGGCATTATGGAAACTAAGCATGACCCATCCATTGCCTCTCAAACTGCTATGAGGGGTTGTGCAGAGGTGCTCGAAGTTATAGACATTGCCATTCAGCGCTAAATGATGGTATCTAGAACATCCTTTTTAAATATATATTAAAACAAAAGTACTGATGCCTTCTTGAAAAGAATGTAAAATGTGCATGAATTTTCAAGATCACCCATAGCCTTGAGGCTACTTGGATATGTATCCAAGGACTCAGGGATATATATCCTTTCGCCTTGGCTGCTACGGGTTCTGAGGTGGAAAAGTTTGTGAAACTGTTAAACCATGCCCCAGCCAAACCAGACAGTTACTGCTCTATCAGTATTTACAATAATGATTATGGATTTTTACAGTGCCCACGAGTTGTGATTCTACAATTGCTTCCATTCCCTTTCTATTTCACACAATAATACATTTTAAATAACAAACTGCAAGGAAAGACAAGAGAAGAAAAAGTGGTGTGGGGGCTTCTAATATTGCACATGAATGAAAAGGATCTTAGGAACATTTCTGTCTATGAGACAGTAGTTAACTTCCCAAAAAAATACAAGACAAAGCGATAACACAAGTGAAGTTGTGAAATGCTCTTCATGTTTATAATAAGATGTTAATTCTCTATGAATTCTATCTTTTTTGATATTAACAATAAAATAAGATTTTTTTCTATTTTTCCTTCAATTTACATGTTTACTACTTTATTACATTTATGTATGGAATGAAAGTTTGGAAAAATTCAAGCCTCATTTTTTTCAAAAATAAGTTCCATTACAGAAAATTTGATTGACCACATTTTTTTCTCTGTGTGGACCTCAGGGGGAACAAAATTAAATTAATCATAATCCTTAGTTCAAGACATACTCTGGCAGATTTTCTTTTTCGAAGATGGCTATAATAATGACTCTCTCACATTCACATATTTATAAAATTGTTATGAATATAATGTCTATCCCTGCCTCACTTCCCCCCTCCAAAAAAGTTTAGAGTACTATTTATTTACCCTAGAAATGTGAATTTCTTCTAAATTTGGATATGACTGTGGGGGTGCATCATGCACGTAAACTCTACTCGTCCTTGCATTCCAGTAGCTGAAAGATTACGAACTCCTGACTCAATCCCACTGAGCTTCAGTTTCCCACATGTAAGATGGCAGGACAATACTAACCCTGCCTATCTCATAGGGTTGCTGTGAGCACCTATTTAGAAAATACTGAAGAAAATATTCATAAGTAATTAGGATTTATTATCATAAAGTTGTATTATTTTTAGAGTTTCATTATGTGTATATATATATATATACATATATATATATATTTCGTTGAAAAGTTGCTCTGTAGATGATCCATTGTCTAAAGACAAAGGTTTATATATTTCTTAAGGGTAGGAACCAAACCTTCTGTTTCTTTTATTTCCTTCACATTAGTAATGTAGTCACACTTTGTGTTTAATAATATTTTCCCACCCAGATGTACCCAAATCTAGCCCGGCATTCCCATACAAACTGTAAAAGAAATAAAATCATGGGTAGGGCATGCCCAGCTTGGATCCCATTCTAGGAAGAGTCATTACTGAAAGACCAAGAGGGTCTCATTAGAAGGTGGTTTCGCCCTCAAGGCAGCCCCATGGCATGGCCCCTGAGGACAGGTTTAGAAAGATCCTGAGGTGCCAATCCCTGAGATTTCTAAAACTAACATCCAGATGTCCATCTGCTGCACAGGCACTGAGCGGGTTGTTTTTGATGATGTGATGTTCCTAATTTCTATTCACAGCTCGAGTATGTCCCTGTTGCTTTTGGGAATTAAAGCTGGGGTCTTGGGTGTGGAAATCTCCAAAGAGTCAGCAACATAATTCTCGTTCCTCAAATCCCACATTCAGCTCAGCCCCTAATTGCCCACAGAACTTCTGTTTACCATGCAAGGATAAGGGACCACATGAGCCTCTTTTACCTATAGGCTGAGACCTCCTTGCAGAAGGCTGGCAATCTCGCCTTGGGGGATATTTCACAGCTCATTATTTTTTCTCTTTAGATACGGTAGCCTCACTTCTGCTCATTAGGCTCCTTTCACTACATCATTGCCTGTCTTTAATGTGGCTAGTCTATTAAATAGCCCTCACCTGGCAAAGCCCCCCCAGTGTCCCGAATGAAGCTCTGCACTCCCGCTTTCATGACTCAGTTAGGACGCTGCTTTAATAAGAGTGGCACTGACACCAGCATCCTGCATCTCCTTGTGCCACTGAGCCCCTCTGCAGCTGAGAGGGGGATATCACAGAACTCAGAGGACGTGCCACTTAGTGCTCAGAGGTTCCTGAAGGCTTTCACAGAAACAGAATGAGGTACACCAGAGGAAAGGCTCTGAGCAGAAATATTGGCATCCCATTTATTCAGCGCTACCAAATATCAAAAGGCAATTGATTAAATATTGATCTGACAACTGCTTGAGAAGAAGCAGGTGCTTCTCAGAATCTGGCAAGAAAACAGGGTCAGGAACACTAAATGTGGGTACTGCAAAAGCATGTCTGCAAAATCTCCGTGTCTTCTTGCCATGATTAAAAGGCTTGTTAGTCATGGGTGAAATCCTATAGAGGGTACGTGCTTGAGTGTCAGCTCATATTAAGCTGCGTGAAATTCATGTTTCTTCTTTAGTCAGAATCCCTCACACTGACCCAACCAATGCAGTTCCTTTTGTGGTCAGATCAGCTTCTTTGGACTTTTTCTGGAAGGTCAGCCCTTGAATCAAAACAGATCTTAAAAGGCTCGTGCTCTAGTCTTTGTTTTTTGCAAGTACAGAAACCCACTTGAGCTAGGTCAAGTAAGAATCGGTAGATTAAAACACAAATGTGTATGTATGTATATGCATGTGCATGCATATAACAGATGCATACATGTGTATGCCATTGGCCTCAAGCTAAGGAGTCTTCAGAAAACAACCCTCCTCCCCTCCCTCCTTCCTCCCTTTCAAGGTTATCGTGGGCTCTCATTTTTTAAATTAATTAATTAATTTTTATTTTTGGCTGTGTTGGGTCTTCGTTGCTGCACATCGGCTTTCTCTAGTTGCAGCGAGCGGGGGCTACTCTTTGCTGTGGTGCGCGGGCTTCTCACTGCAGTGGCTTCTCTTGTTGCAGAGCACGGGCTCTAGGCACACGGGCTTCAGTAGTTGTGGCGCACGGGCTTAGTTGCTCCACGGCATGTGGGTCTTCCCGGACCAGGGCTCGAACCCATGTCCCCTGCATTGGCAGGTGGATTCTTAACCACTGAGCCACCAGGGAAGTCCCAAGCGGGCTCTCATTTTTGCCTCTCTCTGCCCATACATGGGTTTTTCTTCTATTTCCCCACAGGCCAGAATCCTCTTAGCTCACCTGTAAGTGGCTTGGCTTTGGCTTTGGTTTGTCCTGGCACTGATTCCTGCCACCCAGTCAATGGCATGTCACCACTGCTGTAGGCTAGATGCCACTCATGAAATGGTTGTCATTGCCCTCATATATGCAACGATGGTCGTGGCTATCCATACTGTCATCACTTCAATTGAGATCTGTGCATCACTGATGCTACACATGCTAAGTTGAATTGTTGTTTAAAATGTCTTCAGAAAGATTATACTATGATTTAGCATTGAAATGAAAAGGTATCATATACACGGAAAGGCGTGTAAACAGAGCAATGGGGCACAAATTTGACATCAGTGAAGCAAACATTCATCATTGGAGGAATGGCAGTGATTTCATATTTTCTTGCAAAGTAACAACCAAGTGTTTACAAGACCTAAGAAAGGAAGACATCTACAAGTAGATGAAGCTGAATTAACATTTTGCTTCTGAGATACAAGCAAAAGGATTGCCTATCTCATGTTGAACAAGGCAATTGAAAGCGGGAGAAATTGCCAAACTCTTCAGAACGGAAAAAAGAAATGTCAAAGCTGTGAGAGGCTGATATGACCAACTCGTGTGTCAAGCAGGACCATTTTAAGACTGAATATCCATGTCAAAACTTCTCAGCTTCTAGCAACATTTGTTTAAATTGAGGGGAAAATAATACTATTAATTTGATCGAATGGCAAAGCACCAGAATCAAAACTTGCCAAACGGGTTTCTGCATTTTGGAAGAAAATCCTGGATATAATAGTAGAGTACTCTTTTAAGAAATTCTACATAATGGATGTTTTAGGGGGCATAGAGAAAGATCTTCTGTGGAAAACCACTGACATCAGCAATTCTGAGTTGAAAAGCATTTCAGAAGAGTTAGACTCAAGTTTTCGGAATTTATATTTTCCTTTTCATGTATACTTAGTATACCTAAAAGGCTCTTTCAATGTGCAAAAAAATAAAAGTCCATGTGATTTTTTAAAAAGCATTGTAAGAGCTTAATTGGCAGCATTTTTTTCTTTCTTAGTGGCACATACAATAAAATCATGATCTGTCATACAACTGATGCCAACTTAGATGCAAGGAAACACAGTTGGTCCAAAGAAAAGTGAGCCGAAGCTGTGGGTATAAAGTTGGCCTCACTTGCTTAAGAGACGATCTCAGGCCCTGGAATTCCACTTTTTCTCCCACCCCACTGGCTGGAGTGACAACCAGGCTACACTGTCCAATATGGTACCCACTAGCCAGCCACATGGGGATATTTAAATGTACATTTTAATTAGTTAAATGTTAAAATTCAGTTCCTTGGTTGTACTAGTCGCAATTCAAGTGTTCAATAGTCACTTGTGGTTAGTGGTTACTATGCTGGACCACACAGATTCAGATAGAACATTTTCATCATTATAGAATATTGTATTGGACAGCACTGGACTGCAGTGACTTTGGAAGCCATGCACTGAAGATGGCAGAGCCACTCTTGGTCTGGGTTCTTGCACAACTGCTTGAAGATGAGCTGCCCATTGACCTGGAGCACTTTCCCCTGACGGCTGAAAGAGAAATAAACGTCTGTGTTCTTCATGCCACATTATTGGTGGATATTTTTAGTACAGCAGCTCACCTTGTGTACTAATTAATACCATTGGTTGACTTTTTACTGTCTCTCTTCCTCAACAGACTCCATTGGGCCAGGTTTTGTTTTCTTTTTCAGAATTTAGCACAGTGCCTGACACAAAAGTAAGCCCTTAAAAATATACTGAATGATTTAATTAATAAATATGAGCACACAGGAGAGACGACTATAATTTAGAAGATCAGCAACGATTTCCTGAAGGAAGTAGTATCTATGGTGAGACATGAAGGATGAATCAGAGTCAACAGAGGTATAAGGCAGGAGGAAGAGGGTTCCAAATAGAGAGAAGATCCAGGGGGAGAGAACATGGACCTTTGGAGACAGTGAACATGCAATAGGTTTGGATCTGGAGGGAATTAGGAGGAGAGAATTAGGTTAGAGTAGCAGGGAAGAGATCATGATGAGCTGTGTAAGCCATACTAAGATTTTGTATTTCATCCTGAGGGCAGTAGAAGGGCCGCTAAACAACGCTGGTGCTTTTACTAATCTATCTTAATTTTTTTTCCTAATAAAATGAATGTTTGTTCTATTCTTAGATGCATTTGAGGGAGGAAATTCCCTGACACTTTGGGTAAACCATTTCTGCACTTAGCCAAGATCCTCATGGAAAGTTCCTCTGTCTTTAACCTAAAGCTCTTTCTTTAACTAAAGTATATTCCTTTTTTGTTGTTTACTTGACCTAAAACACACTGGTTACCATTCTCTGTGCTTTTTCCATGCGGTAGAAAAGTCTTAGGGAATAGGTCAGATTCCTGTGTTATAAGTTAACTGGGTTGATAGCAGGCATTTTGCTACATGTGGTAGTTTCAATGACAAGGGGTCTAATACAACCAGTAAATAGGGACTGGGTAATAATGGAATCCCACTGCATTCCAAGAGATAGGAAGACTGTCCCAAGTCTTCTCTTCCTTGGATCAATGATAGGTCCTATCACGTTCTTTTATCAGTGACGGTGGAAATCTTCAGCCTTTCTTTGTGAGAAGGATGATACATGGAAAACAGACAAATTTTGTGCATTTGCCCCTATTACTGAGGTGATTCGAACAGCTTGCATACATTCAAAGAGCCAATGTTATCAATAGCCTTCTCCACCTGCCTTTCACAGCTCTCTTGTGAATTCAAGATTTTCACGTCCGCCTACCACTGCACATTTTCATCCGTAAGACCCACAAAGCTTCTAGAATTTAACATGTCCCAACCCCTATTTATTATCACTCCCATACCCTCCCCACAAATCTGCTCCTTCTTATTTCCAGTGACAACATCTTATCTACCCAATTACAAAAGTCACACACTTGTGAGCTGTCCTTGACTCCTGCCTTCCTCACACTCCTCAGCCTCACCATCACCAAGCTCACTCATGTCTGCCTCCTAAGCATCTCTCCCACATGTCTTGCCCTCTCCAACTCCTCTAATGACTGCCAGAATCCATATCCTCATCACTTCCTGTATCTGGCCCCAAGTTCCTGCAATCTGGAGTGACTAAAAAACAAATCTAATCATGCTAAGTCCTCTGCTTAAAATGTCTAAATTACTCCCTGTCACTTTCAGGAAAGAATTCACACTCAAGAACAGAGTGTACCAGGCCCTTCATGATGTGATACCTGTGCATCTCTCTAATCTCACCTCTCACCCCTCCCCTTAGATTTCCTTGTGCCTCCTCTTCAGTTACTAACAGACACAGCAGTTCCTGTTCCTCTTTGTACAGTTTTTCTCTTTGACAAGCATGTACTTCCACCTCGTTATTCACCTGGAAAACTTCTACCTGGCCTGTAAGGTTCATCTTGGAGAGCTTTCACCTAAGGTTGCCCTCTCTGATTTCTAGGTACCCACCCTCAATACTTAGAAAACACCATGGCTATGTCATAACACTTAAGATACCATGTGACATTGCTTCTTAAGTTGCCTCTCTCCCTGACTAGATGTGGGATTCATCAAAGGTAGGGATCTAACTCATTCATCTACATAAGTACAGTGCCTACCATTGTACATGACACATAATAAACCACCCAACACGTGTTTGGTGAATGAATATTTCTTCAAGTTTCATATAGTCAAAATGATAAGATCAAAAGCCACAATGGATGTGTTCTTCTCTTGGGGACGAAAGGATAGTTAGGGGTTCCAGAGCCAGCACCAAACCCCAGGACTAAACTTCTGGAAGATCTGGTTCTGGCAGGTGAACACATAAAGCTGAAGTAAGGGAGATTTGATGGCTTAACAACTACAATAGTCTGTAGGTGGAATGTAAGTGTACTATTTATGTATCTCTCTGTATTTATTTGTTTATTTATTTATACTCTTCATCAAGCCAGGAAAGATTAGAGGTAGTTTGTATAAATTTGATATAATAAGTTAATCTAAGCAGATGTAGAAATCAGGTCAAGGGAAAATAAAGGTAAGGAAATAAAATAAAGTCAAGATGATACCTATTTCTTTTCCCAAAAGATCAGTAAGGATGATAGATCACATATTATAAGGTAAAATTAAAGAAACCCAACTATGTTCTAAAATATAAATAATAAAAACATCTCTGGGAAACAGAAATAAAACAGAAACTCAAAGCAGTAACTGAACAAAAGCTATGGGCCTGGTTGGCAATAGACCAGAATCAGGTTCAAGTTGAGGGGAGAAGGGTGGGGCTCAGTGACTATGGGTTAAACTGGGAGTAAGAGTGCCTAATAGCTCAGATCTGGTTGAAGCTACTCATGGCTCTGTGACTGAACTGATGATATCTCAATGTCATCATAAATGGGAGCTTTAAGCAACCGATATAAGTCATAGGAGTCTAGTGGGTCAGGTAGAGGCAACTCCAAAACTTCTAGACAAGGACAAGTGACTGCATAAACAGAATAAGAAAAAAATAGCATCAACTCCCATTCAAGATAAGCCTGAAAACAAAAATTCCAAATACATGAAGAAAAAGTACATTAGGAAAGACAGTTGACAAAATCAATAATAGGAAGTGAATTTACTCCAGATAAAATGAAACTAACATAGTAATATAAAAATGACTTTAATATTAGAATGTTGGTATAGCTCCAATCCCCAAAGAGATAAAGGAAAGAATAATATTAGAGAGAGAACAAGATATTATGAAATGTAACTAGGTAAAGTAGCTAAAATGAAAAATGGCTCAGTGGACATGAAAAAGAACCATTTAGCAATCTTAGAAATAAAAAATATATAATTAGGAAAATGAATCAATAAATGAGGTTGGTTCTAAGTTGGATTTAAAGAGAAAATTAGTGAATTGGAAGATAGTCTTGCAAAATTTATAAAACACAGTACAAAGAGATAAAAGGATACAATGAAAGAGCAGTTGAGAGAGATACTGAGAGGAAGCTCCAATATACATCTAATTGGAGTTCAAAACAAGGGAACAGAATTTTCCAGAATTACAGTAATTAGAGAAAGATAGAAAGCATTCATATTAAAAGTTAAACCAAATTCTAAACAGCATGAATAAAAACAAATGTAAATTTAAACATATTATATTGAAATTTCAGAACATCAAGGACAAAGAGAAAAATTTTTAAAGCTACTGGAATGAAAGTTCCCATCCTTGAATTAGGACAATTTTTCTTTTAATCATCCTATAGGTTTATATTTACTATCCCCAAAGGTAACCACTTACTTCATTGCTTTGTAAAGCAATCCTTAAAAGGCTTCTTTACATCAACAAGTAACTCTTGCAATTGTGAGGCCATGCTCTCATGCATAATGACTAAATTTGCATCAAATTTCTTTGCCTTATTTTCAGTCTATTCTGTCAGATGGCCATCCAAATTTAGCACTGATTAAAATAATTCCTAGCTAATGTGTCTTGACCAAAGAAGTATTTTGTTGATGAAAATAAGTATAATA
This sequence comes from Phocoena phocoena, assembly GCF_963924675.1. Classification (NCBI taxonomy): domain Eukaryota; kingdom Metazoa; phylum Chordata; class Mammalia; order Artiodactyla; family Phocoenidae; genus Phocoena; species Phocoena phocoena. Next base: position 34,430,961 of record NC_089240.1, on the reverse strand, counting down.
GAGAGTAAACCACAATACAAAGTGTAATGTCAATGGGAGATTAGCTTACACCTGGAATAGCCTTACATTCAGCTATTTTTGATATTCTAAGCCCACAGGAATATATAAAGAATATTATAAAATGAATACTGTATATCTATCACCAGAAAAGACTCCTTTTCTGAGCAGTAATTTTGAGTTTTTAAATAACTGGCTTCTGGTTCTGGGACAAGATAGCATAGACTCAATTTTCTCTTCTCTTCCCCTCTAACTACTGCTAAACACCCCAGAAATAATTCAACAAACAATGATAAATGGACTATAAATGCTGGATAGAAGAAGACAGACTGGTTAGGGACCTCAGGACTTAAAGAAAAATACTGTGGTAAGTTCCCTGGGTTTTTATTTTTCTCCTTCATTTTTAAACACAAAAAGGTAAGCCCAGAAGGAATTTAGCAGGGACACCCACACCCAGTGGCAGTGGCAGTGGCAGGCCAGCCTACTCACAGCAATGGTACCAGCGGAGCTCAGGAGGCTGACCCCATCCCCTGCCCACATCCAACAATAGCAGTTGGCTCAATCTGTCCATGGCGGGGGCAAGAGTGAGTCCTGAGTAGACCAATCCACCCCACACCACACATCACCCAGCATCAGACAGACATTTACACAGGCATCGGCAGGGCTAGCAAGCCCTATCTTTTCCAGCCATCCACTTCTGCCACCGCAGCAGAAGGTGACCCAGGGACAATGTCACCCAACCCTCCACCTAATGGCAAAGAGTCACCCAGGCCCCATAGTTCCTCATTCTCTTTTCAGTGACAGAAGGCAGCTCAAGTAGGCTCTTTACTCCTTCAGAGGTACCTGCAGAAATAGAATGGGGAGCCAAATGGCACCAAATGACCAGTGAACAGGGCAAGGGAAATGTTCTTCTTCTCATAGGTCTGGTATGCTTCACATCCCACCTAAGAATACTGAGAGGCCTTGGAAAACACTGTTCGTCCCTGCAAATGCCACCAGCAGAGATGTAACAGAAGCTCAAGCAGAGCCAGATGAATGAAACACACCAGAATATCATTTCAAGGGCTCAGAAAACTAAATTGTCACTGGAGCTACAAGCCACAAAAGTAGGACAATACCTATAAGCTAAACCTAAACAGGACAAATGCCTGCTAAAATAAGATTTAAACACATAGTCTCCTAAATAATATCCTATGAAACATTCATCAAGATAGACCTTATCCTGGGTCATAAAACAAAACCTCAATATATTTCAAAGAATTGAAATCATATAGAATATATTCTCCAACCATAATGGAATCAAAGTAGAAATCAATAACAGAAAAACAAAAATAAAACTATTAGAAATTAAACAACACACTACTGAGCAATCCATGGACCCAAGAGGAAGTCTCCAAAAAAATTTAAAAATACATGGAACTAAACCAACTTAAAACAGAACACATCACCATTTGTGGGCCTCAGCCAAAGCATTGCTGAGAGGGAAACTTATAGCACTAAATTCCTATATTAGAAAAAAGGAAAGATCTCAAATCAATAATCTAAGTTCCTACTTCAAAAAGCTAGAAAAAGAAGAGCAAAATAAAGCCAAAGTAGGCAGATGGAAGGAAATAATAAAAATAAGAACAGAGGGCTTCTCTGGTGGCACAGTGGTTGAGAGTCCGCCTGCTGATGCAGGGGACACGGGTTCATGCCCCGGTCCGGGAAGATCCCACATGCCACGAAACGGCTAGGCCCGTGAGCCATGGCTACTGAGCCTGCGCGCCTGGAGCCTGTGCTCCGCAATGGGAGAGGCCACAACAGTGAGAGGCCCACGTACCGCAAAAAAAAAAAAAAAAAAAAAAAGAACAGAAATAAATGAAATTGAATACAGGAATACAGAGAAAATCAATGAAACAAAAAGCTGGTTCTTTGAAAAAACAATCAATAAACCTCTAGCAAAGCTGACATATAAAATGAGAAGAGACACAAATCACCAATATCGAGAATGAAATAGGGGATATCATTATAGATCCTGCAGCTATTAAAGGATAATAAAGGAATACAACAAACAACTTTGCTCTCATAAATTTGACAACTTGGAAGAAATTGACCAATTCCTCAAAAACTGTGAACCAACAAACCTCAATCAAGATGAAATAGATAACCTGAACACTACTATAACCATTAAATAAATAGAATTTGTAATTGAAAACTCCCCAGAAAGAAGTCCCTTGCCCCAGGTGAATTCACTTAAGAATTATACCAAATATTTAAAGAAGAATTAACACCAATTTTACCCAATCTCTTCCAGAAAATAGAAGAGGAAGCAACACTTCTCAACTCACGTTATGTGGCCTGTATTACATAGATACCAAAACCAGAAAAAGACAGTACAAAGAAAAGAAAACTACAGACCAATATCCTCATGAACTCAGAAATTTTAAAAATCCTCAACAAAATATTAAATACAATCCAACAATGTATATAAATAATTATATACCACGATCAAGTGTGATTATTCCAAGAAAGCAAAGGTGGTTCAACATTCAAAAATCAATCAGGGGACTTCCCTGGTGGCACAGTGGTTAAGAATCCGCCTGCCAATGCAGGGGACACGGGTTCGATCCCTGGTCGGGGAAGATTCCACATGCCACGGAGCAACTAGGCCCGTGCGCCACAACAACTGAGCCTGCGCTCTAGAGTCCGCAAGCCACAACTACTGAGTCCGTGTGCTTCAACAAGAGAAGCCACCGCAATGAGAAGCCCGCACACCACAATGAAGAGTAGCCCCCGCTCTCCGCAACTAGAGAGAAAGCCCACGCACAGCAACAAAGATCCAACACAGCCAAAAGATGAATGAATAAATAAATAATAAAATTACTTTAAAAATCCATCAGTGTAATCCATCATACCAATAAGTTAAACAAGAAAAATTATATGATCGTATCAACGGACATAGAAACAACAACTGAAAATCCAGCACCCTTCATGATAAAAACTCTCAGTAAATTAGAAATTGAAGGAAACTACCTCACTTTGATAAAAAGTATTTACAAGAAACCTAAAACCAGCATCATACTTAATGGTGAACAATTGTATGCTCTCCTGTTAAGGAACGAAGTATAGATGTTCATTCTCACTACTCATATTCACCAGAGTACAGGAAGTTCTAGCCAGTGCAATTGACAAGAAAAAAAAAAAAGACATGAAGCTCAGAAAGGAAGAAATAAAATTGTCCCCATTTTCATATTGTCTATATAGAATATCCCAAGATATCTATTTTTAAAAATTCCTGGAACCAATAAGTGAGTTCTGCAAGGTTGCAGGATATAAGATCAACACACAAAAATCAATCACATTTTATGTACTAATAATGAACATGTGGAAACTGAAATTAAAAACACAATGCCATTTATATTCACTCCAAAGGAAGTGAAATACGTAGGTATATACTTAACAAAACGTGCACAAGATTTGTATGCTAAAAATTATAAAAGACTGATAAAAGAAATCAAGGAAGACCTAATAAATGGAAAGACATTCCAATAAATGGATTAGAAGACTCAACATAGTAAAAATGTCAATTCTCTCCAAATTGATACATAAATTTAATGCAATTCCTATCAAAATTTGAGCAAGATTTTTTGTACACATAGACAAACTTATTCTAAAATTGATATGGAAAAGCACAAGCCCTAGAATAGCCAAAACAATCCTGAAAAAGAAGGATGAAGGGAGGAATTATTTTACCCAATATTAAGGCTTACTATTTAGCTACAGTAATCAAGGCAGTGGTATTGGTGGGTAAACAGACATATGGGTTAATGGAACAGGACAGAGAACCCAGAAGTAGGCCCACACAAACATGCCCAACTAATTTTTGACAAAGGTGTAAAAGTTAATTCAATGGAGAAAAATAGCCTTTTTAACAAACAGTGCCAGAACAGTTAGATATCCATAGGGGAAAAAAAAATCCACATACACACAAAAAAGCAGGCTTTGACCCAGACGTCATACCTTATAAAAAATTAACTCAAAATGGATCACGGGCTTAAAGGTAAAAAATAAAAGTATGAAACATTTCGAAAAAGAAAACAACAGTTTTTAGACTTGACACTAAAAGTGCAATCAGTAAAAGGAAAAATGAATAAATTCGACCTCATCAAAATTAAAAATGTTTGCTCTGCAAAACACCCTTTTAAGAGGATGAAAAGACAAGCTACATACTAGGGAGAAATATTTGCCAATCACATATTAGCTACAAAGGACTAGAATGTAGAATATATAAAGAACTCTCAAAACTCAGCAGTAAATAAGCAAACAGCCTAATTAGAAAATGGACAAAAGACATTAAGAGATATTTCACCAAAGAGGATAGAACAGATAGAAAATAAGCACATGAATAGATGTTCAGCTTCATTAGCCATTAGGAAAATGTACACAAAAAACCCACAATGAGGGCTTCCCTGGTGGCGCAGTGGTTGAGAGTCCGCCTGGCGATGCAGGGGACACGGGTTCGTACCCCGGTCCGGGAAGATCCCGCATGCCGCGGAGTGGCTGGGCCTGTGAGCCACGGCCGTTGAGCCTGCGCGTCCGGACCCTGTGCTCTGCAGCGGGAGAGGCCACAACAGTGAGAGGCCCGTGTACCGCAAAAAAAAAAAAAAAAAAAACCCACAATGAGGTATCACTATATATCTATCAGAATGGCTAAAATAAAGAAGAGTGACAATAGCAAATACTGGCCAGGATGTGGTGAAAATGGATCACTCATATATTGCTGGTGAGAATGGAAAATGGTAAAGCCACTCTGGAAAACAATTTGACCATTTCTTATAAAACTAAACATGCAACTACCATACAATTCAACAACTTCACTCTGAGGTGGAGTGCAAACTTTCCTAAGAAATGGAAATTTATGTTCACACAAAAACCTGTATATGAATATTCATAGTAGTTTTATACATGATAGCCAAAATCTGTAAACAACCCAGACATTCCTCAAGGTGAATGGTTAAACAAACTGTCATACACCCACACTGTGGAATACTGTTCAACAATAAAGAGGAATGAACTATTGTTACCTATAAAAACGAAGCAAATTTGATAGAATTATGCTGAGGCTTTCACTCAGTCAATCCGAAAAGGTTACATGCTATATGATTCCATTTATGCAACAAATGACAAAATTTTAGAAATGGAGGACAGATTAGAGGTTGTCAGGGGTTAAAGATGGGGCAAGGTAGAGCAGGAGGGAAGTGGAGACAGCAACAGAGGGATCCTTGTGGTAATGGGACTGTTCTGTATCTTAACTGTGTGGTGAATACACGAACCTACACATGTGATAAAATTGCATAGATCTAAGTACACACAAACACAAATGAGTGGAAGCAAAATATAAAGACTGGTGGATTATATCATGTCAATATCCTGGTTGTGATACTGTACGACAGTGTTGCGAGATGTTACCATTGGGGGAAACTGGATAAAGGGTACAGGGGATATTTCTATATTATTTATTTTAATTGCATGTGAACCTACAATTATCTCAAAATAAAAACAACAACACTACAAATCAGAGCTTCCTCCCCACTTCCCTTCCCCTGCCCCCTACCCCCAGCTAGTTGCTAAACATTTACCAGCACACAGATCCACTTCTCTTTGGAGAACGAACTTTGTGTTAGTAAAACTTGGTGTGGTTTTTTTTCTCTGAGTGCCTCCCAGAAGACATAGTAGATGGCTGGAGGCAATGGAGGAGCCTGTGGCCTTGGGAGAGTAGTTTTACTTCCCTGGGCCTTAGTTTTCCTCATCTGTAAACTGGAGACTTAGTACTAGAGGGAAGGAAAATGAATACTTCTAGAGAACCTACTTTTATCTACGTCTCCTTCCCTCATCCTCTAGCAAGCCCAGTGAGCCATACAGAATGAGTCTCCAAGTTTCCAATAAAGAAACAGAGGCTGAGAGACACTGTCTACCAGAGAACAGAGCTGGGGTTAGAGTCTACATCCAGGCACTTTTCATTACTGCCTGCTGCCCTGGAAGCCTATCCAGTTCTCTGACACCATACCCTACAAGGTAGCCTTTCCCAGTGGAAAGTGAGCTGGACAAGGGAATGCCCGACCCTCTAAGTGCAAGTAGGGAATGGCTTCAAAGGACTCAGCTTGATCCCCCCAAGCAGATACGGTTGCACCAGAAGCCACAGATTTCCCAGGCCAGCCTCCCTCCATGTACGCTGTGGAGCTCCCAGGAACAGCTGCTAATTTCCCCCTGGTTGGTTGTTCCCTATTGCTGCCTACAGAACAAACCCAAAACAGCTCCAAAGGCTGAGCATTCTCCCCCTAGGGGGCAGGCAGGGGATCATGGTCACCCATGGACCGTGGATGACAATGTCCAGGGGCATAACATTGGTACTAGTTCATGCGGAAGGAAAGAAGTGTCTCCTTAGGTTGGAAAGCACACTGCCCAACAAAGACTACCTTCCAACCAATCTCTTTGGTGTTTTCCTCACAAACTCTACAGGTTGGCTACCCAAGATGATCAAAGGTAAGGCAGTTCTGTGGTTAGAGCCCTGGGCTGGGGGTCAGGAGACATGGACTTCGCCCAGCCCTGTGACTTCCTCTAAGACCTCGGATGAGCCATGCTCCCCTTCTGGGATTCAATGCCCTTATCTATAAAATGAGGGGTTCCGATTAGTTGTTCCCTAGTCCTCTCCAAGCCCTGCCAGCCAGCCCTTATGTTCAACGTTAGCTCTAAGACCTGTTAAGCAGGGCCTGCCTGAATCCACCACAGCTCACAAATATTATTGGAACAGAAGTCCTAGTCGAATTTCATTTTTCTTCCGAGGCTGTTTATTGCCTAACAAAATGTATTTAGTGGTAAATTCGTGACCGTGATGTTAACTGTAGGCTACACGCCCACAGACAAAAAAAGAGCACGAGCACAGAGCCCAAAGAGGGAGGGCCACCCAGAGGGTCGGGAAACCTCGAATTCACAGGAGTGTCTTATAAACACAGGCACCATTTCCTTACTTATTCACATCCTTTGCCCTGTCTGGGTTCCGCGTGGTCTCCATTTCTTGTTAGCGTTTCAGCTGCATACCAGGCCCCAGCTGGCAGTGGCTAATTGCAATCAGCAGGTGAGAAATGTAGGTTCTCCGAAAAGGAATTATCTCCAGCACTGGGAACCATTCTGGGAAATGTAACAGACCTGGGAAGAGAGGGGGAGATGTTTAAAACCTGAACTTCTGTGAAAAGCATTAATTGAAAAAGACAGCCCCGCGCACCAGGAACCCATGACTCGCTCGCCTGAAAATATAATGAAGCAACTTAGTGTGGAAGGAAAGACGGGGGAGCATTTCCATTTCTGCAAAAGCAGCTCCTGCCTCGTGCACAGAAACCCTGCCTGCCCTCTTTTTCCAGGACTCCCAGAGAGCACAAAGGCTGCCTCTTGTAGTCTCTCGTCTTGTACCTTACATTCTTCTGCATAAGCAAAGTCACTGCACGAAGCTGACGACTTTTCATTTGTTTTTATTTAGTTTTTCGAGAAAGATGTAAAGCCCTCTACTCCAGAGCAGAATGACTTGAGGAAGCAAGTTCAAAATCGGTTCACAGTCTCTTGAGGTCGCGGAACACCCAGGGGCTTACTCAGCCTGGTGCCAAGTGAGGGAGACGGGACATGGGTGCAGCCACATACCCTGAAAGGCTGGTTAGCTACTTGGGGAAGCAAGCCCGGTGTCAAGGAGCAAGGTCTGGAGGCGCCTGTGTCCTCAGCCCTGGGCTGCTCTCAGTGGGTCCTATCAGGGGCCCCTGGGGAGAGTAGAAAGGCCCCGGGTGGCCCCTGTCAACACCCGCCTGCTCACCCACAGAATCAGTTTCTCTCCGTGCCTTATCAGGAAAGGGAGTGAAAAGCGCACCGGAGGGGTGATTTGAATTTCATTTTCTCACTCTGTCCTCCTGTGGGGAACGCTGCGTGGTGCTGCATGCTGATGCAAAGAAAATTGTCTCTGCTCGCTGGGCTTTCCGGCTGGGCGTGGGCAGCTCACACTGCACTGGGCAGTGGGGCAGCCTGCAAACCGCCTGGGGGATCATACGACAGAGGCAGGCTGGGGGCGCTGGCCCAGCAGCGTTTCCAGAGAAGTCGGGTGTGATCTGGCAGGCCCCAGAACCCCTGTGTCCTCATCTACAAAGTGAGCGAACTGCACACTGCGCCCCTTCACCTGACTTCAGCGCTCAGCTTCCATAAAAGGCAAGTGATAAGGCGTGGCTTAAAACAAAAGATTCCTTCCCCCAAAGGAATGTTTACCGGGGTTTTGGGAAGGCTGGGCGGCTCGGGTAACCCTTCCTTTTGCTTGTTTGTAGGCCAAAGGAGAGGGAGAGGCTAGGCTCTGGAGCCGATCTCAGATGAAACCCCAGTCCCTGGTGGGAGGTCAGACTGAGGACAGAGATTCTGGGCAGGCCAGCTGGGGAATCCCTGGGGGCCGAAGGAATGTCAGTGGAGAGGTTAAAGTCTCTAGGGGAGGAGATAAAGAGGCCTGGAGACCTTTCAGCCTTGGAGCCAAACCCCAGGCTTTGTGATCAAAAGACAAATAAACAGACATTCCCACCGGGTTTCTCAAACCTGCTGAGCGGCACAAATGTTTCCTCCTTATAAACAAGCTTACCTGCAGAAGGCGAAGAATACTAGACCCTGAGATCACACGCAGTTTTTGGCAGACCCCTTAGGAGAAACTGCAGCAGACAGCCTATCAAGTGCTCTTCTCACATCTCTCGGAAATAAGATGTCAAAGTTTGAACATAAACCATGAACAAACAAAGTCGGCCCGGTGCTTCGTGCCAGCTTCCCCATCCTGACACAGGGCAGCTTTCGAATATGAGCAGCAGCCTTAGAAGCTGCTGACAGGATTTTTACACTGGCGAGTCGAGCAGGTGAGCAGAGAGAGGGAGCCACCCATGGCCTCCTTTCGACAAATACTGGGCTCTGTACCTCTGGGTTACACTACTCTAGGAGGCACTATTGTCGGCACAGTCTGTGGAGTCGTGTTTCAGGAGGTGTCAAGGGCGAATACAGTGCTAACATCGCCCTGCAGAGTGAGGCGAGGCAAAACAAACATCCACTACGTGGGAGAGGGATGGAGAGTGGGGGAGGGCTGAGATGTATAGTGGGGTAGTCAGGGAAGGCTCATCGAGATGAAGTGACTTTTGAGCAAAGACCAACAGGAGTGAAGGGGTGAGTCTTGCCAGGAGGCTCTCTGGGGGTAGAGGGACCCAGGTAGAGGGGATGGTGAGTGCAAAATTTCTGAGGTAGAAGGGTGCTTGGCAGACGCAAGGTACACCCTGGGAGCCAATGCAGCTAGAGTGGAAAGACAAGGGGCGTGGCCATAGATCCTGAATGCAGTAGAGACTCACTGGACAGCACAGCAGGTGCCCCAGGCTATCCCGCCAGCCTGCTCTGCTGGGCTGACATCTCAATAGCAACCTCTGGGGGCCTGTGGGACTCTCTGGTTCCCCATTAACTAACAACTAATCCCTGATACGGTTCTGTTTAATTACTAACTGACCAGGGGTGAATTCAACTCCACCCCTCTGACTTCCTGGACTTCAGACCTCCTAATGTTTCAGCTTGGGGATGGAGACGTATGGAAAGAGGGAGAGTGACTTAAGGGTGCCCCTCTCTAGCTCCCCAAGTCCCACGGCAAACGGTGTCACCACATACGGCCTGATTCTATACACGTTGGCTGACCTTTCCTCACCACCTTTCCCACACTAAGAATGGCAAAACCACTGGAGAGAATTAACTGTATCCGGGACTCATCCGATGGTGCTCAGAATCTCTCGCCCAAGCACCCAGGATTGATTTAGTGTCTATCACACTTACATACTCTGCTCTGGCCCAAAGAGTAATGCAAACACGGCGTACCCTGCACAGTGTGAGATGGGGCTTGGGGGGTGAGGCGGGCATTTTGATGACAAATTTTGGGCTGGATGCCCTGAGGACTTCCTTGGCCAGAACCTCCCCATCTGCTTTTCAACATTTATCAATACTAGCATTGCACCAGGCTGATAGAACCTCTAAGCAGAGGTGACACTGGAAGCAGGAAGCACGTTCTGCTGGAAGCCTAGGGCCCTGGGTTCTGCAGCAAACAAAGTTGTGGACTGTATCGGTTAGGGGGGGGTCTGACGCAGAAACCCCTCCTAGGCTACAGAGTAAGGGATTTATGAGAGGGCAGAACCCTCCGCGGTTGCAGGGACTGTTAAGCGGTGTGCTAGGGCTGCTGCCCCGTGTCTCTTGTTAAGCCTGAAGCCAGCAGGGTGGGTGGGAGGGAGAGATGGGTGGCCTCTAGCCCAAAGCTGTACACGCGCCCACCTGCCCTGGTGCCGCCGCCCACAGCAACCATAGACATGGCTGCTCCTTCACTTCCACCTTCCAAATCTCACCCCGTTGCTCTTCTGGCCAACCCTAACCATAGAGGGAAAGGAAAAGAATTCCGTGAAAGGTAGTTCCAGCTTAGCTGCTACAGTACAAAGCCACCACAGTGACTTTGACCTCAGGCCTGTTTCCTCACCTACAACACCCAGGGTTTGGCCTGAAGGAAACTGTTGCAAGCATCCTTGTTACAGTGATAAGGTCTTTTTTTTTCCCTCACTGGGGAGCCAGGTCAACCCGCACCGTGGGCAGACGTGCCAAGAGCGCTGTTGCAACATGGGGAGTCTTCACTGGCTGGAAAGAGTCCAGCGTCTTGGCCTTAATCCTCAGAGGAAGTCATTGTTCTGTGGGCGCACACAGATTGCCTCATTCCCCAACCCACCCCCCTTACCCGAGGCACAGAGTAGTGAGGCATTATCATCTGTCTTCCCTGGCAGGAAACCTCAGAGCCAGCATGCTGCTGGACTGGCCCCAGTCACCTGCTGAGGTGGTGGCAGCAGGTGATAGAGCCCAACCTCCGTCTCTAGCAATCAGGCTGAGAAGTCCCAGGAGGTTGCAGAAAGATTTTGAGGCTGCACACAGTTCAATTAACAATCTGGACCCAAACATATTCACTAGGAGTTCACCTTCCAGGTGATTCCAGAACACTCTAATACAACCTAATGAAAATCTTTCTCAGCAAATAAATGTGGGCATTGTAATCCGTGGAGCGCTTTCTGTAAAATATGCTCTTTGCAGACTCTGCTATTAAGTACCCTGGAGGGGAGAGACAGGAAAAGACCAGACACAATAAAGACAAAGAGTTGTAAATGCAGAAAAGAAATTGAAAGAAATCAAATTGTACAGAAAGAAAGACTCTCATTTATGACCAAGGAAATGAAGAGGAGGAAGAACACGGCTGTTAAAAAGAAGGTAGGCGGGATTTGATCTTCTCAGAAATTCTATGTTCTTAGGAGAACATCATCAAAATCTAAAGCTAGAGGATCCCATGTCAGCATACGTGAGATGCAAAAAAAGGAAGGAAAGGAAAATGCCAGAAAGAACGCCTTAATTCAGAGCACCGCTAGGAGGAAAGAATTTTTTATTTATTGTGGGACAGAGTTGGTGCCATACTGAATGAGACCATGGTCCTGAAATTACGCCCTCTGGACTTCTGCCTTGCAAGATGTATGGCTGTGTTGGGGAGGAAAGATCATTTTCCCTTTACCCTTCTAGATTCTTGTATGAGACGCTCCCCACCCCCCAGTAATAAAAAAGACAGATTATCAGGAGAAAAACCAAACAGAAGTTTAATAACATGTATAACTTTTGTATATATGGGAGAGACACAGGAAAACCGAGTACCTGCCCCAAACGGCTCAACTCATCACCTTAAATAACATCTCTAGCTAAAGAAAAGATGTTAACCACTGACACTGCAGAAATACAAAGAATCATGAGAGATTACTACAAGCAACTGTATGCCAATAAAATGGACAACCTGGAAGAAATGGACAAATTCTTAGAAAAGCACAACCTTCTGAGACTGAACCAGGAAGAAATAGAAAATATAAACAGAGAAATCACAAGCACTGAAATTGAAACTGTGATTAAAAATCTTCCAACAAACAAAAGCCCAGGACCAAATGGCTTCAGAGGCGAATTCTATCAAACATTTAGAGAAGAGCTAACACCTATTCTTTTCGAAGTCTTCCAAAATATAGCAGAGGGAGGAACACTCCCAAACTCATTCTACGAGGCCACCATCACCCTTATACCAAAACCAGACAAAGATGTCACAAAGAAAGAAAACTACAGGCCAATATCACTGATGAACATTGATGCAAAAATCCTCAACAAAATACCAGCAAACAGATTCCAACAGCACATTAAAAGGATCATACACCATGATCAAGTGGGGTTTATCCCAGGAATGCAAGGATTCTTCAATATACACAAATCAACGTGATACACCATATTAACAAACCGAAGGATAAACACCGTATGATAATCTCAATAGATGCAGAAAAAGCTTTTGACAAAATTCAACACCCACTTATGATAAAAACTCTCCAGAAAGTAGTCATAGAGGGAACCTACCTCAACCTAATAAAAGCCACATAGGACAAACCCACAGCCAACATCATTCTCAATGGTGAAAAACTGAAAGCATTTCCTCTAAGATAAGCAACAAGACAAGGATGCACACTCTCACCACTAATATTCAACATAGTTTTGGAAGTTGTAGCCACAGCAATCAGAGAGGAAAAAGAAATAAAAGGAATACAAACTGGAAAAGAAGAACTAAAACTGTCACTGTTTGCCGATGACAGGATGCTATACATAGAGAATCCTAAAGATGCTACCAGAAAACTACTAGAGCTAATGAATGAACTTGATAAAGTAGCAGGATACAAAATTAATGCACAGAAATCTCTGGCATTCCTACACACTAATGATGAAAAATCTGAAAGAGAAATTAAGGAAACACTCCCATTTACCACTGCAACAGAAAGAATAAAATACCTAGGAACAAACCTACTTAAGGAGACAAAAGACCTGTATGCAGAAAACTATAAGACACTGATGAAAGAAATTAAAGATGATACAAACAGATGGAGAGATATACCATGTCCTTGGATTGGAAGAATCAACATTGTGAAAATGACTCTACTACCCAAAGCAAACTACAGATTCAGTGCAATCTGTATCAAACTACCAATGGCATTTTTCACAGAACTAGAACAAAAAATTTCACAATTTGTATGGAAACACAAAAGACCCCAAAGAGCCAAAGCAATCTTGAGAAAGAAAAACGGAGCTGGAGGTATCAGGGTCCCGGACTTCAGACTATACGACAAAGCTACAGTAATCAAGACAGTATGGTACTGGCACAAAAACAGAAATATAGATCAATGGAACAGGATACAAAGCCCAGAGGTAAACCCACGCACATATGGTCACCTTATCTTTGATAAAGGAGGCAAGAATATACAATGGAGAAAAGACAGCCTCTTCAATAAGTGGTGCTGGGAAAACTGGACAGCTACATGTAAAAGAATGAAATTAGAACACTCCCTAACACCATACACAAAAATAAACTCAAAATGGATTAAAGACCTAAATGTAAGGCCAGACACTATAAAACTCTTAGAGGAAAACATAGGCAGAACACTCTTTGACATAAATCACAGCAAGATCCTTTTTGACCCACCTCCTACAGAAATGGAAATAAAACCAAAAATAAACAAATGGGACCTAATGAAACTTAAAAGGTTTTGTACAGCAAAGGAAACCATAAAGAAGATGAAAAGACACCCCTCAGAATGGGAGAAAATATTTGCAAATGAAGCAACTGACAAAGGATTCATCTCCAAAATATACAAGCAGCTCATGCACCTCAATATCAAAAAACAATAAACCCAATCCAAAAATGGGCAGAAGACCTAAATAGACATTTCTCCAAAGAAGATATACAGATTGCCAACAAACACATGAAACAATACTCAACATCACTAATCATTAGAGAAATGCAAATTAAAACTACAATGAGGTATCACCTCACACCAGTCAGAATGGCCATCATCAAAGATCTACAAACAATAAATGCTGGAGAGGGTGTGGAGAAAAGGGAACCCTCTTGCACTGTTGGTGGGAATGGAAATTGATACAGCCACTATGGAGAATAGTATGGAGATTCCTTAAAAAACTACAAATAGAACTACCATATGACCCAGCAATCCCACTAGTGGGCATATACCCTGAGAAAACCATAATTCAAAAAGAGTCATGTACCACAATGTTCACTGCAGCTCTATTTACAATAGCCAGGACATGGAAGCAACCTAAGCGTCCATCAATAGATGAATGGATAAAGAAGATGTGGCACATATATACAATGGAATATTACTCAGCCATTAAAAGAAATGAAATTGAGTTATTTGAGGTGGATGGACCTAGAGTCTGTCATACAGAGTGAAGTAAGTCAGAACGAGAAAAACAAATACTGTATACTAACACACATATATGGAATCTAAAAAAAAAAAAGGTTATGATGAACCTAGGGGCAGGACAGGAATAAAGATGCAGATGTAGAGAATGGACTTGAAGACACAGGGAGGGGGGAAGGGTAAGCTGGGACGAAGTGAGAGAGTGGCATGGACATATATACACTACCAAATGTAAAATAGATAGCTAGTGGGAAGCAGCTGCATAGCATACGGAGATCAGCTTGGTGCTTTGTGACCACCTAGAGGGGTGGGATTGGGAGGGTGGGAGGGAGATGCAAGAGGGAGGAGATATGGGGATATATGTATATCTATAGCTGATTCACTTTGTTATACAGCAGAAACTAACACAACCTTGTAATGCAGTTACACTCCAATAAAGATGTTTAAAAAAAAAAGGAAAGGGAATTTAAAGTAATAAGTAAGGAGAGAGGAAGGTAGAGAAGGAAGAAAGGAAGCAAGGTAGGAAGGAAGAGAGGAAGGATGGGAGGTGGGAACGAGTGAGAAAGAATGTTTGGATAGTGAAAGAACAGTAATATGTAAAATAAAAATAAAGTCAATAAAATTTAAAAAACAAGAGTCAGAGTGTAGGAAAAGAGGGTTGCATACAAGGAGATCGGTGAAGAGCAGTAGCTCCGGAGTGAATGCCCTCTTCTCCCCCTTTTAAGGCAGGGGTTGGGGTGTTAGTCTTTAACCCCAAGCCCAGTGAGTGGCCTTCAAGATACTTTGCAGTATGTTCCCTGCAGCTGGGAGCCCCCAGGAACCTTACCCATGCCCATGAGAGCTAAAGTGTTCTGTGGGTCAAGGTCTCCCTCCAGCCTGGGGCCATCAAGGGGAGAGCGAAAGGCTGCTAAGTGCTTTGGTGGCCAAGTCAGTAGAGACCGCTGCCTTGGGGTGACCCTGGACTCTCAGAGTATGTTGGGAGAAGAGATGGAAAAGTGTGACCCATAGATCCAAAGTGGCCATGGCAGAGAGAGAGCTGATGTGGAGTCCACTTGGATCCTGACCGGTAGTGCAAGGCAATCTCAGCAGCAAGAGGCTGGAGGTGTCCTGCCAGATTTCTAACTGGGGAGCAGCCCAAGGTCACCACCTTTTATGATGACATATCAGACCGAGGTCAAGAGAACTGTAGGAGAGAGGTCTCTAGCCATGGGAACCTCGGTAAAGCCCAAGAGAATAGTACAAGAAAGAAGGAGCTGGCTTTATTCATCTTCCGTACCCATCCAGGGATGCCAGCTGGGGCCTCAGCTGTAACCATCTGAAAATGAGATCCAGGAAGGGCAAGGCCACTCAGGCAAGTCAGAGCTGTCTGCTTCCTGGCCTCTCCTCCCTTTCCCAGCTTCAACAGTGGCTGAAGCCAAGTGGCAGCCAACAAATGGAGCTAGTGAGCAGGAAGTTGGGGAGAAGTTCTGCTCCCCACCTTACCTCTCCACTGCAGCCTTTCAGTCTAAAAGAGGTCTGAGGCAGGCAGGGAAAAAATTTAATGCTAAGCCAAGCTTGGAGTTTTGACTTTTAACATCTTGAACGGGACATTCTAATTGGTCAATTATGACTTGAAGGGACCATTACAGTCTATTACCTCTGGACCACTATCATACACTATACACAACAAAATAACTCAAAATGGATTAAAAACTTGAACGTAAGACCTGAAACCATAAAACTCCTAGAAGAAAACATAGGTGGTAAGCTCTTAGACATAGGCCTTGGTGATAATATTTTTAATCTGACACAAAAAGTAAAAGGAACAAAAGCAAAAATAAACAACTGGGACATCACAGTAAAAAGCTTCTGCATAGCAAAGGAAGCCATCAACAAAATGAAAAGGTAACTCACTGAATGGGAGAAAGTATTTGCAAATCATATATCTGAGGAAAGGTTAACACCCAAAATATTTCAAGAACTCATACAATTCAATAGCAACAAACAAACGATCTCACCTCACACCTATTAGAATGGCTATTGTCAAAAAAGACAAGAAATAACAAGTACTGGCAAGGATGTGGAGAAAATGCAACTCCCATGCACTGCTGCTGAGAATGTAAATTGGGACAGCTACTATGGAAAACAGCCTGGAGGTCCCTCAAAAAATTAAGAATAGAGCTACCATATGATCCAGCAATTCCACCTCTGGTCTCTGAAAACAAAAACACTGACTGGAAAAGATATCTGCATTCTCATGTTCATTGTAGCATTATTTACAATAGTCAAGATATGGAAGCAGCTTAAGTGTCCATCAGTGGATGAATGGGTAGATAAATTGAGATATATGTATACAATGGAATACTATTCAGCCATAAAAAAGAAGGAAATCTTGCCATGTGTGACAACATGGTGGGTTGTCAGAGGCTGGCAGTGGGGGGCAGGTGGGGACAGGCAGGGGGAATGGGTGAAGGAGGTCATAAGGTAAAAAAAATAAAAGTAAAAGAATATCATAGCAAAATTGGCACAAGTACGTATATAATGAATGCTCTGATCCAAAAGCCACTCTAAAGCCCATAAAAATGATTATTTGTGGAATATTGTTACTACCAATCTCTAGCTATGCAGGGAAGATCCAGTGGAGACAAGCTGAGTGACTGAAAAGGTGCAAACACACACACACACACACACACACACACACACACACAGATTCTGATGCTGATGCTAAGCAGTAACTGTTTATCAATGAGGGTGAAGATGAGAAGAAACTAAAAAAAAAAGATAAGGAAAAACAAGAGGGGATAGAGTAGCTAAACGGAGGACATATTTTATGGCTAAAATGTTACTTAAATGAACAAAGGAAAAAAACACCAAATGCATCTACTCAACTGAACTCACCTTTTCTAGTGAATTAGTGAATTTTTAATTATAAAGACTCGCTATACTAGCTCATAGTAATCATCCATTGATACATTTTTTTCCTCTTTGGTCTCTGAAAAAAATATCAAGTTTTTTCTTAGTGACATGAGCAAATGCTCACAACTTAAGCAAAAAAGAAAAAAAAGGAGGAGAAAAAAATTATATCTATTGGTTCTCACTATTGTTTAAAAAAATAGCATATACTGTTGGTAACTGAAACTAGATAGTTAAATAGTTATGATAACTAAATAGATCTATACAATAAAAACTAGAAAGAAAGACACTCAAAATATTGTTATATAAAAAAAAACATAGAATGTACAGCTTCAAGAGTGAACCCTAATGCAGACTATGGATTATGGGTGACAATGATGTGTCTATATACAGGTTCAACAATTTTAACAAATGAACCATGCTGGTGGAGGACACTGATGCTGGGGGAGACTCGGGGGTATAGGAGTATGTGGAAAATCTCTGTACTTTTCACTCAGTTTTGCTGTGAACCTAAAACTGTTCTAAAAGATAAAGTCTATATGTAAAAAGCAAACCAAACCAAAACCAATGTATAGAAATGAGACCTGCTCAGTCTGCATTCAGGTTTAGGGAAAGATTGTCTTTCCTGAATAAAGGCAAGCAATCAAGCGCTGCTTTGTTCATATCTGAGGCTATGCTTGTCTATATCTTGGTTACACAGACACATCCTGATTTATACACATTCACTTCACATGTACATTCAACCACATCCGACCTACCACACTAGACTTCCAACCAGCCACGATGTCAAAGGATTTCCTTCCCTCGCAGCCTCCCCTGGCCTTTCCTTCCCCTTTCCACTTCTCTTTCCCTCTCACTCCTCTTCCCTTTTCACTCCCCTCTGTAGGGCCCACTGCATTTTGTTGCTCTATGTCTCTGAGCCCTTCTCCTCCAAATCCCAGGGTCTTGGTCCTCACTTTACAAGGAAAGCAAGTGGTAGGGGAATGGGAGGCTAGCCTGGCAGGTGATAGATGGGATCAGAAAGACCCAACAGGGGACTTCCCTGGCGGTCCAGTGGTTAAGACTCCTCACTTCCATTGTAGGGGGGCACGGGTTCGATCCCTGGTCAGGGAACTAAGATCCCGCATGCTGCATGGCGTGGCCAAAAACAAGAAAAAAAGAAAGAAAGAAAGACCCAACAGGATGTGAGTATCCTGATGACAAGTAGGCTATCAGGGATGAAGTTTTGGAAGGAAGACTCAAGATCTCAACCGGATGGAAAGAAACAAGATGAAATCCAGTAAAGATAACTAGAAACATCTGCACTGGATTCAAAGAGTCAGTGTCCCTGGTCTGTGAAACTTAGCTCCCTTTGAAAAGCCCCTGGGGGGCGGGGGTTTCTTGACTCAATATGAGGCAACAGCAAAACACGGCTGCCAGGATAGATATTCAGAACCAGGTTTGGTCAGGCCATATCAGAGAAGGCTAGGGAAAAAAGGACACTGACAAACTAGAGCATGTAGCGCCCAGTGACCAGGAAGGTAAGAGGTCTGGAAACTTTGATATACCAGAAATAACTGAAGAAATGGGACATTGTGCCTCAAAATAAGAAACAGGGAGTCACAAGAGTACCTTTAATTTGTTGAAGAGCCGTACTGTAGAAGAGGGGTTAGTTCTAGAAGGCAACATCACAGTGGAAATTACAGAGAGGTAACATGTAGCTGAAGATCTGAAGAACTCTCTCTCAGTCCGAGCATCACAACCATGGAACAGGCTGCTGTATGAGGCAGGGAACTGCCAGTCAGCTTAATAATTTCAAAGAAAGCTCAAGAATGATCTACAAGGGTTTGTGGAGGCCCTGGCCTCAGAAGTCCCTTTTGGTCTCAACGTGCTATGATTCCATCTTGGGTTAATTGGGGAAAGCATATCTGAATTCAGGAAGCAGGCGAATTATAGAATAAAGTTTTAACATATACAGATATTAGCTATATCTATCTGAAGCCAAGTAAATAATGTGGCCTGATGAAAGACCTCAGGGGCCAGACAGGACCAAAATTAGCTAGGTGCCACTAGGTTTGCAAGGCTGATTTAGAACCCAGCATTCAGAGGACACTCATAATCAGTTTCAATAAGAACAAACAACATTCATCGAGCACTAATAACCGGCAGATCCCAAAGGTTCCTGTCTCCTGGAATTAAAAGCCAAATAACTCAAGTTATCTTGGGTCAGACGCAGGTGAACTAAGGGATAAGGAGAAGGGACTGTGAGACTAAATCAGAAGCCACATGCCTTCACATGGTTTTGTTCTACCAAATTTAAAATACCTATTTAGAACCTTTGGTTTTTAAATGTGTACTTACCTAAAGTGAGACTGGATCTATATGTGGCATCCCCTGGGCACTTCGTTAGAAATGCAGAGTCGCAGGCCCCTCCCCAGACCTACTGAACAAGAACCTGCATTTTAACAAGAGCCCCAGGTGGTTCACAGGTGCATTCGAATTTGAGAATCACTGCTCTACCTTAGAGTTGACAAAAACGTTGCTTTGTTACTGTCTGATGCTATCAACGGCCAGATACCGCAATCCAAATACAGGACATGTATGAGTATATTTATGGAGACAGTCTTTGCCATTAAGACTGTCCCCTCTGCAAAATAGGTTCCTGTGGTTACAGAAAGACCAACAATTGCTACCCAAGTGATCCTATGCTGAATCAGGAAGCTGGGTTTAACCTGAAGTACAGAGAACTTGCACCTCAAGACCAGATGGTGTCTGCAAGGACAGGGAAGTGAGTTTGAGCCTTGGGATCAAACATCACAGAAGTAAACCAATGCTCTGGAACTTACCAATCCAATGTTAAGAGGAGGGAGCAATTAGGGTGGTTAAGATGAGTACATGGCCATTCCTAACCTTTAGGTGTCCCCCTCATTACTATTTTAAATATATGACCTTGTGCTCGACCCTGGTGCCGTTTAGTGCTATTTCAGAAGGGGTGACATAAGAAGCTTGTTCTAGGTGTGTTGTAAAGGGTACCTGGCATGTGGCCTGGACTGGAGCTAGGATGAACAAAGGGAAATTTAAGTTTTTATAATGAAATGCCTTGAAACTTTTTTGCACTGCCCAAGTATTACATTGTCCTTTTTAGAGTGAGAAACAACCCAAGAAACAAAGATAAAGGCAAAAATATCAAGGCTTAAAAGGAAGGATAGTGTGTCCTTGAATGAATCAGAAAATCCATGATTTTAATTCACATCTAACCGCAAAAAGCAACGAAATGGCCTTTTGATTTGTTCCAGTTTTAAGACCAAATCCAAACATCTTACCTAATAAGGATGCTCAAGATCATTACTCATCTAGTAACATTCCTCCTCTGAAAATTCCAAGAAGGGCTTTCTTTAGACCAACATTTAAACAGAGTTCAGCCTCCCAACTCTCCATGGTTTGGCCCTATAATGAGGTGCAACAGACTCAGCAGGCGAAGCCCAAGTTCATGAAGCACAAATCTTGAACTCTCTCCAACAGAGAGCCCAAGAAGGATAGTAGCTCCCTCTGTAGTTCTTCCTTACACCATCATTTTTTTCCTGCTCCATAAATCAGATGGAAAAAAGAAAGTCTTGTTTCACCTTTGCAACAGGACAAATTACTTGCAAGCAAAAGGAATGCTGGGTGACCATGCCCTCTGCTTAGTGGGGCCAGCTTGTGTGCCTGGCAGGCTTTGCCCACAGGAATGAATAAATCTGGAAACAAGGGCAGGATGGCGGAGGAGGCGGTGGCTGGGGGGTTGCAGGGGACATGGGAGCCACGGAGGGTACAGGTTTCCACACCACATCCTTCCTCTCCAAATGCGCTCCTGTGGCAGTATGTTCCGGACCATCAGGGAAGCTGTTAATCACCATCCACACACTTTTCAATAAGGAAGTCATGTTTATTGACAACTTTACCCCTGGCTCCACCCAGAGAGGGAGTCTGCTCTCAAAGGCCTGGTTTTCCATGGGTCAGAAAAGAACCAGCCCGCCCCAAGGCAGAGCACACCCATGCTTGCTTTATCCATCAGTTTAGCCAAATAAATCAGCAGTATTTATTTAGCAGCAACTATGGAGCTGCTGCTGGGGAATACTGAAACCAAATGTGCAAGATTCCATACCTGGCGTCAAGAAGGTCCCTGTTTTGTTGAGAGGGAAGCGATAAGATGTACCAACACGAAAGACTAGCAGAAACAAAGCAGTAGTTAATAAATGCCAAGAGAGTGCTAAAGACAAAGTTATTGTCGTTGCATTGAATTGAAGCAAAGTGTATTATAACAGGAATGGGGTTGGAGGGTGGAGGGCAGTCAAGAGATCTGTAAGTCTGAGGTCCTGGGGGAGGTGGGATGGGAACTATGCATGGACAGCTTCACGCATTCAGGGCTGCACAGAGAAGATGGG
Organism: Phocoena phocoena; assembly: GCF_963924675.1. Taxonomy (NCBI): domain Eukaryota; kingdom Metazoa; phylum Chordata; class Mammalia; order Artiodactyla; family Phocoenidae; genus Phocoena; species Phocoena phocoena. The sequence goes on along the minus strand of NC_089240.1, from coordinate 34,409,339 downwards.
GTGGTTCAAGTGGGCTATAAAACTGGGAGGAAGAGGTACGACTGAGTCATCATGGGGGCCAGTGGCTGCAAAAGAGGCCTCTACTCTGTGCAAGACTCCTGTCCTGGCTTGCGCCATGGTCTAGAATAAGCCCTTGTCAAGGAAGGGCAGAGCCATTCTGAAGAAGGGCACGACAGATCCGATGCCCACCCTTGACTGCAGGAAGTCAGGAGATTCCTGCAATTCCACCTTCTGCCCTACTGGCCAGCCTCTTGGTTATTCCAAGGTCTTCGGGGCGCTCTCCTTCCACACGGAGACCCGGGACCAATGACTGTAAAGTTAAATCTATCACCAAAAAGATGCAGAGATATTTGTCATAGGGAGACTTCGACAGAGAGGGAAACATGCCAAACAGTGCCACCTCCACACCAAGATGGCTAAGACCCCAGCCAACTAAGAAAGCTGAAGCCATTGAGGCCCCCCCCACCTTTTCCCTCCTACTGATTTAACTCCATGGCACCTACTGCTCCTGATCTCCCCACTAGTCCAGAGGATGGGGGTCAGCCTTCCTGTTCGAGGCCAGCCTCTCCCTCCCAGCTTCAGCAGCCATCTTCCTTCTTTCTTCTGTTTGTCATTGCGCCCTTTTTTTTTTTTTTTTTTTTTGCGGTACGCGGGCCTCTCACTGTTGCGGCCTCTCCCGTTGCAGAGCACAGGCTCCGGACGCGCAGGCTCAGCGGCCATGGCTCACGGGCCCAGCCGCTCCGCGGCATGTGGGATCCTCCCGGACCGGGGCACGAACCCGTGTCCCCTGCATCGGCAGGCGGTCTCTCAACCACTGCGCCACCAGGGAAGCCCCATTGTGCCCTTTTTATTCACTCTCTTCTCAGCCTATAATACATGAGAAATATCCCTCCAATCCAAAAAACCCAAACTTGAAAGAAACACAACACACACACACACACACACACACACACACACACACACACACACACACACACTTCCCTTTTACCTTCTGCAACCACTGTCCATTGCCCTCCTTTCCTTTTCAGTCACAAGCCTATGCTGGTTGCATCCATTTCCTCAATTCCATTCAACCCCCAACACTGGCTCCCCCCACCCACTCTGGCTCCCCTAAAACGTGCTATCCTTAAGATCACCAATGACCTCCTTGTTTCGAAATCCGATGAAAACTGTTTCATCGTCATCTGCTGTATTTGACACTGTTGCCTTTTCACTGCTTCATTCCCTGGTTTCTATGTCCCCTGGTTCTCTTCCTGCCTCACTGACTATCCCATAACGGACACCATTGGGGAACCAAGTGTCCTCTCCTTCCAGAAGCTTCCATAACACCCTATACTGAGTTATATGATGCTCCTTTAACACTCTGGCCCTTACTAAATTATACCAAAATGATCTGTCCATGTGTGTGTTTCCTCTATTAAGCAGAAAGACCCCAGAGGGAAGCGGCTATGTCCATTCATCTTCATGCCCCTAGTACCTATTACAGAGTATGGTGTCCACAGGTATGCAATAAATTTGTTCAGCTGGCTTGGATCAAATACCGAAGACAAATTAGACTGATATTCAGCTTCATTATTCAGGATTTTATTTCCAAGCACACGTGTTCTTTCACGTTTACTCATAGGCCCCTATTCTAGAGGAGCAGCCACATTTCAAAATGGTCTGTGGTAAGGAGAGCTGGGCTAGAGCTCCACATTCAGTGGGGCACCTCCAAACTCATTTCTCAAGGTCTTTCTTAGTCCACTTTTGTACCTTTGGGTTCAGCGTACTGCTGAGGTCTTCTACTAATCTGGCCTTGTGCTCGTTTGTGGGTGCTCGGTTCTTGCCAAACAGAATGTGACACTCAATCCTGCAACCATCTTGACCCCTGGGCAGTTCTGTAGGTACCCTGAAACTGTGTGACTGGGGACTTGGTGTTTTTAATTGGTTATCCTTCTACATATTTACAGCAATAGTGGTCACCATGTAGACCAAACTTACACATAGTTCTTCTAGACTTTTATAGAGTCACCTACAAAACAACATCGACATTCTGGAACCCTGTGAACCCACACTAATCATTATTATGGGAGAGTAGGTATGTTATCAGCTGACAGAATCTCTAATCCAACATGCCTCATATTGTTGCCATGACCTCAGCCTGTCTGCATGATCCCAGTGTTTAGAATGGAACCCCTTCCCTTCCCAGGGTTGTCCTTTTCCTTAGTGACTCTGACTTTGGATTCTGATTCTGATCTGACTGATTTCTTATCCAGCGGTGTAGATCCTGGCACTATTCTTGGGATGTCTTGGCTTTTTTCCCAGTGTCTTGGCAACTTGTCCTGACTCCTGCCCCTTTGGCTCTGACCCAGGTTTACTCATCCAGACCTTTATTTAAGAGCCATACAGCAACCATTTCTGATAGCTCCTTCCTTCCTCTCCCATATGTCCACAAAGGCTTACTTACAGCCCTTCCCATCCCTTTAACCTCTGTAAGAAACTCAGCTTCAGGGATAACCATGGGTTTGTGGCTTCGCTAAAACAACCATCTCTGCCTAGCAGGTCCAGATCATAAGGGATAGGCCATGCCGAACCTATAAACACTCCCGCAGCCCACTGGGTATCTGAGACATTGATGTGCTGTGGATTGATGTTAGGTCACAGTGAGTAGAAAGGTAAGGAACACCCTGAATGGGATTAGAACACTTCACCACTTAACTCATGGCGAGCCCCTGAGCAAGCCATTCCATTCTTTTGGTCTAGATGATCTCTGAGGGTCCCTCAAGGTCTACTAGTTTGGGTTCCTGGTTCAAGAGGTTCCTCCAGGGCTGTGAGAACCTGATTCACTGCTATCACTGCTTTCTCTAGTATCCCTTGAAGAATGCCTGTCAAGTCACTTAACTGTCTAAGAGAGGCCTCCAACGTCCCAGGCACATCATTCACAATAGCCTTCTAACAAGGGCTCACTCTGTTCCGGCTTAATTCAAACACCACAGAAGCTGGTAGGGAGGGCAGCCAAGAGAGTGGTCAGCCAGGTCTCTGAGGCTCTTCAGACCCCAACTGAAATTGATAAACTATAAACATGTGGTTTAGGGTTCCCTGATGTTTGACTCCATGGGACCACTGCCCCCTTTCAACTGGAGCCAGGCCCCTTGGAGTACCTCTCTGGGCATGGTTAGCCAGGGATTCCTATTGCCCTTCTCTTCCATCAGATGGAGACATGGCCAGCGCTTCTGGCTGCACTCACAAGTCTGAACTCACCTGCACATTCGTTGTCTGGACCAGAAATCAGCAAACTTTTTCTGTAAAGGGCTAGATAATCAATATTTTCGACTTTGTAGGCCACACAGTGTCCGTCAACCCATCAACCACTAAACTCGGCCATTACAGCACAGAGCCAACAACACTTAACAAATAAGTGTGGCTGTATTCTAATAAAACTTTATCTACAAAAACAGGTCGGGGGGGACTTCCCTGGTGGTCCAGAGGTTAAGACTCCACGCTCTCAATGCAGGGGGCCCAGATTCGATCCCTGGTCAGGGAACTAGATCCTGCTTGCCGCAACTAAGACCCAGCACAGCCAAATACATAAATAAATAAATATTAAACAAACAAACAAACAAAAACAGGTCAGGGGCCAGATTTGACCTGAGGGCTGTAGTCTGCCCATCCCTGGTCCAGCGCTACCCACCACCAGCTGAAACTGGTAATTTTGCTCCTCAGTAGGGGCACCTGATTTATGGAACTAAGTTGGATCCCTTTGCGGGTGTCCCTTTTGTTGGTATAATCTTGCATGGCTAGATCATTAACAGTGACATCTATGGTTAGATTAGGACACGAGCTGCTTGAAGACATTTAAGGTCAACTAAATTAGTACCAAGACCCCATACATTGGCTGACATTTTATTTTGTGTGTCAACAGATTACTGTTACTCTTAATCACCATTTGCCAAGGGCATTCTCCCCGTAAGCAAAATTTTAGAGGACTAGGGCATTATAATGCCATCTAACCTGAGTGCGTTGTGGGGCTGAATTTCAGCAATGATCTAAGTGATTCCAGATGGTCACCATATGTCGTAATACATGTGTGCTAATAGCCTGTGTTAGAAGTAGAAAAAGTTTCCATTGACCCTCCCTATTTCCATCTCAGGTCCCCAGAACAGCCCAGGCCCCAGCTTTCTGTGGATTCTGTGACATGTTGCTGAGATAGATTCAGAGCAAAGAGGAGAGCAGGCAGGGCAGTATTGTGGAAGGAGCACAAAGTTTTGAGCTGGGTCCAACTTTCAGCTTCACTCATAATTTCAGGTTCTACATCTGTAATGTGGGAACTATAATGCTAATACCCACTACACGGGACTGTTAGAGGATGATGTGACATAAAGGATGTGAAAGTACTTTGGGAAGGACAATTTAGTGATTATTGTTGTTACCTCATCAGGTGGTGACAAGCCTATAGCCCCTCCCTGCTCCCAACTGTCACACACAGTGTCTGTCAAATGGCCTCTCTGCACACATTCTGATTGGCCTTTAAATGATGGGAAAAACAGAAGCCCTCTCTACCTGTAGAACTTTGATAGATGTGCGTTTAAGTGTCTTCCCAAGCAGTAACTCATTTATTCTCACTGCAGACCTTTAAGGAAAGCAGAATAAGTACCACTATCGCATCCATTTTTCAGATAAGAAAACTGAGGGAAAGAGCCATTAAGAGTATACTGAGGGCTTCCCTGGTGGTGCAGTGGTTGAGAGTCTGCCTGCCGATGCAGGGGACACGGGTTCGTGCCCCGGTCCGGGAGGATCCCACATGCCGCGGAGTGGCTGGGCCCGTGAGCCATGGCCACTGAGCCTGCGCGTCCGGAGCCTGTGCTCCACAACGGGAGAGGCCACAACAGTGAGAGGCCCGTGTACCGCAAAAAAAAAAAAAAGAGTATACAGAAAGCATCCATCTGTTTGCTGAAGAGCCTGGACCTAGAATCCAGGTCTCTTGAACCTAAGCTAGGCATTCCACAAGGTTAGCCTTTCCTCTCACAAAAATAAAATCCCTTCCGGGATTTCTCCCAGTTCTCTTTTTTATTAAAAAGATGAGTTTGGGGCTTCCCTGGTGGCGCAGTGTTTGGGAGTCCGCCTGCCGATGCAGGGGACACGGGTTCGTGCCCCGGTCCTGGAAGATCCCACATGCCGTGGAGTGGCTGGGCCCGTGAGTCATGGCCGCCGAGCCTGCGCGTCCGGAGCCTGTGCTCCGCAACAGTGAGAGGCCCGCGTACCGCCAAAAAAAAAAAAAAAAAAAAAAAAAAAAAAAGATGAGTTTGGAACACAATTTAAGATGCTATACATCTGGCCCTTCCTGTGGCATCGGTCACCCTGCTTTTTGTCAGTGTCTTACCTAGAAACTACATTCAACCCAAAAGAGGCTGATGAAGGTCTGTGAAAGTAGGGAGGAGGGGTAGAGAAGCAATTGCTCTCATCACTAAAATAAATGCCAAAAAGAAAAACCTATCTAATTTGGAGCTTATCTAGTCTTTCACAGAGAGAAAAAAATAAAAGCGAGATCCTGGTTTAGTTGTGTGTTGTCCCAAGCATTGATTTTTGCCTGATAGCTCTGAAAATGTCTACAAGGTCATAACAGAAGCCTTAAGAGCATGCCTCCATCTCTCATAATGCTTTATGACGAGCCAGTGTCTTCCTGGTTCCCTAACTAAAGGTGCATTAGTCGCATCTAGAAAACTAATAGTGTCCTGCCGACTGGCAAAACCAGGTGTGATGCTGCCTACTGGCAAAACCAGTTGCAATGCTGAGGGGCCAACAGCTTTCCAGGTGGACCCAGGTCGGCACAGCACACAGCTGCTGTCTTCTTAGCAATTAACATGTTCTGAGTGTGGGTCAGTTTGCATCCCATTTTAACATCTTAGAACTGGATTTCATACTCAGGCCATCACTATAGAAGGACGTAGACCCCAGGAACTAATCTACTGTTTATATGTAATATGTATATGTGTACGTGTATATACGTATATGTAAAATTTTTGTTAATATTATTTATTCAACTTTTGAGTAGGCCATAGATTCACATGCTCAAACAAAAACCATTTGAAAACATATAAATGAAAAGACTCCTCTTCATCCTTTTCCCCAGGCTCCCCTCCTCATAGGTAACTATTGTCATTACTGTATTCCACTCAATCTAAGACATCATCAATTTTAAGATGCATCATTATTTCGTGTACCATTAAGAAAGATAATACAGCTAATTATATTCTAAAATGCCATATAATGGAAGATACGTTCCTATTTCACAGATGTCAAGATGAGAAAAAAAGGGATATCTTAGAATCAATGAAATATGGTTGTCTCCTTGTGTATGTTTCCTAATGTTTCCTATGTTTGTATTTATGCAAATACAAACAAGTATGAGTACAGAGGTCAGTTCTACATCCTCAACATAGCAAAGAGTACATAACGGTCTCCTCATTGCTTTCATTCACGTCAAAGTGTATCTTGGTGATTCTACTGGGTAGATGTGATATAATTTCTTTAACCAGTTCTCAATTGTTGGACATTTTGGGTTGTGTCTAATCTTGTGATATTTCAAATAATGCTGCAATGAATAGCCTTGCATATACATCACTTCGTAAGAGCAAGTATTTCTATAGGATAGAGTACTAAAGTTGAACAGGCGGGCAAAATAGAATAGGCATTTGTAGTTTTGACAGATACTGCCAAATCGTCTGGCACAGGGGATCATACCAAACTTACCCTCCCACAGGTAAGGTTTGAGCATGCCTGTTTCCCACAGCTTGGCCAATAGACACTTGGTAGGCTGTTGTTATTTTTCATAAATCTGACAGGTAAAAAGAGATGGTACTTTTGTATAGTTCTACTTTATATTTCTCATATGATGAGCACGGTGGAGCATCTTTTCATACCTTTTAGAGACATTTATATTTCCCTTTCTGTGAACTGTCTGTATCCTTTGTCCATTTTCCTGTTAGGTTGTTGTTTGTATCAACTTTTTTTTCAGGGAGATTTGTATTTTGTGATTTGGCTGGCGACTTTTCTTCTAGTTATTTATTTATTTAACTTTATTTATTGTTCTTTTTGCCATGCAGAGAGTTTACTCTCATTTTCATGTAACTAAATTTATCACCCTTTTCTTTTATGGATTCCAGTTTCCAAGTCATACTTAGAAAGGCCTTGTTTACTCCAAGATTATACAAGAGTTTCACTATGTTTTCCGCTAGTAATCTTTAAGATTTTATCTTTTTGCATTCAAATCTTGGATCAAATTTGGGATTTGCCCTGTTATACGATATGAGGACTGGATTCCTTTTAATTTTATCTAGATGGTTAACTAGTTGTCCCAATACCATTTATTAATCAGTCCCTCTTTTCCCACACTATTTGGAAATGTATAACTACATTCCTATATGTATTTGGTTCCATCTCTAATCTGTTCCATTGGCCTTGGGTCTGCCTATTTATAAACTACCTATATTTTAAATTAAATTCAGTAATAATTTCAGATGTGCAGTCTGAAGTCACTCTCGAGGACTGTTCACTCTTAAAGGCCCCACCTGAAAACCCATTTTTGACACCGCCTGTCCTGTTTTACAAACTATACAATAAAAAACCGCCAGAAGAACTGCTCTATTCAATGAAGGCCTCCAGGGAGCACTTGGTGACATGACATGGCTGCTGTTTGATAGAATAGCAACACTGATCATTACAGATGTATTGCCTACAGCTCCAAAGGTACGTATACACCAGAACCCTACATAGGAATGGCCAATGCCACTTAGCAACGAAGTTCATTGCTCAAACACTCCAGGCACTACACAGCCCTCCTCCTGCAGACTAAGTCGCACTACACAGCCCTCCTTCTGCAGACTAAGTCCTACCTTGCTCTACCCAACCTGTCTTTCACACACCACATTCTTCCTCTTACTTCTTAGAGCCTCCATTCTGAATTCTCATTCTCCCTTAATATTCTCACCTGACCCTTGACCTCCATTACCAACCTCCTGGTACAAATCGCCAACATCTCTCTTCTGGACATAGCCTCCCTCCTAACTGCTTTTCCTACCTCCAGTCTTAGCCTCTCTAATTCAGGCTCCATATGGCAGACAGTGATATTTCCAAAGCACAAATCTGATCATGTCACTGTATTGCTTTAAAACCTTTCAATGGCTACCCATTGTTTAGGATTACAACAAACATCCTTAACGTGTCTATATAAGATCCCACGCGATCTGGTCCCTGATGGCCTCTCCACCCTCATCTTACATCATACCCCCCTTCACTCTCTCTGTTTCAGCCACACTAGGGCCCTTTCAGTTCCACAAACACATTTTGCACGTGCTGTTCCCGCTGCTTGCAATGTTCTTCCTCCCATTTTTTAACCTATTTACCTTTCAGATCTCAGCTCAAGCACCACTTCCTTAGTGTTTTCAATTTTTAATCTCCTGATGTCATGTCCTTTCCTTTAGAGTGTTCACCTCGGTTCATAATGAGACATTTACCTGTACTGTTATTTGGTTAATACATGTTGTTCACAAGCACCATAAGGGCAGTACCACCTTCCTTCCCTTATCCTGATATCTAGCAGGCTATCTAGCCCAGCACACAGTAGGATGCCACAAAAAGTACTGAGTCTATTAAATCCCTGTTTGTTTCCAATATAGCATTTTAACTTACCATTGAATAGCCACTTATTCATCAATGGCTTTGATACTTCCAGATATACATAATCCAGAGTAGAAGAAAGAAAGTAGGATCCAAGTCCTCCCACAGAAAACATTGCTTGTGACTTCCTTCTGCATGTAGTCAAAAAGCAAATATCCAAGCTGGAAGCAAAAGAATCTGGCTAAATAGATCCTGTCCCCATAGGATTTATGGACCAGAACATGGGCCTGGCCAGTGGTCTAAATGATAGTAGATCTCCAGGGGGCTTGGTACTTTGGCTTAGTTACCTAAAGACCTACAGGTGTCTCCGGTTCCAGCCCCTCTTCCCAGCTTCCCTATCAACCTTGTATTCCCTTCTTTCCTCCTCATCGAAGTCACTATTTTGTCCAGGACAATAGGGCTTCTAAGATATCAAACATACCGTCTCGTCATAAATACTTAGCCCCTCGATCCTATGACTATAGCTTGGAATGGCAAACCTAAGGCAAGTAGGGGATGGAAGGACTGTATAGATTTTTGCATTCAGTACACGAGAACTTTAAACTCTGGTTGGTGGACTACAAAATAGTTCCCAGTGGTCTTGGCCTTTTGATATTTGTGTCCTTCTGTTCCCTCCTATGTTGAATCAGAGCTGGTGTACATAGACAATAGAATACAGCAGATATGACACTGTGTGCCTTACATATAAGTCATAAAGGCATTACAGCTTCTACCTTGGTCTGTTGGATCCCTTGCTCTGGGAAAGGCAGCCACCATGTCATGAGGACACTCAAGCAGCCCTGTGGAGCGACCCATATTGAGAAGAACGTTGGTTACAGAACCAACTTACCAGCCATGTGAGTGAGCTATATTGGATGGCTGCAGCCCCAGCTGACATATAAGTGCAATCTCATGAGAGATCTTGAGTCAGAAACCATGCAAATGAGCCACTCTTGAATCGCTGACCCACAGAAACCATGAGCAATGATAAACAATTATTGTTATTTTAAGCCACTAAGCTCTGAAATGATTTGTTATGCAACCTCAGATACAGGCCATAAGGTCAAAAACAGAAGCCCAATGTCTGGTCTGTGTCTTCAGGGTTCTGGACACATGGCCTTTCCCCCTCCTATTTATACCTTTTCTCTTTCTCTTCCAGTGAACCACTATACTTAGGAAGGAATTTCTGTCCTTCATCTGGGCTTCCTTTATAATACACACGTGCTTCTGCACTGGTCTATATATGTGCAATAGAGCATCATGGTTAATGGGATCAGCTTTGGAGACAGAGTGCCTTAGTTTAAATTCCTGCTCTGCCTTAATTTTCTAACCTTTAGAGTGGAAATAATAATAGTACCCACATCATAGGCTTGTTTCCAGTGCTCAGCACAAGGCCTGCCACATAGGAAGCACTCCAAAAACAGCTGTTTGCTTATAAATGTTATTCTTCCATTATTGGTAGTAGTAGTATTCTGATCATGCTGTGTTGATTGTGTAATTTCACATCTCATTCCATCTCTAGAGAGACAGCTTCCTCAAGGCAATGCCTTGATGCCATTTATCTTTGCCTCTGCAGCTTCCCAGCAGCACCCAGCCCACGGTAGAGACCAGCCAACATATGTATAACTTAGGAGGGCTGCCTGTGATGGCCTGTAGTCAAATTTAAGGCCAGATACTCGAGCCACAAGGGAATAGTACAGAGCTATTGTGTGCAGTCCAAGAATGGGGCCAAAGAAAACACAGGGCAGAGCCAGGAATTGGGGCAGAAGTTAAGGCAGGAGGCCGCCCGGGGGAGTGGAGAGCGGGACAGCCCTGGCCAAGCTGTCCAGGTCCTTGCACAGGAGCATCTACTCTCCTCTTAACGAAGGAATCTCAGGTTCCCGTGCTCAGCCTTCAGCCTTAGGTGGGATCTTCTGAACGTCAAAGGCCCTCACATTTGCTGGCGTGGGTGGGGCCTTGGACAAGTCTCCTAAACTCACTAAGCCTTGGTTTCTCCATCTGTAGACTGAAGATAATAATAATCACTCTTAAGACTCAAGAATGCTGAGGGTTAAATGTGATCAAGCTGGTAAAGCGCTTAGTGCCCTCACAGGCACAGAGAGAGAGCCCAGTAGATGGCTGACCGCTCTTTGCTTGGTAAAAAAGTCTTAGTGAATACAGTCTTTCATTTGCTGGTGTCTTGATGCCAAAGAATTTCAATGATTCTCAAGCTTTTCTGCCTCATTTGCAGAAAGAACCAAGGCATGCACGCACGCACACAGACACCCCCCCCCCCCCACACACACACCCTTCCTTCTGGAAGAGGTTAACTATTGTGACCGGTACAATTAGCCCCTTTCCATCTGATAACAACCTCATCTAAGGAATTCACAACCGTTAATTAGAGGCACCAGGCAATCTTAGGAGGGAGGAAAATGATCGCTCAGGCGCTACCCGCGTCTGAACCGAGTTGCTCTGGGGTAACCTCAGTCACAGAGCCAGGGCCCGAGCAGGGACAGAACAGGATGGAGCCTGCCAGCCACTAGCCCCTCCGCACTGCCTCTTCCCTCTTCAAGACTCCAGGGGGCTGACTGGAGGCACTGCAGTTGTAAGTTCATTATTAAATCATTTCTCACGGAAAGAAGAAAAGGACTCGAAGCTCCACACACCGTGGTTTTTAAAATGCTAGTCTCTCTCCAATAGAAATTGAATTCACTGATGTAGTCCAGGGAAAAGCCAGCTCCTTCCTCCCCTCCAAATGACTCTTTCAGGGTAATATAGCAGTTAAACCTTCAGGTACATAATAGCACGCCGGTCTATTAGCTGAGGCGATTTTCTTCTTCAGCTTGCAGCTTCTTGCCTGACAGTTGTCACCTAGACAACCATGTCTCCATGAACTCCAGAGGAGACTGGGGGGGTGTCCTCTGAGAAGACAGCCAGCCCGATACATCAAATCTTCTGGTGCAAAGGAACCATTCTTGGCTTTGCGATGTGGAACACACTAAATAATGCATTCAACTGTTGTCTATTCATCTTTTCCATCACCACCACCGCAGGCCCCTCCTTGCCTGTGACCTTGAAATGCTCCCTCAGCTTCAGGCCTTCCCATTCTCCTGTTATCAGCAAATCTCGTTTGGTGTGAGTGTGTGTGTGTGTGTGTGTGTGTGTGTGTGTGTGTGTAGTTAACAACTTTCTAACCTTGCAGCTTCCTAGCTATGCTTTTTAGTTTCAAACAAAAGAACTGCAAAGGCAGAAAGTTCTCTGTACCAACGTGTTAGGAAACTCTAATCAGACAAGCCCCAGCCACTCCTGTGACTTAATGAGGAGGAGCCATCATGGTCACGATCGGCCCCTGCCTGGGAAGGGCTGAGCCCCAAGGCAGGAAGGGAGAGCCACCCCTCCTGGTGTAAAACAACAAAGAGCACCACGCTGGCAAAATCAAGGAGCAAGGAGAACAAAATGGCAATTACAGGCCAAAGGGCCAAAGTCACAATTTCCTCACACCAGGAAGCAGTGTGGCATGTGGCTTGTGGGTATCAGTCACCAGCTGTGGGCCCTTCCGGGATTAGGGAGACAAAGTCTGGGAGGCCTGTGGAGGCGGCCTTGAGATTCACAGTGAGGTCTGCACGCCGTGAACATCACAAGCAAGGGGCTGGTGACTCACTAGGTGTGTACATGTGTGCTGTTGGGGAATCCATCCTAACTGACAAATCCTGAGTACCTATGTGTTTCCCTGAGCTCTCTTCTAAACCTCGGGGATAGAGCACTAAACTAACCAGCCAAAGATCCCTGCCTTCTGGAGCGTACACCATAGCAGAGTACATGTTGCTAAACATTAATTTGAGATCATCAGATTGTCAGTTAAGTGTTTCCTGGAAGTGCTTGCAAGGCGAAGACTGCAGGGGAAGACTGTGGATTTTAGTATATTAGTCCATCCCAAGCATCACACATGCCGAACAAAGCAAGCTGTCTTGTGAGTTCTTAACCTGGGTCTTCATGGCTACCAAGGCTCCACAAGCTAGACCTTGGCCTTGTCTTTTATAGCCGTAGTGGCCACGCTGTCTGCCCAGGGTCCCTGTGTGTGGGAATCACTCAGTGGTGTGCCGGAGCCAGCTCATACTGTCTCATGAGGACTGACTGTACACATCTCTTCCCAATCCCATGTTTAGTGACATCATGTTGCTAGCTTGAAGTTAGTAATGGTGGCAATATCCACACCATAGAAATGGGCTTTACATCGGGGCCTTTGCTTTTTGTTTGTTTGTTTGTTTAAATGGTGGTTTATCAGCATACTTCTAGAACCACCCCTCCCTCAGGTCCCCCATGTTCTGCTTGGTCCGTGATATTTGGGTAGCATGACACCATCCTCCCCAACACAACTCATGGCCTGAGTCTGCTCGGTCAGAGTACTCCACCCTCCTGGTCACATCATCTTGTACAGGGATGAGCACGTGACCCACAGCAGCTCAATCAAAGCCTTCTTCAAGATTTTCACCAGAGCTGTTAGAAAAAAATGCTCTTCTCCTCTGAGATCACGAGGAATAAGGATCATGTAAGCCTAGAGTTGCCATCTTCTTTCCAATCTCTTCTCAGCCAGCCAGACCATAAGGCCAACAAAGAAGAGAGCAGAAGCAAGAGATGGACAGAAGGCAGAGCCCTGACAGCATTTCTCGTGTACCTGGAGCTAATATTACTTTTTGCTGTTGTTCTTAAGCTAGGTTGAGCTGGCATTTTGTCACTTGCAACCAAAAGAATCCTAATTCCAATATATTGTGTGCCTTCAGACGTTTCTCCTTCATAAACTGGCTCAGCGCCTAAACAGAGAGCAGCAGATGACGTCAGTGTCCTGCTCTTGTCTCCTTGGCACTCGTTGTCCCCATGTAGCCTGATGCCTTCTTACTGTAAGCAAGTGAGGTGCTCTCAGCCCATAGGTGGGAGAGGCCAGAATGCTGGGGAGGTAGCTCACATAGGGGCAGCCCTAAGCCAGTAAGCAACGGGAGATGGTGGAGAAAGATCTCAGCTTCCCCACCCGTCGGGTGGGACTTGGAGGCATGTCCCACACCATCTCCCTGGGATCCCCAGCAGGACTGTCGCCTACAGTGGTAACCAGTTTTGACACTATGAGTTGGTTTCCTTCTCTTCTCTGTCTCACTTCTCCACCCCTTAGTGATACTTCCTGGAATCACCTCCCAAAGAAACTACATGCACCCAAATCCTTGTCACAAAGTCGGCTTCTGGGGGAATCCAGCCTAGAGGAATAGACCATTGCCCCCAAATTAAATAAATATGACTAACGATGACTACGACCCAAACCATTTTGCTCTTCTCTTTCTAATAGTCAATGTTTGTGGTTTCTCAGCCAAAGTCGTGTTGTGTTGTTTCATGTTACCCAATACGTGGCTACAGAGTTATTTTGCAAATGAGGAAAGAAAATTGCTATTCAGAACTGAAAGTGGGAGTCATAAAATCTAATTTGGGTTTGGTCTACATTTGGTTTTGGCTATGAAATAATAAAATCTGGACACACCCAGAGGTTTTCTTTGGGGCAGCAGTGAATGCGGAGCAAAGCTTTTACTGGTTTTCTCTTGCGAGAACGTTGGGCAGCTGAAGATACTATCGCATGAAAACAGCTCCCTCCATTCCGCCTGGTTGTTTCACACTTACCACAGGCTGGTGGAGACACCTTAGTTAAGAAACCCATACTTGTCAGGGAAGTCAGGCCTGGAGTGACCTTTTCCCAAAGGCAGAGGCCGACTCTCTGGGTGTGTGAAAGTTGGGAGCGCGTTTGCTCACAAAATCAGCCAGTCCTGTGAGAGCCACACCCAGTCTTCCCAGGGAAGGAGGCGAGAGAAAATACCTGTTCCAGGCATTAGGCTGCCAAGCTTTACAACTTCTAACACCTAGATACCTGTATTTTTCCAAAGTCTTGGTTTGGGAGTAATTTCCTAACGCATTACAGCTCCTTTGGACTGGGTATGCCTCTGACTTCATGGTAAGTAGGTAGGGTGGGATTAATCAAATAAATTTAAGTGAAAGACTTTGCAATACCAGATGAAAAGAGTCAAAACCTAGATGGCTGCACCTAATGCTTTCAGGAATTAAGGATCTTTAAGGAGCAAATTTCAGAGGAGGGGTGTGGCACAGGGGAAAACCTGAACTTGGAATGTGAGTACCTGCATGTGAATTCCAGCTGTCACTGCCAAGCTGGCTGGCAGCATGTATAATGGTTATAAATATAGATTCTGGAGCCACACTACCTGGGTTTAAATTCCAGCTCCACTACTTATTAGCTGTGTGACCATGGGAAAGTTAAGTAACGTCTCTGGACCCAGTTCCCTCTTCAATGAAGCAGGGATAATAATGGTACCTGCCTTGTGGGACTGATACAAGCATGAAATGGATTAATATCTCTGAACGGTCTAGAAACCTGCCTGACACCTAGTAAGTGCCAACCTGTTTGCTTTTATTATTGGTCACAGGCTCTCTGGGCCTCGGTGTTCTCATCTGTAAATGGAGGATTCCTACCTGGCTTATACTGTGGGGTTTTATTAGGACAAAATGACACAACGTTATTGGAAGGGAAAATGTGGTAAAGCATAATATAAATTTAGGTTGTGATTAAATCAGCTCAAGCTTTGTGGCTGACCATCCTCCCCTAAAGACTGGGGCTAGGCATTTAGAGGCTTGGTTAGTCTTGATTTCCAGGGAAGGAAACAAGAGCTCAGGGAAATACACCCTCCCCTCTACACGGGTTGGACATATGGCTAGCAGCTGGGATTTATGTAAAGCATTCTTCAAATTAGTCCAAAAGCCCCACTGTTTGGTTATTGCCCCCAGTGCAACCGTAAAACCACAGCTCACAACTGCCAGCAGGTTGTTACATCCCCAGACTGTGCTCACCCTGGCCCCCTCTCAGCTGCCTCGCCATGGCCACTCCAAGATCCCTGGCCCCAAAGCCACCTGCGTGTCCTCTGGTTAACTCAATCTGCTGTCAAAAAGGAGCAAGTAATTAAATGGGGGACATGTCAGTCCCACCACAGGCCCTGGAAAAGTCAATAAAATTTAGTCACCAGAATGGGAGCTGATTTTTAACCACTCTACTATAAACCATGACATGCACAAAAGATGTCAGCTTCAGGCCACATAGCAGCCAAGCCCGGGAACTCAGGTGCTCAACATAGCTTTCCTTCTGTGGGGCAGAAGGAAGGAGAATGAAGTACTATTTACTCCAGTGAAATGCGAAGGGAAAACATCTTGTTTCCCCCATAATTCTATACCCTGAAGAGATTAGGGGGAGGGTCATTACAGTGGTGAAGGGGAGACAAATGGAAAAGAGGACAGGATAAAATATTGTTACCAGACAGACCCACTGGGCTCTCGGAGACTGTGTACGAGAGAGCCAGCTATTATAACAGCACTTGAATTCACAAGTTAGTTGCTTGCTTTCTATTTCAAAACCCTCTGCCCTACTGTTTCTCTGCTCCAGTATCTGACAGATATCCTCTGAAGTTACAGGGCTCTATCTCAGAGGGGCTGTGGAGGACGGTGTGGAAGGGAGAACGAGAGCACCTAAGAACCAAGATTCCTCCTGACCTACCCTGCCTGCCTGGCTGGCCTTCTTCCCTTTGGTTCT
This sequence comes from Phocoena phocoena, assembly GCF_963924675.1. Classification (NCBI taxonomy): domain Eukaryota; kingdom Metazoa; phylum Chordata; class Mammalia; order Artiodactyla; family Phocoenidae; genus Phocoena; species Phocoena phocoena. The sequence continues at coordinate 34,393,093 of NC_089240.1, read as the reverse complement.
TTTTTGCTTTGTAAAATAATGAAATTTCCATGAAATCAATCTCACTGACCAACTTAGTGAGAAAATTTAGCTACAACCTAATAGGACCAGCATCCAGATTTGGCCAAGAGTGTTTGGAGGTGGGGTGGGGTGGGGTGGGGAAGAGGAGGAGAAGGTCTACCGGAAGGAGGTTTCCTTTTCACACAGCAGAGACATCACAACAGACCCTGAGTCACAGAAATATGCTGATTCACTCTTTTCCCACAGTCTTGACTCTCTTTGCAAAAAGGCCTAGGAACCTTGTTACATTTCATTTTCTGATTTTTGTTTCCCCAAAAGTCAAAGGTGACTTATTTAACAATTTCAATGAAATACTGCCTGTAAAATGCAGAGTATCATACAAGGCACAATTGCCTTAAAGTTAGTAGTTAACACTTATTGAACACTTACTACTATTTTTAATCCTCACAAATTTCCTGGGCAGTAGATTCTAATATCATCAGACCTATTTTACAGATGAGAAGACTGAGCCCCAGATAAATTAAGAAACATGCCCAAGGCCATGTAGCTGGGCAGCGGTAGAGATAAGATTGGAACACTCACTCAGTATTTCCTATCAGCTCTCCATGCTGACAATTGCTGACATTTATCTAATGCTGAGCAGATTCCCAAACCCTTTCACGTACACTATCTCATTGGATACTCAAACACATCTCTTGAGGCAGGAGTTCTTGTCTCTAATTTAGAGATGAAGAAACAGAAATTTAGAAGGATTAAGTGATTCTAACAGTATTATAGAGGCAGAAAGTGAAGAGTGGAACTCAAACACACTTTCTGGTCTTCTTACCATACCCCTGCTACCTCAGAATAATAAGTCTTTACATACGGCAAGCTCTCATCAGCCCTGGTAAAATCTTCAGGCTTGCTCCACAGGAAGGGCCCCCCTCCTCTGCTTCCAGAGGCAGGTGTGATGGCTTCTTCATTGGCCACCTCTACCCTACTGGTAATGCATGCATATGTTTCCTGCAAGGTGGCCGCATGTGGCTGTGCAGGTTGTTTGGTGAACGACCTCACTGCATCTACGGGGGCACCATTCAAAATAGGTGTGGTAGATTTGCCATTTTATGAAGATAATTTTCCAGTAGATGGCAGTAATGTGTCTTGAGGAAGGGGTGGGTGCCTTTTCCTAATTCATGCAAAGGCAATGTAAAGGCTAGTGGGACCCCTGATGGTGTCCACTTTAAATTCTTCTTACCCATAGTGGTAAGATGGCATTGATCCATCTATCCTCTTCTGGTCCCTCTTAAGACTTAGAGTGGGAGATGCTCTCTGCTAGAATTCATTTATTAACATTTAACAAAATGCTTATCAGGTACCTACAATGGTACAGATATTATACAAGGTGGACCTACTGCAATGGCAAACAGAAGAAACACGGTCCCTCCTCTCTTACTGAAGTTCAACAAGGGAGTAGGGAAGGCACTACAGGTTGGTCCACTTTAATTGGCTTACCCTTTCTCTCTGACTTGGCTCTATTCTATAGGTTGTAAACACTAACCCGCAACATCAACAACTTAACTTTTTTTTTTTTTTTTAACAACTTAACTTTTTAAGACTCCTTTGCAACCAGAAGTTGCCATGTGACCCAGTTCTGGCCATGAGACATAAACGGTAGTCAACTGATGCTCACTTTTCCTCTTCTCCTCTCTCTCTGGTTGGAATACAGATGCTATGCCTGAGAAGCAGCAGTCATCTTGTAAACATGAGGACTGGAATATACTTGCTATAGACAGCAGAGAAAGAAGAGAAAAGTAGTCTGAGTCCTGTGTGGCATGATTGAGCCATTCAACCATTGCTGGATGTCCTGTCTTGTTGTGGGAGATAAATAAACCCTCATGTATTTAAACTACAATCAGTCAAGTTTTCTATCACTTGCAGCTGAACACTACCCAAACTAACACAAGGAGACAAACATTAAGCAATACGAAAAAAACAAATGTAGAACTATAAATACCAATAAATGCCACACTAGAGAAGTACAGGGCACCATGAGAATGTAAACTCAGGCACCTGACCATGTCTGGGGGGCAAGTAAGGCTTTGCTGCGGAAATGACATTAGATCTCAATAACTAGGGGCTAGAGGGGGCGGAGTCAAGATGGTGGTGTGGGAAGACGCCAAGTTAGCATCTCCCCAAAACTAGGGTGACTGCCGGCCACTGGTGGGGGACCCTGATGCCCAAGGAGATGGGAGGAACCCCCAAGTGAACTGCCAGGGGTCGGGCAAAGCTCCTGAGGTGGGAGCTCCAAGTCCGAACCACTGGACTAACAGAGAACCTCAGACCCCAGGGAATATTCACTGGAGTGATGTCTCATGGAGGTCCTCACCTCAGCATCAAGACTCAGCTCTACCCAACAGCCTACAAACTCCAGTGTTGGAAGCCTCAGGCCAAACAACCAGTAAGACAGGAACACAATCATACTCAGAAAAACTAGAAAATGAGAGGGCAAAAAAAACTGTCACAGATGAAGGAGCAAGGCAAAAACCTACAAGACCAAATAAATTAAGAGGAAACAGGCAATCTACCTGAAAAAGAATTCAGAGTAATGATAGTAAAGATGATCCCGAATCTCGGAAATAGAATGGAGGCATGCCTTGAGAAAATATAAGAAATTTGTTTAACAAAGATCTAGAAGAAATAAAGAACAAAGAAACAGAGATGAACAACACAATAACTGAAATGAAAAATACACTAGAAGGAATCAATAACAGAATAATTGAGGCAGAAGAACGAATAAGTGAGCTGGAAGACAAAATGGTGGAAATAACTGCCAAGGAGCAGAATAAAGAAAAAAGAATGAAAAGAATTTGAAGACAATCTCAGAGACCTCTGTAACAACACTAAATGCACCAACATTCGAATTATAGGGGTCCCAGAAGGAGAAGAGAAAAAGAAAGGGTCTGAGAAAATATTTGAAGAGATTATAGTTTAAAACTTCCCTAACATGGGAAAAGAAATAGCCACCCAAGTCCAGGAAGCACAGAGAGTCCCATACAGGATAAACCCTAGGAATAATGCACCAAGACATATATTAATCAAACTATCAAAAATTAAATTCAAAGAAAAAATATTAAAAGCAGCAAGGGAAAAACCAAAAAATAACATACAAAGGAATCCCCATAAGGTTATCAACAGATTTTTCAGCAGAAACTCTGCAGGCCAGAAGAGAGTGGCAGGATGTACTTAAAGTGATGAAAGAGAAAAACCTACAACCAAGATTATTCTACCCAGCAAGGATCTCATTCAGATTCAATGGAGAAATTAAAAGCTTTTCAGACAAGCAAAAGTTAAGAGAATTCAGCACCACCAAACCAGCTCTACAACAAATGCTAAAGAAACTTCTCTAGGTGGGAAACACAACAGAAGGAAAAGACCCACAAAAACAAATGCAAAACAATTAAGAAAATGGTAATGGGAACATACATATCGATAATAACCTTGAATGTAAATGGATTAAATGCCCCAAGCCAAAGAAACAGTCTGGCTGAATGGATACAAAAACAAGACCCATATATATGCCATCTACAAGAGACCCACTTCAGACCTAGGGACACGTACAGACTGAAAGTGAAGGGATGGAAAAAGATATTCCATGCAAATGGAAATCAAAAAAAGCTGGAATAGCAATACTCATATCAGATAAAATAGACTTTAAAATAAAGACTCTCACGAGAGATAAGGAGGGACACTACATAATGATCAAAGGATCAATCCAAGAAGGAGATATAACAATTATAAATGTTTATGCACCCAAGATAGGAGCACCTCAATACATAAGGCAAATGCTAACAACCGTGAAAGGAGAAATCAACAGTAACACAATAATAGTAGGGGACTTTAACACCTCACTTACACCAATGGACAGATCATCCAAACAGAAAATAAATAAGGAAACACAAGCTTTAAATGACACAACAGACCAGACAGATTTAACTGATATTTATAGAACATTCCACCCAAAAGTGGCAGAATACACTTTCTTCTCAAGTGCACATGGAACATTCTCCAGGATAGATCACATCTTGGGTCATAAATCAAGCCTCGGAAAATTTAAGAAAATTAAAATCATATCAAGCATCTTTTCTGACCACCACACTATGAGAGTGCAAGTCAATTACAGGAAAAAAAACTTTAAAAATACAAATACATGGAGGCTAAACAGTGCGCTACTAAATAACCAAAAGATCACTGAAGAAATCAAAGAAGAAATCAAAAATTACATAGACACAAATGACAATGAAAACACGACAACTGAAAACTTATGGGACGCAGCAGAAGCAGTTCTAAGGGGGAAGTTTATAGCAATTCAATCTCACCTCAAGAAACAAGAAAAATCTCAAATAAACAATCTAACCCTACACTTAAAACAACTAGAGAAAGAAGAACAAAGAAAACCCGAAGTCAGTAGAAGGAATGAAATCATAAAGGTCAGAGCAGAAATAAATGAAATAGAAATGAAGAAAACAATAGCAAAGATCAATAAAACTAAAAGCTGGTTCTTTGAAAAAATAAACAAAATTGATAAACACTTAGCCAGACTCATCAAGAAAAAAAGGGAGAGGACACAAATCAATAAAATTATAAATGAAAAAGGAGAAATCACAACTGACATTGCAGAAATACAAAGGATTATAAGAGACTACTACAAACAACAATATGCCAATAAAATGGACAACCACAAAGAAATACTTGAAAAGGTACAATTTTCCAAGACTGAACCAGGAAGATTTAGAAAATATAAACAGACTTATGACAAGCAATGAAATTGAAACCGTAATTAAAAATCTTCCAACAAACAAAAGTCCAGGACCAGACGGCTTCATGGGCGAATTCTATCAAACATTCAGAGAAGAGCTAATGCTGATCCTTCTCAAACTCTTCCAAAAAATTGCAGAGGGAGAAACACTCCCAAATTCATTCTACAAAGCCACCATCACCCTGATACCAAAACCAGAAAAAGATATCACAAAAAAAGAAAATTATAGGGCTTCCCTGGTGGCGCAGTGGTTGAGAGTCCGCCTGCCGATGCAGGGGACACGGGTTCGTGCCCCGGTCCGGGGAGATCCCACATGCCGCGGAGCAGCTGGGCCCGTGAGCCATGCCGCTGGGCCTGCGCGTCCGGAGCCTGTGCTCCGCAGCGGGATGAGGCCACAGCAGTGAGAGGCCCGCGTACCGCAAAAAAAAAAAAAAAAAAAAAAAAGAAAATTATAGACCAATATCACTGATGAACACAGATGCAAAAATCCTCAACAAAATACTAGCAAAGAGGATCCAACAGCACATTAAAAGGATCATACACCATGATCAAGTGGAATTTATCCCAGGGATGCAAGGACTCTTCAATATACGCAAATCAATCAATGTGATACACCACATTAACAAATTCAGGACTAAAAACCATATGACCATCTCAATAGACGCAGAAAAAGCTTTTGACAAAATTCAACACCATTTATGAGAAAAACTCTCCAGAAAAAGGGCATAGAGGGAAACTACCTCAACATAATAAAGGTCATATATGACACAACCACAGCAAGCATCATACTCAGTGGTGAAAAACTGAAAGCATTTCCTCTAAGATCAGGAAGAAGACAAGAATGTCCACTCTCACCACTATTATTCAACATAGTTTTGGAGGTCTTAGCCACGGCAATCAGAGAAGAAAAAGAAATAAAAGGAATACAAATAGGAAAAGAAGAACTAAAACTCTCACTGTGTGCAGATGACATGATACTATACATAGAAAATCCTAAAGATGCCACCAGAAAACTACTAAAACTAAACAGTGAATTTGGTAAGGCTGCAGTATACAAAATTAATGCACAGAAATCTCTGATATTCCTATATACTAACAATGACAAATCAGAAAGAGAAATTAGGGAAACACTCCCATTTAACATTGCAACAAAAAGAATAAAATACTTAGGAATAAACCTATCTAAGGAGACAAAAGACCTGTATGCAGAAAACAATAAGACACTGATGAAAGAAATTAAAGATGATACAAACAGATGGAGAGATATACCATGTTCTTGGATGGGAAGAATCAACATTGTGAAAATGACTCTACTACCCAAAGCAAACTACAGATTCAATGCAATCCCTATCAAACTACCAATGGCATTTTTCACAGAACTAGAACAAAAAATCGCACAATTTGTACGGAAACACAAAAGACCCCGAATAGCCAAAGCCATCTTGAGAAAGAAAAACGGAGCTGGAGGAATCAGGGTCCCGGACTTCAGACTATACTACAAAGCTACAGTCATCAAGACAGTATGGTACTTGCAAAAAAAACAGAAATATAGATCAATGGAACAGGATAGAAAGCACAGAGATAAACCCACGCACATATGGTCACCTTATCTTTGATAAAGAGGCAAGAATATACAATGGAGAAAAGACAGCCTCTTTAATAAGTGGTGCTGGGAAAACTGGACAGCTACATGTAAAAGAATGAAATTAGAACACTCCCTAACACCATACACAAAAATAAACTCAAAAGGGATTAAAGACCTAAATGTAAGGCCAGACACTATCAAACTCTTAGAGGAAACCATAGGCAGAACACTCTATGACATAAATCACTGCAAGATCCTTTTTGACCCATCTCCTAGAGAAATGGAAATAAAACCAAAAATAAACAAATGGGACCTAATGAAACTTAAAAGGTTTTGCACAGCAAAGGAAACCATAAACAAGATGAAAAGACACCCCTCAGAATGGGAGAAAATATTTGCAAATGAAGCAACTGACAAAGGATTCATCTCCAAAATATACAAGCAGCTCATGTAGCTCAATATCAGAAAAACAAACAACCCAATCCAATAATGGGCAGAAGACCTAAATAGACATTTCTCCAAAGAAGATATCCAGATTGCCAACAAACACATGAAAGCATGCTCAACATCACTAATCATTAGAGGAATGCAAATCAAAACTACAATTAGGTATCACCTCACACCCACCAGAATGGCCATCATCAAAAAATCTACAAACAATAAATGCTGGTGAGGGCATAGAGAAAAGGGAACCCTCTTGCATTGTTGGTGGGAATGTAAACTGGTACAGCCACTAGGGAGAACAGTATGGAGGTTCCTTAAGAAACTAAAAATAGAACTACCATACGACCTAGCAATCCCACTACTGGGCATATACCCTGAGAAAACCATAATTCAAAAAGAGTCATGTACCACAATGTTCATTGCAGCACTATTTACAATAGCCAGGACATGGAAGCAACCTAAGTGTCCATCGACAGATGAATGGATAAAGAAGATGTGGCACATATATACAATGGAATATTACTCAGCCTTAAAAAGAAACACAATTGAGTTATTTGTAGTGAGGTGGATGGACCTAGAGTCTGTCATACAGAGTGAAGTAAGTCAGAAAGAGAAAAACAAATACTGTATGCTAACACATATGTATGGAATCTAAAGAAAAGAAAAATGGTTCTGAAGAACTTAGGGGCAGGACAGTAATAAAGACACAGACGTAGAGAATGGACCTGAGGACATGGGAATTGGGAAGGGTAAGCTGGGACGAAGTAAGAGAGTGGCATGGACATATATACACTACCAGATGTAAAATAGATAGCTAGTGGGAAGCAGCCGCATGGCACAGGGAGGTCAGCTTGGTGCTTTGTGTCCACCTAGAGGGGTGGGATGGGAGGGTGGGAGGGAGACACAAGAGGGAGGGGATATGGGGATACATGTATGCATGTGGCTGATTCACTTCATTGTACAACAGAAACTAACACAGTACTGTGAAGCAATTATACTCCAATAAAGATCTATGAAAAAAATAGAGGCTAGAGCCAGATGATTCTTGGTAGAGTGAAAAAATTGTACATAGACCTGGAAGTGGGAGGAAGCATAGACATTTGGGGTAGGGGAGAGGGATGGTGTACACAAGTGGAGAGGTAAATCAGCCCCTGGGATCAAAACTATGACCTTAACCTCTTTGCTCAGTTCATTAACCAACCAAATGGACTAACCACAGCGAGCTAACCATTCAGGCATCACCAAAGGGGAAGGAATGCAAATGGAAGTTTCCCCAGGCCTGGCTAAAGTAGAAAGAAAAATAAGGTCACTCCTGGTTATTTACATCAATGGAAGGCAAGGAGAATCCCCAAAGGGAGTCAACTTAAAAGGACTATTGGTGAACACCCAAGATGATGAGCGTCTGACACCAACCTAGGCACTCAGTAAATGTTGGTTTGAATGACTGAGCAAATGATGTCAATGAAGCAATTTCAAAGTATAAAGTGAGGCACAAATCATTATCCTCAGTTTGCAATGTACTGTACCACACTGCCCTTCGAGGTATAGTCCACTAAAGATGACAAGAGAAACCCTTTCACATCCTTGCTGAGTACAAGGCTCAGGGCTCCGTCTTCCTATTAGTGACTCTTAGCTTTGCTCTTTGCTCTGAAAATGGGGGCACTTTCTCCATCAAAGATCATTGCTCTCAGCACCAGCCTTCTTCCCCAGGACTTCCAGCGCCCACGTGCCTCTGAGCCCAGCTCACAGAACAACTGAACATGGCCACTCTCAGCTTGGCAGAAGTTTAAAGCAGGAAACCATTCCTGCCATCAATGCTCTTTCAGCCTTGGAATTTCAATTCTTTCAGCTGGGCATCGCAGCCTGATGGGGGCCACCTTCTCTTTGGATTCCGGGGGCAGACAAACACAGCACAGAAGCACAGGTTTCCTGACTGCCGACTCTGTGCCAGGAGCTGCCCCTCATTTAAGTCTCTTAACGACCCTGTGAATTGGGGTTTATTATTTCTTCTCATAGCTGAGAATTCTGAGATACAGAAAATTTAAGCAACTTGTGCAAGGTCACACAGTAAGTCAGTGTCAAAGATGGAGCTCAGATCCTCCAGCTTTTAATTTAGACTACAGCGTCATGAGATGTCTTGAATTCTGCATTTACTTCGTCTTTTCTACTCCCTTCTAGATTTTGTCCATAGAATTCCCCTTACGCTCCTCCTAACTGCCTCACTCCAGCATCCCCTTACACACTATGGTGCATACATGCCCCACTATAGCACACTTGGCCCTGATGCAGGCATGAGGTCCCCGGGCCAGACATGTCCTACTGGGGCGCTAGACAATGTTTAGTCCTGGGCCAACTCTCCCCCGACATGTGTCATGCTTCCAGGTGTCCAGATAACACGTGGAACAAAACTGTCTTCCATCTTCCAGATGGAGAGTGGAATGGGTGTGGAGTCTGGCTCTATAATGTCAAATGCCACCCTCAGGGAAGAAACCAGATGCTCTTAGTGAAGGCAGGGATTATCAATGTCCACCTGGGAAGTGGCAGTCTCTCCTGCTCTACCCTCACTTCTCACCATCCCTCCTCCAGCCCACCTTACCTCGCAGGACCCCATGCACAGCCTCTTCGGGGCCACACAGCACTTCTCAGCAGTCCTGAATTGCACCAGGCTCCTGTACATCCCTCTGCCTGAATCACCCACCCCATCCCATACCTGCGTCATTCCTATTTATCTTCCATGTTTCATCTTAGCATCACCTGCCCCCGGAAGCCTTCCCCAACACTCTGGCCACATGTTGGACTTTGGGGTCCTTGCTGTGCTTCCAGAGCTTTCTGACCTTTTCTCTCCACACTCTTACCACTTTGGACATGATTCCTGTTCACTGGTCGGTCTCCACCACTGGCCTGTAGACTCTGTGAGGCAAGGACTCTGCCACCTTGCTCACTGCTGAATCACCAGCCTTTGGGGACAATCACAACACATAGTAGGCACAGAGGAAATATTTATTGTGGTCACATTGCTGCGAATTCTTTTTCTCTCTCTTTTCCACTTAAGTGTAAGCTCCCTGAGGACAGGGTCTAAATATTTTCCATCTTTGGATACTCAGGACTAGGGACAGAGCCTGACACAGAATAAGGAGAAGCAAGGAGCCTAAAATGTTTAACCTGGAGAAGAGGTGACTGAGGAAAGAATGCAGGATCCACTCACTGTCCTTAATTATCTGAAAGGCTCTCAAACAAACCGATATAAAGCTACTCATAGTGTGATCCAGACTGGCAGCATCCACAAAACCTGGGACCTTGTCAGACATGCAAATTCTCAAGCCCTACACTAGAGCCACCGAACCAGAAACTCTGGGGTGGGACCCAGCACTCTGTGTTTTAACAAGCCCTCCAGGGGATTCCGATGGGCCCTACGGTTTGAGATGCTGGGTAACCTCCCGTCAGACCTCTGTTGGGATTTCATGCCTTGATTATTATATTGTAGATCCATCCAGGAGAGAGAGAGACTGGAGGAGAGAGAGCCTTTCAGAACTTCCCCCACTGATCTCTGTTTTGCTGGGCTGGGGATTGGGGACGGGTGAGGGGGACATTCCTGATAGTCCAGTTCTATCTCTCCACGTGCCTGGAGGTTGGGGTTGAGGAAAGGCAGTGGGGAGAGAGTGATACTGGCAGAAGGAGGGCACCCACCTTTGTCTTTTTAATTTGAGAAAGGCTTTACGGTTGGAGAAGGAAGGTAACCTTGCAGTTGTAATAACAGCAATACCAAAAGTTAACATTTATTAAACATTTACTATGGGTCAGGCATAGTGCTAACTTACTTTGCAAGGATTTTCTCATTTGATTCTTCCAAGAGCCCTATAAAATTTGCTAATATTATCTCTTATTGAAGATGAGGAAAAAAGTGAGAAAGAAGCTAAATGACTTCCCCAAAGATCTCACCTTCATGGAGATGACATTACAATGAATATTACCAATATTTGTAAAAGCACTGATATTTTGAGGGTGAGCCTGGCATAGCCTGGCCCTGGCACATAGGCTCAGGACACGCTTATTGTAAAAATGGATAAATGAAAGATCTCATTTCATCCACTGAGGTAGATGTGATTTCCCCCATACTTAGATAAGAAAGCAGACTCAGCAGAGGTAGCTGATTGTCAAAGGTCACTTAGCTATTAAGCAGATGAACTGTGATTTGACTGTGTCTTCCATCTCTAAAACCTGTGCTTATTCCCATATCATCATCCACAGTGTGGTAGAGATTATAAAGAATGGCCACAAATTCTTTGCAGCTCCTCCCATCAAGAAACTGAGTCTTTTAATCCACCTACTGGAGTCCAAGCTTGTCACTTGACTTGCTTTGGCTAATGGGATATTGGCAAATGATAATGTAAACAAAAGTTTGAGGTTTTCTTTTTCTTATTGCTGGGAATATTTTCATTACCATGTGAAGAAGCTCAGCATAGGCTACTGGAGAATGAGAGACCCTGTGAACAGAGAAGCCCCAGCAATCCCAACTGTCTCAGCCATCCCCACTGAGGCTCCAGACATATGAGTGAGGTCATCCTAGACCATCCAGTCCCAGTCAAGCCAGCTCAAAGCAGAAGCCACAAAATCTTAAGCAAATCAATGATTGTTTTTTTAATCCACTAAATTTGCAGTTGATTTGTTACACACCAAAGCTAACTGATACAAATGGTTACTATTATTTTATGCTGAGCTACCTCTCTTTTTCACACTTACAACCTTGAAAAGTCACTCCTCATACTCTAGTATGCTCACACTAGAACACACGCAAATGTACACAGATGCAGATACATCCTTAGACTCAACAAACTCAGGGAAAAGAAAGGGCACCAGCTTTTACAAAACTTTTTTAAAGCACATGAAGTGGGCTTCAAGAGGAGCTAGGTCCTCAAGGAAGAATTTCAAACATTACTCTGGCTGTAATTTACAGCCAGTTCATGGTTGCCCTTTGTATCATTTTTGACTGGCTTTTGTAGGGCAGTCTGGAGTAGATAAGCAGAGGAAGGAGATGGCAAAGTAATAAGGATGAGTAAAGGGTTTTCATCTGGGGAGCGTGGCCATTAGCCGACCCCAGATATGAACACAGGGCCACAGTCTCACAGCCTCTGCCAACAAACTCCTATCAACAAGTCAACTTGAGACATTTCACCCAGGCCAGCAGGCATAAAGGACACAGCCCACCACCCGAGTAAGCCATCAATATATGCACACGGGGATGCCAGCTGACTGGCCAACTGTAGGTAGTTATCCAAAGTCCAAGGCTACAGCAAAGAAAGTTCATCTCTTTCCAGAGCTCGGCACCTCTTGGATTGGCACCATCAGGTCCTGCCTGGCTTTTTAAGGAGGAGTTAGCAGCTGCCAACTGTCAGGAGCCTGAGCCCCGGCTGCTGTTCCTGCCACCCTCCCATGGTCTGCCACTGGGCCATTTCTAAGCTTTGCTCGTAGTCACAGAACATCAGCATTTAACCAACCGTGAGGGGCCTGATGATTCACCCAGTGAAACAACAGAGGTGGAAAAAAACTGCTGGGATGAATAGAACAAAACACAACCAGAAGGGTCGAAGTCTGGCAGAAGAGTTGAACTACACAGAATTAACAGTGCCACATAACAGACCATACACAAGGACCTGAGAGCCCAAGAACAATGCCTGGTACAAAGTAGGTGCTCAAGAAATATTTATCAAATGAATGAATACAAATCAGCCCAGCCACAGAAACAGGGCTTCATGTCTGTTCTCTGGTCTTACTGCAAATACATTTGGTCCTCCTTGCTGAAACCTGGCTTCCCTTCAAAGGCCAACTCTGACCCTTGGAGAGGCACTCCAGGCTACATCTTAACTGTCAGCATAAATGCTTTCTGATTACCTTAGAAACTGAGACGTGGGCCAACAGCTTTCTCTTCTAGTGATTTTAGATCAAATAAATGAGCGTCCTCCATCTAGCTCAACTATATCTTTTGATAGAAACAACTTTACATGCTAAGGCAGGGGTTAACTTACAATTCTCTGCCTCAAAATAAAGATTTACTTATGTGTTCATTTATTTATACCTCATTTTCCTGCACAAAAGGTTTGAGATAACAATGGAAAAATATTAAATGCAGCATTCTGTTTGCAAGCAGACAAGCATGGAGAAGAAGGAAGCTTTTAAAAAATGTTTTCCCGGCAGCCTCTTTTGACCTACACTTGGCATTTTGTGTAATATCCATGTGCAAGAGATTGCAATGGTGGGAAGGTCATGGGTGATGCGGTGTCAGCTCAACCCCACGCAGGGGGACGTGAACCTCCAGGCAAACCGTAGCTGAACCCCTGGCCAAATGAGGTCATGAGATGGGAATGTCAATTCCAGAGAATGTATGTTTTCTGGTTTTACAATACAATTTGGGGAGGTGAAAGATCGCATCATTACAAATTCAATAGAGTTCAGAGGAGGGGGCAAGGAAGGAGAGAAGTGGCAGTAATGTTCGCCAATTTATCAAGCTCTAAGTCGCTGCATCTCTCTCCCCATGCAATCAAGAGTAATCATTGGCAGCTTGTAAGGAAATATTTGCTTCCCAATATTTTCCATTCAACAACTGTACATTTGTAAGTTATCCACCACTCCAATGGAAGAAGGGTAGGCAGGACAGATGACCCCCAGGCAAGTCCAGGAATAAAAACTGGCTTAAAGAGGTTGCCTAGGTGGTTGGAAAGAATAACCTAGACTATAATGATGGCAGCACCACTGAGTGCTGCAGTGGTGATGAGGCACCACTGAGTCTGGCAATGATGGCAACTCAGCCAGGGGTGGGCTCAGGCTTCCAGACACAAAGTGCCCCCAAGTGAGGCTCGTTTTGAATTGGTTTGCTTTTTTTTTCCTCTTTAATATGAAAATGTTTCAAACAGAGAAAAATTTAAGGAATTTTATAGTGAATACCCATATCAATACCTAGATTCTACAATTAACCTTTTGCTACAGTTGCTTTATTACATATCTATCCCTTTATTCACCCATTAGCCCATCTTTTTAAAAAATACATTTTAAAGTGAGTTGGTCAGTTCACTTCCCCCCAGTACATCCATAAGCATATCATTAACTGAAGTTCAATATTTGGGGTGTTTTTCCTCTTGAGGTTAAATTTATATACAGTGAAACACACACACACACACACACACACACACACACACACACCTTAAATTGCTATCTGATGAATTCTGACAAAGGCATAAAACAGTGTAACCCAAACCCTTATCAAGATAAAGAACATGGCTGTCATCTAGAAAGTTCCCTCATATACCTTTCCTTTCCTAACCCTAACCCTAACAATCAGAGACAATCATCGTCTTGATTTTTTACCATCATAGATTAGTTTTATATATTCTAGAAAGTCAGGTAAATGGAATCATACTGTATTTACTTGGGCAAGTTTTCTATCACTCAGTATAACAACATTTTTACAGTCTATCCAATTACAGAAACCATGCCGTTATGTAGCTCATGCATCAGTAGCTCATTCCTTTTCATTGCTGAGTAGACTTCCATTGTATGAATTATCACATTTTGTTTATCCATGCACTTGTTGATGGATATTTCAATTGTTTCCAGTTTTTATGGCTATTATGAATAATTTTGTGTTTTGGGTTTGTTTTGAGGTTTTTTGTTTGTTTGTTTTATTTGGCTGCATCCTGCAGCTTGTGGGATCTTAGTTTCCCGACCAGGGACTGAACCTGGGCCGTCAGCAGTGAAAGTGCAGCGTCCTAACCACTGGACCACCAGGGAATTCCCACTTATTATGAATAATTTTGGAATGATGGAAATATATAAGTTGACAGGTCTAAGTGGAATAGATCTGTCAACTCACAGATCCTGTGGTTAACCTTGCGGCTTACCTTGTTAAGTGAGAGTTCAGAGTTGAAATCCAAAACAACTCACAACTTCAAATGACTTACATTCAACAATGTATATCCATTTTATTGCCTCATAAGGTAACACACAAAAATGAGAAGTAATTGACATAAATAGAAATCATTATTTAATGTCACCCGAGGCCTGGGAGGGCAGAGTAAACATCTTTGTAGTCTCTGAGTCCTGTCCTCACCAGAAGGAAGAGTTCCCCACCACTGTCTTTCTCACTTGTCCCACCAGGACCAGTTTTAGGGAAGGAAGCAGCCCCACCTAAAGCCAAGCTAAACTCAAGACCCTAGTGTTCATGTCCCAATTTTCCATATGCTGGTAGAAGTTTCTCTCGTGCCTTCTCAGAGGAAAATACATAAAATACCTCTATCGTCTTCACACCCTCACCTCCCATTCTCTCCTCAACCCACTACAGTTCCACTGTCCAACGCCGTGTCAAATAAGATGAGCACTGAGACGTTTCCACTGGATTTGGCATCCATTGGTGATGTTAGAGAGGACAGTTTCAGTGAAGTGGTGGAGACGGGGAGGACTTGAGTACAACAAGAGAGAGGAGGAGAGAACTGAGCTAAGGATAGGAAGAGAGGACCCTATGAGACAGGAGCTGGTACAGCAAAGGAAGTTGCTGGAAATAATCTTCACCTACTTTCAAAGTTCACCTGGAGCCAACCCAGCCTGGTCACCAACTTAGGTCTCAGGGCTGCTTCCTCTTCACTTCCCTCTGGGTAAGGAGCTCGGCACTCTCCCCAGACACCGCTCAGTCTCATAATAGCACCACCCACGTCTCCCGCAGCAGCCTGGACCTGGAGTGTCCTCCTCTGGTCCTTGCCCCAGCCAAGGAAGGCACTGTCCTAGCTGGCTGCCAATGCCTTGGCAGGTATCATCTTTGCTCCCTTGAGGTCAATCATCCTCTGGTCTCTGGAATTCTTCCCTTCCCTCTTGACCCCTTCTGTCTGTCTCGTTCCAATCGCCTTAAGAGAGTTCACTTGCGAATTGCCAAGGCTGTTCTGGACTCAGGTGAAGCTGGGCTTCTTGCCTATTATTTTAAGCTACCAACCCAGGCTTCCTGGCAGCCTGAGACCTTAAGGCAGCTTTGCCATGTTCCCTGAAATCCACGAGGCTGCCTCTGAAGTTTCTTTGTAGGACAGATATGATTAACACAACCGAAGTCCTCTCACCCACTTTCTCCCTGGTAACCGATTCGAGTTTCTCCACCACTGCCACACACGATCCCCAACCCCACACCCTTAGCTGTGTGAGCTTTCACACTCCTTAAGTGGCTGATATACAATCTCAGTATGCTTTAAACATACGGTGACAACTCTGCAGGGACACCATTGTGAACACCAGCTATTGTACTATGATGTAATAAGATGATGCTATCATGTGATACAGACATCGAACTTGGTTTGTTCACACTATTTGGATCCAGAACATCATGGTTTCTTTGGCTATGTGTTTGTTTTTAATAGCTTCTTTCCTCATCTCTTTGCTATTATCAGCTTTCAGCCAGTGCTGCTGGCCACCCCATATTCTAATTTGTTATTTCAAATGAAACATGTTGGAGACAGTACATAGGCTCTGAGTGATGACAGTATATCAGTGGGCATAGTGCCTGGAATAACATAGGTACTCAAAATATGTTTTTAAATATTAGGAACTGAAGAAAACTTTCCTGCTACAACACATAGGAAGTCTAGATAAAATACAGTACTATCCCTCCCCAAATTTTATAAAAGCACAAAGCTGACCTTGAAAGAAAGAGAAACCCCCAAAGTCCAGATGAGAAGAGGGAAATGAAAGCCAGGGCAGTAAATACACGCTGGTGCCATGGAGTCCCATAAGAGCTTCAGCACAGTGACTGCGACAGAGGCTTCAATACCCTCCACACACACAGAAACTGTGGCCTCAGGCCCATGCAAAGTGAGAGCTCAAACTGAGGCACGCTCATAGAGCTTGGAGCCTTAGAAGTCTTTCCTGTTCATGAAAAGGGCACACACTAAAGCAATAAGGATCCTTGCTGTCTGTTTGGGCTTTAAGCAGGTAAATCAAAAAAGACATCTATGAGAAAATCAAGAATCTAAGCCTCTGTTCCTTGTAGATGTGAAGTGTGAGTCAATGCTACCCGTGCGTATAGAAAACTCAAGCTGAGAAATTAACATTAAAACTGGTCCAGGGCCTAGGAGACCCTGGATCCTTGGCAAAAGTAAGTGTGAAATTGCTCTGAAGACTCCAGAGATCCCCACAGAGGGAAACAAGATCTAAAGATATACTCACAATAAAGAAAATGACTAGCTGCACAAGGAAATGAACTACCATAAGGAATGGTAGACAGATGCAACAAAGAGAAAGACTGTAACTTGACCACAGCAAATAACAGAAAGATCTGAAGGAGAACATAAAATAAAGATCTTGAAAATGATTAAAGAAATAAAAGAATAGACATAATCATGAAATTAAAGGATACTATGAATAAAAATCACCTTGATTTGAAATAATAATAATAACTTGTAAGAATAATAAAAACTTCTAAGAATAGTCATGGAAATTTAGAATGAATTTAATAATTTAACAGCAAAACCTAAGTGAGGTAACTTCTATTAAAATGGGCAGCAGGAAGAGATTAGGAGAGAAAAAGGGAAAGGAACAAGGAACACTTAAAAGCAGGAGTATAGAGCCTCACCACTGCGCTGTAAGCTCCCACAGCATGGGTCTCAGGACCATTTTCTATTTAAACTTACACGTCCAATATCTATTCATCCAGTGTCTGGCATAGAAGACCTCAAAAAATGCTTGTTGAATGAATGCAGTAACAAACGAACAAGCTATAGGTAAAAGGATTAATGAATAACGGAGGGAAAGGCTTCTAGGCAGCATTCCGGACTAAACTTTTTCTTTTCTCTCTTAAAGCCTGAGATAGCTACCCAGCCTCATCCCATCTTAGCAATGGCAGACATTCATGGGCCAAGGACATTTACAGACATCCAGAGGCAGCAGACGTTTTTGTAGAAAGCATTTTGCAGCAGGCCCCAGCTGAGTTCATTACTTCGTGGACTGCGGCTGCACTGAGAGCTACACTCCAGCCCCGCACAGATTTAAGAAAGAGTGCATGGGGACAGAAAGAGCTAGGGCAATAGAAACACAGCTGGGGAAGTCCACGCAGAACAAAGGAGAAAGTCTCTGGTCTGAACACTGCACGGTTGCCTACAGAGGGCCAGAAAGCCCCCTGACAGCAATGGCTCAACTTGTCAGTAGGGATGTGACCAGTCCAGCTTCTATCTGGATGAAACTGGTGGCGCGTGAATGTTGAATCAAGTCAAAACACAATGAGGAAACAGGGGACAAAAGATAAAGGGGACCTGTTCCAGAATCAGCCCAATGATGCATCCAGAGCTTCCTCACAGCTCTAACAGGAGAGAAGTCACAATTAATACAAAAAACCACCCTGTCGTGATGGCTTGAAATTGTGTTTGTGTCTATGATTAATTTAACTGTTTCCTAAATTATATATGTTCCACTTCTAATTTAGGATCCAGTCGTCCTCAGGTTTATCTTTTAGATTCTCCTAGCCTCCTCCACTCAGTACTGTTCCCACTGTTCTCAGATTACTCAAGATGCTAAGCCCATGGAAGTAGTTCCCTCAAGTGGAAGCAATAGACTGTTGCTATAGGCAACACAAAACACACTTCATGAGAGGTTAACACTCCAGAATATCGGAATCTGATGGTCATATTTCTGTGCCTGTTACATCCACTCTGGGAAATGAAACTTGTCACATGACTTCCTGACCTTATTTATTCTATAAAATTAGAATGAATGGAAAGGGTTCGGGGCATGGGTTTGGGTATGAGGCTGACTAGAATTTGAAGCCGAGCTTTGCCAGTTACTAATTAAGTGACATTGGTGAGTTACTTAACTTCTCTGAACTCATCTGAAAAATGGGGCTAGAAGTATGAGCAGTTGATAATAGTAGGTACAATGCAATTCCACGGTACTGACCTCATGGGGCAGCTGGGAAGACAAAGCGAGATGATATACGTGATTATACCATTCTGAGTTACTCAAAGCACAAGGACCACTAAGAATGTTCATCATAGATGATTTGGTGCTCAACCACAGATAAAACTCCTGAGAGAACCTCACTATTGAAGCAGGGCTTTAGGGTTTGGAAAAGCAAAAGCCCATGACAGAATTGCAGAACTTACAGTACATGGCCCCCTCCCACCCCTCGCCACAACCCTACAAAAAAAAAAAAATCTGGGGCTTCCCAGGTGGCGCAGTGGTTGAGAGTCCGCCTGCCGATGCAGGGAACACGGGTTCGTGCCCCGGTCCAGGAAGATCCCACGTGCCGCGGAGCGGCTGGGCCCGTGAGCCATGGCCGCTAAGCCTGCGCGCCCGGAGCCTGTGCTCTGCAACGGGAGAGGCCGCGACAGTGAGAGGCCCGCGTACCGCAAAAAAAAAAAAAAAAAAAAAAAAATCGAACCCAGATCCCAATGCATAGATATCACATGCAGAATAGTGGTATTTACACTTTCAAAGAATACACATGCTCAAATGCATACCAAAGTGTTAACAGAAGTTACCTCTAGGGTGTGTGATTCAGCGTTTGTCAGTATGAGCACGTCAGGGATTGAAGATGGTCAAAAATTCTTTGCTACTCCTCCCATCGAGAGGTGGCATCAATGCCCCACTTGCTGCACTGGGCTCACTTTTGTGGCTTACTTGACAGAGAGCATTCGGGGGAAGTGATGTTCTGGGCCTTCCAAAGCTAAGTCATGAGAAGGCTTGCAGCTTCTGCTAGGTCCCTTAGGATGCTTGCCAGTTGCCATGGAAGGAGGCTGACCACCCTGAGGCTACCGCACTGGAAGGGCACAGGAAATGACCACATGGAGAGGCCTTGAGACTACATGAGGAAAGAGAGAGAAAGGCCCAACCAGCCCCTAGGCCTTCCAGGCATTCCCAGCTGAGGCCCCAGTCATCCTGGGGTGGAGAATCTGACCATCCCTTCCTAAATTGCAGATTCAAAAGCAAAATACATGCTGGGTTTTTTTTTTAAGCCACTAATTTCTGGGGTGGTTTGTTCTGTAGCAATACCTAACCGGTAAAAAAAAATGTACTTCTGTATTGTGTGAATTTTTTTACAACCGACACGTGTTTCTTTTTTAGTTTGAAAATTAAAGGGAGAAATAAAAGAGAAAGTTGAAGGAAAAGAAAGTCTTTTTTAAAAAAGAGAGGAAATCTGTACACTTTTCATATCACTAGCCTCTCCAACAACCTTCCCTTATGGCACACTTAACTTAGATTGTCATGGGCTATTCAGCTCCCTCTTCTGAAGAAAACCACCATTTGATGCCTCCTGTCATCTCATGGAAAACAGATCCTGTTTCAAACAGCTGCAAGCACAGGGCAAAGCCCTCCAGAGATTCAGAGACAAGAGCTCAAACTCCTTCGGGATTGATAAATCATTTTGCACGTGTCCCCACACTCTTCAGTTTGCCATACCATAAAATGACTTGGCTCAAGTCTAGCTGAAAACAAAGAAGAGCAATTGCTTTAGAGTCTATACGCTGGAATCACTGTGACGCGACTTTGAAGAGGGCCAGCCTTCCCTGTTAAGAATGTGGTCTTTAGGATCTTGGATCAGCAGGTACCTCAGAAAGTCTTCTGTAACTGGGGGAATATTCATGTCACCTTTTGGCTTCTTTCTTCATGAAACAAATGGGTTAGACTTGGTCTTGAAGACCGCTTGTAGTATGAAGGTTAGTGCTTGAAGCTAATGTAGAAACCCAGGTCTTGCTATGCAACATGTCAGACAAGTCTGGTGGAAAGGAGTTCCCCACAGTGTGATCACAGGCAGAATGTTAAAGCCTCAGTGTGACCTAAGAGGACAGCCTCTCCTTCCTCCAAACACTTCAGTGAAGGACCAAAGTTCCTGTGCATAAGGAATATTTAGGAGTAAAGGAATGTCAACTTGCATAGGCTTTCTATTCTCTGAGGGGAATAAAGTGTAGTCACCATTTTTCAAAAGGAAGATATGGTGTGTGTGACATGATACAATAAGCAGATCTTTGGAAATGATTTTCACTGTTTCTTCGTGGAAGAGTGGTTTGGTGTTTCCTGGTATCTCCTGTACAGGCCATTTGAGATTGTCTACCAGCCATTCCCTGCCCCCCAATAGCAAAGCAGGAAGAAAGCAGCTTTCTGATAGAATGAACCTCTCTTCCACCCGCTTAGCGTAAGAACTCCCTCATCAGTTAAACAGAGAATCAGCTCACCCAGTGAATTCTAATGAGGCAGGCTGTTCAGCTGTCAGCAGCCCTCCCTGCTGAAGAAGACAGCAAGCAAGGAAAAAGATGGCATGATGCTCCAAGCAGTTTATCTTTCCATACCAGGGACATGAGCATCAGAACAGCTTCCATTATAGCTGGGCTCCCAGAAAAAACCAGCAACAAGGAACACTGGATTAAGTTACCCTGGGTCTAAGGAGTCCCACAAAACAAGGCAGGTATAGAATGGCGATTCTAGGAAATTAATTAAGATTAATTATTAGTCTTATGAAAAATCTAGGCTTAAACATACACATATATACAAGCACCTTTTGAGTGCCAGCTCTGAACTGAAATGGGGGAACACTTCAACCTAAGTCTCAAGGGCAGCCAGCTGAAGGTACGTTTTGACATTAGTTGAGAAAGCAGGGGAACCATTTACAAAGATAGTGGTGAGAAATACAGGAAACAGGGACTTCCCTGGTGGCGCAGACGTTAGGAATCCGCCTGCCAATGCTGGGAACATGGGTTCGAGCCCTGGTCCGGGAAGATCCCACATGCCGCGAAGCAACTGAGCCCATGCGTCACAGCTGCTGAGCCTGTGCTCTGGAGCCCGTGAGCGAGCCACAACTACTGAAGTGTGCACTTAGAGCCCGTGCTCTGCAACAGGAGAGGCCACCGCAATGGGGGGGGCCTGTGCACCACAGTGAAGAGTAGCCCCTGCTCGCCGTGGCTAGAGAAGGCCCACGTGCAGCAACAAAGACCCAACCCAGCCAAAGATAAATAATAAATAAAAAAACAAATTTAAGAAAAAGAAAGAAAGAAAGAAATACAGGAACCAGACTGGAGGCAAAGTGGCAGGGGTCCTAGATTGACCTTGGCCACTGGTTTTGTCACCTGAGAAAAGACAGGTAAGCACCAGGTCTGTGCTTCTGAGACAAGGGAGGGCAGTGGAATGTCAGCAGTGCCTGGACCATGGGGATAAGCATAGCATTTCTTTCAAAGGCATTGAAATTGATGATGAGTACTTTCAATATTGTTTTTTTTTTTTAATTGAGGAACTGCTTTCCATTTTTACAATCAACCTTGGGAAATATAAGCAACATAAAACAAAATTTTAAGTGTACGGTTCATGAGTTTTGGCAAATATATACACCACCACAATCAAGATAGAGAGCATTTTCATCATCTTCTAGTTTCCTTGTGTTCTTTCAGTCAATACTCCCCTAGTCCCAGGAAACCACTGATTGTTTTCTGTTGCTACAAGTTAGATTTGTCTTTTTTTAGAGGTTCAAAGAAATGGAATCACACAGTATGTGTTTGTGTGTGTGTGTGTTTGTCTGGTTTCTTTCACTCAGCAAAATGGCTTTGAGATTCGTTCATGCTGTTTCTGTGCATCAAGTCATTCCTCTTTATTGCTAGATAGTATTCCATTGTATGAACAGAGCAGAATTTTTTTTAACCATTCTTCTGTTGGTGAAACTTGAGGCTCTTTCAAGTTTTGACCCTTACGAAGAAAGCTGTTATGAACATTTGTGTACGAGTCTTTGTGTGGACACATTTCCATTTCTTTTGGGTAAATATCTAGGAGCAGGATTGCCAGATCTTATGGTAAGTCAGCACTTAATTTTGTAAGAAAGTGCTAAACTTTTCCAAAGTGGTTCTACCATTTTACATTCCCATTAGCAATAATTTATATGAAAACAAATGTAAATAGAGTTGAGAGACATCAAATATGGGGGTTCTAAATCCAGTATGTAATCCATAGTCAATTTCCCATGAAAAATTTCTTAAGGCATTCCCCAAAGTACCGTACACATATTTTGGGGTATGTGACTCTGTACTGTAACACACAGGTGTGCATGCATATTGTATATTCAGTAATATGCATGAGTATATATGTTTTATTTATAGTAATAGGTAACTATATCATATACAATATAATTCTATATAGCAAAAGATAGGGATGGCAGAGGTGAGGGAGGGATATATCTTCACTGCTTTCTGCTATTGGTGATGGTTCAGAGAAAGAGCTGAAGTTTTTGTGTTTTTCAAATTTGAATAATATACAGATCTTTTTGAAGAAAAATTTGTCTTAGATGTTGACTCAAATAAAAGTAATTAAAATATTGCTCATTATGTGCAAACATAATATAGATTCCTTATATTTTAGCTTGTCTACATATTTGAAGCCCTTAAACATTTACAAATCAATGTAACTAGAACTATAAGGGCAGTGCAATTCTAATTAACAACACTGATTTAAAACAATGGATAATATTGTTTTGCCGAAACTAAACTGCAACTGGCTCTAAGAGTATGAGAGGGGACATTATGCCTACACAACTACAGGTCAAACAATGGCTCAATTTTCCCAGTGCTTTGCAAATTATTTTCAAATTACTAGGAAACCTTGGCTCAAGCAATGTGCATTCGGCACAAATGCTTCATTAACGTATAAGGTCTGCCTTTGTGGTTTTCTTATTAGGCCAACACAAGTTAAGTGGAAATACTTAGCACCAAGTCGATCATAAACACACGCACACACACGCACACGCGCGCGCACACACACACACACACACGGAGACTGTGAGATATAGGAAGCAGGGACTGTGTTGTTTTTGGTCTCACCATTACAAACCCAGGAATTGAGAGATGGAGAAAGGGATGAAAGCCCCAAAGAGAAACTATAAGGTTGAATAATTAGGTCAAAGATTTTTTTTAACGAGACTTATCTTTTGAAAATAATCAAATATTTGGAGCCAATCAGAGAAAATACCAACTTAAAAAAACAAAACCAAACCTGAAGCTCTCAAATTCCCAGTTGGCCTTTGGCAAGTACAGACACAGTCTGCAGCTCCTCTGAGGGAAGAGACTGGGAAAACAGTGAAACCACAAGGACAAGGGGGAAATTAATCAAGAAATATCAAGAAAGCCTGGGAATATGACATTGCTAGCCATGTGTGGTTTGTTCAACAAACAAATAGGAAGGCTCAAGGGAAATGAAATTTCTCAGGATAGATGACCAAATGTGCCTTGTCAGCAAATGTGGAGAGGAAACAGAGAAGCAAGATCACTTCTGATGGAAGCATGGTCAGTGAAGGAATCTAGGGGACACTAGAAGAGAATACAATAAAGATTCCTTAGAATTCGAGCCAGATGCCACATTTCTAGAGTATTTCCACATACAACTCCCATGCATGGTAAGTAAGGTTAACTGTGAGTTCCCACTTTTACAAAATAAGACACCAAGGCTCACAAAAGTCTAACGCTTTTCCAGTGTTCACAAAGGGAGATGGACCTGAGCTGAGGTCTCCTGCCCATGCTCCATGCTCTGGCTAACACTCCGGAGATGACGATATTGAGGCAATACAGCTTAGTGGTTAAGTGTGTGGGCTTGGAACCAGACAGCCTGGCTGGGGTAGGTACCTGGTATACCCCATCCTCAGCCTCGTTGTCACACAGTGAGATCATACACATGATGGAGTTCAGTATCTGGCACATAGTCAGCTCTTAAAAAATGTAGCCATTACAGTTTGAAGGGTATATGGATTATGCGAATCAATATAGATGAGAGTGGATCAATTAAACGTAATCATTGTACTAGATACATTCTGGGATAGATAAGGATGCGTGGTTTAGAATCAAATTTGACATAATAAAATACTTTAACAACAACAAAAAGATAAACCATAGAATTTTGCCTATTAAAGAGTGAGAAATGATAGTTCTTATCAAAGGGGAATAAAGAGAGAATTGGGGGCCAAATTGAACAATGAGATTAGACTGGGAAAGTTAAAATCCACAATGAGAAACGAAGACCCAACACAGCCAAAATTTAATTAATTAATTAATTAATTTTTAAAAATCCACAATGACTTTTGTATGTTGCCATTCAAACATCTCATGTTTAGAAGAAAGATTAGTTGATAGAGGACTTAAACTTGCATCTTACTGTGAATGTAAGAAGATTCAAATGCAACTTGGAGGTGCTTTATGCATCCTGTATTAAGGGGAAAATGTCTAATGGGTGCATAACAGGCACATTTTGTAAGGCTTTCCTCAAGTCATTTCAATTCAATTCTGTTCTATTCTGAAGACCCTATTTACTGAGTGTCCATGTGCTCACACTGGACTGCTTTGGTCCTGTGTGCTCAGTACTTTGCTAGGTCCTGGAGATTCAAAGATAAAAAAGCCCAGCCCTGGCTCTCAGTCTGGTAGCAGATTCAGAAATATGAACACATAATGCTAAAGCACTGCAGTGGTGCCATGAGACAGCCTGTCTAAGGTGCTGTGTGTCCAGATGAGAATATCTGGTAGACTGAATCATTGACCCCAATTTTTCACTACTCTGTTATTATATACCTACACATACTACCTTGCCGTGGCCTCAGTGTGGGTGGAATACTTCCCTGCCCTTTGACTTTGGGCTTCACTCTGTGACTGATTTGGACCAATGAGTTTAACAGATGTGACATGTGCAGAGGCTTAAAATGAGCTTTCCCTTTTGTACTGCTCATTGTCATGAAAAAAACATACCACGTATATTCTGCCCATCCAAGGAGAATGAGAGATCAGAGGAGTAGACCCAGATCCAACCTGCAGCCTGGAAACAAACCCAGTGGAACCCAGCCTGGAATCAGCTAACCTCAAGCCAACGCACAGACGCTCAAGCAAGAAACAAATGATTGTTTTAAGCCATGGAATTTTAGGGTGATTTGTTACACAGCACATGGCAACGGCTGTCTGAGATAGGCCATGGTAGCTATGACAGGGATGGACAGGAACAGAGCTGTATTGTGGCCCTTCTCTGCCCACTAACTACCCATTTCTCTCCCTTCATTCCCTCCACTGAACACATAAGCATGGATCCCAAAGAAGAGCTGTGGGAATTCTTGCTGGAGCTGACTTAGAGTCTTATAAACAAGACTTCTGTTTGGATTGTGTTATAGCAAAGCAGGGCCCTTACATTAACCATTCCTGGGTACCTCCACTGTAAAAAGAACGAAGACTAGAGCCATCTAATCCACATCTCCTTTTCTTGTTGCTCTTTCTTAATTATCGGTGGCTCCTTCAGAAAAGCACATGCCTAGCACTAATTCTAATGTAGTCAGAGCAGCCCATCACCCATATAAAGCTACAGATGGATTTCCAAGGAGTGGTGAGCTAGTTTGGGTAGCTGGGGCCGAATCTTGAAAAGTATACTGCAACCATGGGTAATGCAGAACTTAAGTCCCGGATGAAAAATGTTAACTAATTTATCTCTCCTGGCAAGTAGATAGATGCTAAGGAAAGGCTGGGGAGAGCTCATGAAGGGCAGGCAGGGGAGTGAGAAAAGTGGTAAGGAAAATCTATCTCATGCTATGAGAAATACAGGACTATTCCTTCCACACGTTCCTTCCAGAGCATAGAACCATATCAGATGATATACGTTTCAGAAGCAGGGGTTTTTGTTAGAAGTTTTTGTTAGTTAATTTAAAAAAGAATTTAAGGAGAGGGTTTCCAACTAAGGCAGATGAGTCCCACAGTATTAATACAGTTAAGCAAATATTGGACGATCATAGGAAATGAGGTTGAATAAATTACATGTTTTATCAGACATCTTTGGGCTTTGAAAATGCTGACAGCCCACTGTGGAATATTAAATCTCACATTTCTCAATTTGCCTTTTTATTGATGTTGGGGAGAAGATTGTATATGAAAAATTTTCTTCTCCCAACATTTATAAAATATTATGTATGCATTAACATATGCGTAAATATTTATTTTTAAGTGTGTCTTTGGCTGAGTTCCCCTGGACGCTGACCTGAGACAAGGATTTGGGTGCAGGTAGTTTATTTGGGAAGTGGGGAATGACACAGGTAGGCAGAAAGAGCTAAGGCAGGGCTCATTAATGATCACAGTGGGGAGTCAGGGCTCAGCCCTGTTAGCCCTGTTGTTTTTTTCTTTTTTTGGCTGCGTTGGGTCTTTGCTGCTGCGTGCGGGTTTTTCTCTAGTTGTGGCGAGCGGTGGCTACTCTTTGTTGCGGTGCGTGGGCTTCTCATTGCGGTGGCTTCTCCTGTTGTGGAGCACGGGCTCTAGGCACTCAGGGCTTCAGTGGTTGTGGCACGCGGGCTCAGTTGTTGTGGCTCGCGGGCTCTAGAGCGCAGGGTCAGTAGTTGTGGCGCACGGGCTTAGTCGCTGCGCGGCATGTGGGATCTTACCGGACCAGGGCTCGAACCTGTGTCCCTTGCATTGGCAGGCGGATTCTTAACCACTGAGCCACCAGGGATAATTGTCCTACGCAAGAGGGGGGAAGATAGAGTACTCCCATCGAATATTGGCTGAGGGATGCTCCCAAGGGCGTTAACCCCTGAGCACTTTCAGTCAGCCCCACCAGAAGGGCCCGAGAGAAAACCATCAGGTGGAGACCCTCTGGCACCCGCCATAGGTTATTATTGGCTTGGACAGGATGGTGAGTGCCAAGGGGACGTGGACCAGCCACCAACAGTGTACTATAGAGTGCATATTTTAAATCCATGCGTCAATGAGAAGAGTTACACATTGGGTTACATCTTACAAAGACAGCCAATCATTTAGCCCACCAGTATGTTCTTTTGAACCACACTTAGAATCAGACATCAATTACAACAACTTCTTAGTTTTGAGTCAAGGTAGCCCAGGAGGATGGGAAAGCAACTACTTACAACCAGCACCAGGTAGTTCAAAGTTTTAACAGCCAGGAAGGCTGTACCTGTGCTTACCTGCTAACCATCAGCCCTGAGTTAAGCAATTTATACGCACAGACACACAAGACACACATCTGCTGACTTCAAACAGCCTTCTCCTCCGGGTTGCCTCTGGGAGGGCTGAGGCTGATGCAGGCCCCGGTTTATGTTCCCCCAGGGGAAAGAAGTCACAAATTCTGCAAGAGGAATAGCCCTAAGAGATAGGGATCAGGGAAGGCTTTTTGAAACCAGCCAGGGGTTTTAACCTTTCTTGGTTGATGGAGCCCTTTAAGAGTCTGATGAAAGCATGGATTCTCTCCCCAACAAAACAAACTCATACGCACAAAACAGTGCATATTATTTTCAGAGCCTCACCGTCACCTGAAACCCCTCTGTGGGTTCCGGATTAAGCTACAAGGTGACAGGAATGACTCCAATTATGTGTGTTATGATTTGGGGCACTTTCAGAAAGAATTTTCAAATTTTAGAACATTCCCCAGGAAAAGGTCTCCTCTTACTAAGATTATCTGTCTCCCACCGGCAGTTCTCATATTAGGTCTACAATTGCCGCAAGCCCAGCAGCCTCAAGTAGCAGGAAGGATTCCAGATGCTAATTCATGATTGGATCTAGTAGATTTCTTCCAAAGTCCATTTAAACCACAAACTCTGCCTAGCCAAACTAGGTCAATCAATGCCACAGAGAGGTTATTGCAAAGTACAAATTAGCTGGAACCAAGTAACATACCTAGTCGATAAAGTATCTTACAGAAAGGACTGAAGCGTTAGAAGTAACGACAGTGGCAGGGATCTAGACTCCAAAATAGGAGTTTTAGGGTTGTTTTTTTTTTAATATTAAGAAAGTTGCTGTTCTGGGAAGCCAATCGGGTGGAGAAAATCGTAATTCAGAGAGTAGGACAGGCCTAGTGCCATATCCCTGTGGCACCCATAATTTGCTGTGGCCCTGGAAAGTTAGGCTATCTCTCCAAACCTCACTTTTCACATCTGTACAGTGGGTGAATATTCTTTTCCTTATAAGGTTGCTGTGGGAGTTTGGGAAATGAAGGTGCCTGGTACATCTCTTGCCTTCATTTCAGTATAGCTTGGTTCTAATTTCCTTATTATCATAGCAGTCATGTCCCGAATTAGCATAATGATACTCAGAATGAACAAAAAATACTTCTTCGATTATTCCTGTGTTCATACGCTGTTGAAGAACTGTTCATACTGGTCAGATTCAGTTACCACAAGTACCTCTGGAAGAAAATCTCTACATAGAAAAGAGCTCTAAGTCTCAGCTGACAGTCTCTTTATTTCCACCTTGAGTTATCAAATTATAGAGCCATAGAGAGAGGGGAGAAGGAGGGAACAAAGGAGGAATCTCATCCAACCTCGAGTTTTACAGTGAGGGAAGGGAGGTCCAGAGCAGTTAAAGGTCCTGCTGCAGTCACACAGCTAGTTACTGACAGCGTGAGAACTGGGGTCTAGATCTCTGGACTCCCAATCCTTCAGTCTCTCTACTATATCATGCATTCCACACTAATTAAATTAAATAAAACTGAAAAGGTGCCAAAAAAGAAATTTTTAAAACCTTTTGGAACTCAGTGTGATGAGATGTTATCTTTATCTGAAATATTCTTGGAAGAGAACGAACAGAAAATGCCTGATATGTAGTGAGCCATTCATTATGTAGTTTGGTTCCACCTGTTTTGGCTTCCAGAGCATTCTGGCCTGGAGGTAGGTATGGAGGAGGTGAAGAAGGCAGGCCATGTGCTAAGCATGGCACTGAGCAGGTGAACAGAAGACCCGGATTTTAACTTCAGCTCCAGCGCCAATGTGTGAGGTTAGGCATCCTCCTTGACACCTCTGTGCCTCCGCTTCTTCATCTGTAAAGCCGTGTTCCCACAAAAGGATGTGTCCAGGGTCCCTTTGGGCTCTCATATTCCAGTTTTCCCAAGAAGGTCCCATCCCCTTCGTGGTCTCGCATAAACTATCTTAAAGGGCTGGCTGAATGTGAAGGAGGAGAAGAAGATCTCAGTAGGAGAGAAGAGGGGAAACTGAAAGGGAGCAAGGAGGAGCCGGGGCAGCAAGCAGGGAAGCAGGTGCTCGAGAAAGGGGATTTGGCAGCAAGAAGATGGGATGGCGAGGAGCCTCAACACTGGCCCCTGCTCGGGGCGGGGGCCGGGGGGACTTGAGATTTTGTTCCTGGATGTGTTTATCTTTAAACACTAAAGCAAAATGCCCCCCCTTCATTCACCCACTCATTCTGCATTCCAGCAATACTTTTTTCTTTTTTTTTTTTTGGTAACAGCTTCATTGAGATATAATTCACATACCACACAAGCCATCCATTTAAAGTATACAATTCGATAGTTTTTCATGTATTCAGAGGTGTGCAATCACCACCATAGTCAATTTTAGAACACTTACGTCACCCCCAAAAGAAACTCCATGGCCTTTAGCTATACCCCCCTAATCCTGCCATCCCCTCCCCGAGCTCTAAGCAATCACTAATCTCCTTGATTTCTAGGTTTGCCTGTTCTTGTCATTTCATATACTATGTGAATGGAATCATACAGTATGTGGTCTTTTGTGTCTGGCTTCTTTCGTTTAGCATAATGTCTTCAAAGTTCATCCGTGTGGTAGCACGTATCAGTCCTTCATTCCTTTTTATGAGTGAGTAATAATTCTACTGTATAGAGAGAATACATTTGTCTATTCATTCATCATCTGGTGGATATTTGGGTTGTTTCCACTTCTGGGCTCTTATGAATAATGGTGATACGGACATTTTTATACAAGTTTCTTTGGTGGATCCATCAATAATTTTTGAGGTCTGTTTCACGCCAGAACTTCTAGGACTTTGAGATGCAAACATGAAGACAACCATTGCCCTCAAGGATGTCACAATCTTACAGGGAAAGAAAAGTTTGCTTTTCAAAAGCTGCAATAATCTGCTGTGATAAGTGCCGAACAGTGGGCTGTGCAAAGAGAGGCAAAGAAGTTATGACACTTGAGAGAGGTGTTGAAAGCCAGTTAGCCCCTAGGCACAGAAGGCAGAGAGGGTGTGACAGTCTTTGGAAACCGCATGTGCAAAGGCACAGAGGTGTCAGACAGAAAGCCACATTCAGATCACTGTAAATAATAATAATGCTACCTAATCTTTCCTGGTATTTGCTACGTGTCAAGTACTACTCTAAACACTTTATATTATCACACCTACTTTCCACAGTGGCCTTATCATACTATTATTCCCCCCATTTTATAGATGGGGAAATGGAAGCACAGAGAGGTACGTAACTTGTCTGAGGCTACACAATAGTGAGATCCTGGATTTAAACCAAGAGGCTGCATCTGAAACCTATGATCTGAGCCACCACGAGGACTGCCTCATTTAATCCCAAATCGTCCTGGCTGGTTAGATTGTGGAGTGTGGAAGGGGCCATGCCAGGAGATGACATTGGAAGGGTAGGCTGTGCTGAGCCATATGAAGAAATTCCAGATCCAAAAGCAAAAGGGAGCCAATCGAAGGTTCATATGCAATGCAAAGACACAGATGAGATCTTCATTTTAAGAAGTCAAGTGGCAAGTGTGGGAGGACTGATTGAAAACAGGAATGGACCATAGTTTGTTCCACTAGCAACGCCACT
Source organism: Phocoena phocoena (assembly GCF_963924675.1). NCBI lineage: Eukaryota > Metazoa > Chordata > Mammalia > Artiodactyla > Phocoenidae > Phocoena > Phocoena phocoena. The sequence continues at coordinate 34,361,732 of NC_089240.1, read as the reverse complement.
CAAAACCCAACACTGCCCCTGCTACTCTTTCTGATACAACACACCCATTACAGGTGTGAAATTGCAAAGGCAGTATTGGTTGTGCTCTCCTGGATGCAATCTCTTCGGGAGGACGCCACGGTCAAGATTTTACAAAGATAGTTCTCCTTTTTCATTCCCCATCTTTGCTTTCATAGGGAGGAACCTGATTCCCAACGAAACAGGGCTGGGAGTTGACATAGATCTCACAGGGCAGAAGCAAGAATTCTGAGTACACATGGCTCTCACATATATTTTCACAAACACGCTGAGAGTCAGGATGCTGATAAACAAAGGGCTCATGTACCAGAGGACTATCTGATTGGCTTTCTTCCACATATACGTTAATAAAGTGGCTGGTCCTCAATGCATCAATCGTTTGCAGAACTCTCTGCCCTGCTTTCCTGTCCTCACCCTTGAGTTTTAATGGAAGCTTCTCATCCCTTAACAGAGCCCACCTCAACTACAGAACCAGCCACAGGAGTTCCAAGGGCACCCCTGAATGAGTGCTAATAGAAAACAAGACGTGACTATAACACCGATGCAAGGCACATAGAAAATGTGCCATCTGTCATTATCCCTCTGCCTTAAAACCAGAAGTTGTTTTATGGAATGCAGAGGATGATCCTTGAGCCAGAAAGAGTTCATATTTAACTCACAAATCCTCACAATCCCTTTATAAAGCTGCTGTGATCACTTCCGTTGCACAGGTGGAGAAGCAGAGAGAATAAGGGACTAGCAGATTGACCTGCTCTATTCAAAAGTGTGCTGGTAAACAGATGGCTCTGGACAAATCATTTCACTTCATCCTCTCCCCAGATCATTCTTCATTTTTCTGTTAACATCATCAAGTGTTTTCTAGAGTCTGAGATGGTGCTGGCCTCAGCAATTGCCACATTTGGTGTGCACGTCTTGCCTTTTTAGCAGGGATCATAGTAGGGGAGCTACAAATCTGTTGAATGAATGGATAAGTAAGTGTTGGAAAGTCTCTTGGGGTTAATTACTAAAGTATCATTCATCTCCTTTCCTATCTCTCATATATATATACATATACATGTATACCTATATGCATTAACAAATATATAGAGTTATATAAATATAAACATGAACATGTATGTGTGTATGTTAACTTTCAATGCTTTTCATATGCTCTGAACTAACTTATCTATTTTGGAAGATAACTAAAAATACTATAATAGCTAACTTTTGTGGTGTGCTTACCATGTACCGAGAACTGTTCTTACTGTTCTAACTGTTCTAAGCTCTTTAAATATTTTAGCTCACTTAATTCCCACAACAACCCTTTGTGGAATAAGCTATCATTTTTCCATTTGACAGGTAAAGAAATTGAAACACAGAGAGTTTGAATACTTTGCTCAAGTTTTCACAGCTACTAAGTTGAAGAGTGAGGATCTGAACCTACAGGTAGGGCTTCCCTGGTGGCGCAGTGGTTTGGAGTCCGCCTGCCGATTCAGGGGACACGGGTTTGTGCCCCGGTCCGGGAAGATCCCACATGCCGCGGAGCGGCTGGGCCTGTGCTCCATGGCCGCTGAGCCTGCACGTCCGGAGCCTGTGCTCCGCAACGGGAGAGGCCACAACAGTGAGAGGCCTGCGTGCCGCAAAAAAAAAAAAAAAAAAAAAAAAAAAAATGAACCTACAGGTAGGCTGTCTCTAATCCTGCAATTCTTAAATTAAAAGATAGAGACAACTTTTGAAATTGCTGAATAAGAAAATTACATGAATTATATTCACCTCCATCATAGTTTGTCTCCCCTGGAGAGAAACTGGTCATTTACCCTGTAGCCCTGAGTAACCTGATTGTTTTAAGTGTAACCCAAATAAAATTGGGTTGCCTTGAGGCCAGCCCCTGTCTCAGCATATCCAAAAGAAACAAAAATCCAATTACCAAAAGCCTTTAAAAACACTGAAGATCTCTTGAGACGACAGTGGGGGGGGGGATTTTATCATGAAACATACAGGAACACTAATTAAAATCTAATTCACACGCCGTCCTTTCCAAAATCTGTCTTTTTATCTTTTCTCTCTCCCCCAATCTTCCAGTCCCTGTCCCATTGCTGGTTTGTCTTACTCTCCTTCTCCCCGTTCTTCTACCTCATCTGTGTTCACAAATAGTGCTACCATTCTTCTTTCCATCCCTCCTTACCCTGAGTAGCCAGTAAAGACCTCAAAAGCCAAAGAAGCAATGGAGAACCCCCCTCTCTCCCCGCTACGGCCAGGAGACACTAAAGGAGGCATGTTGAAAATACCTATAATTCATTTATTCCTGACCACAATTCCACAACATGGGCACTATTATTATTCTCATTTTCAGATATGTAAATTGAGGCTTAGAGAGGTTAACTTTCTTAAAATCACACAGCTGGTAAAGGCAGAAGCAGGACTTGACTCCTGACCTGCCTGAACCTGTAGTCCATGCTCTTAATCTCTTTGCTATACTGCAGGTGGTTCATGCCCACACACAATGATCAGGAACCTGCTGATCTGGGGGAATTTTTCTGGTTCCTTGAGCAAAGCTGGAGAAGGAAGCTATGACTGGGTTCTGAAGAGTTTTACATGTTAGTTGAAGACTTAAGATTGTGCTTTAGGTTTTAGGAAATCACTAAAGATTTTAAGCAGGGGAGATTTTAATCAGGGAAGTTTTAAACATGAGTTGTTTTGTTTTTTGGAACAATGACAACACTGTGGAAAGTGGACTGGTATCCCAAAGCCACACAAACTTTTTTTTTTTTCTGCTTGGTCAATAAGTTTATTGTCTTTAGCTGAAAAAAAATCTTCATAGAAAATTGTGATTTGGTTTATTAGCTCTCAGCAGCCCACTCCTGAGCATACACGGTGTTCATGGCTCAGGTCATGGATGGGGTGGAACTGCTTGACATAGGATATGTCTGAGGGATTGAAGTGCATCCTGGGAAGTAACTCTCTCTGAGGGAAAAAGAATAGACGTGCCATATTTATTCAAGGGCAACAGGATAAAGCTGTAAGGGAAGGGTAATGATTCTTAAAAAGATCTGTTTATCACTAAGATGGCCTTCTGTCTCAGGCTTCATGGATTCATACCCAAGTCCTAAGGTGAGAGGGCTACAATAAAGAACAACGAAAGTATTTTTAAAAGGGATGCAGTTCCCTAACATAAATACCCATGAGGCAGCAAAAACTTGTCCTTCGGCAGCATCAGTTTCCACAGTCTCCACAGGGATGGGAAACAATGCCCTGGGTTCTGGCATCAGTAGCAATGACCACACCTCAGTGAGCTCAGTGGGCAAGGCCTTGGGCATTGGTTGGTAGACACCAGCAGCAGTGAATTCTTTGCTGTTTTTGACAATGATGATAATGCATATCACTAGAGCAAGCTAAAGTAGGAAAATAGGAAAATGGCAACTCCTGCGGAGTAGCCAAGAAGACTGGTTCCCAAGGTGCATGTGAAACACTCCCTGGAGAATACCAAAAGTATTTAGGACCCATCTGAGGGGATCTGGAATTCCAGTAGATGGTTAGGGGTGGAGCAAAAGAAAGACCGTGTTGTGATAGATATTCTGGCCCTGATTTTTACCCTCATACTGGGACTGTGTGGCCTGGGGAAGTCCAAGGGTCCCCTGCAGTGGTATAGGTCAGAGATTATAAGGGTTGAAAAAAAAGAAGGAATAGTGGGAGCTAAGGGGAGGTGACAGCTAAAAGAAATGGTTAAAAGGAAAATTGCCAGGATATGGTAACTGGGTGTAGAGAGTAAGGGAAAAGGAAGAGCCTTAGGTGACATCCTGGTCAATGACTGAGCCATTAACCAAAATAGAGAAGTGAGGAAGAGGAGCTTGAATGGAAAGATGACGAATTCTGCTCTGGGACATGTTGGATTTCAGGAGCATGGAGCTGGTTAAGGTGGAAGTACAGTTTATGACAGAAGAGATACATTTAGAAGATACCTACATATAGATTATAAATGAAACCTTGGGATAAAACAAGTCATGGAAGTATGCTGAGTGAAGAGAGAAGAGAAACAAGAATGAGTCCTGGAGTAATGTTAATAGTTTGATATCTGTTAACCAACTGAATATAGACACTGAAAGGCTTTTGTACATCTAAATATCAGGTGAGTATGGGCTGTATGTAGCGAGGTCAAAAAATTGAGGGGGAAAGTAAAATAGTACGATCATGAGTTGGTTTTATAAAGGAGCATGGATAATGTATTATAAATATAATATAAAGAGGTTCAACAGACACTTCCACACAATCCCTGTGGAAGGACAGCTCATGTTGAGATCTGCTCATAGATTAGAGTCAAATTAAGAAGATGCTTTGATATCTCAAAGCCTGGTGGACTGGATATTTTCAGCACCATCACTCTCTTCCAAGTGACTCAGCACTCGAGAAATGCGGAGTCACTGGGGAGAGGCTGACTCCAGTGAATCTTTTCTTAGGACCAGGCTCAGCTGTCAGAACAGGGCAAGTTCCCTTTCGCTAAGCCAAACAAGAATGATATCAGGGTTGTATTAAAGCACAGCTGGGGTGAATCCTCATCGTCTGGTATAATTTCAACTTACCCTGTAGCATCATCATTCAAGTTAACTATGAAGTTGTTCTCCGGTCAGCCCTCTTTCCTCTTAAAGAAACCTAAATGGGTTTTCCTTCTGGCCTGAAATTGCCACCATATGAGTCATTAAGTCATAAAACTTTAGGGCAGTCATAGACCATAAGGTCCAACTAGCCTAATCCCTTTATTTAGATGATGTTAGTTAAGTGCAGAGAGGTTAAATCAAATTCCCAATCAAATGCCTTCTGGGATGAGGTAGATAACATCAGTGAGTGTAGCAGGCCTTGAATCTGCTTTTTAAACACCTAATTTTCACCAATATGAAATATGCCCCTCTTTTGTTTTTCTTGAAATCATGTGACCTTCATGTTCTAGCTCCCCTCCCCCCAACATTTTCAATAGCAATATGGAAACAAATATTTCTAGCTACAGGGAAAAGCAGCACCCATTGTGAGCAGGATAAGAGATATGACTTCAGTGTCAGGGTCAGTACGGAGCTAACTGGACAACTAACTGGACAAGTTCCATCCAGAAGGGTCAGATTCTCCCCAGCTTCAGTCAATACTTGTCTTCAGGGCTTCCCTGGTGGCACAGTGGTTAAGAATGCAGGGGACACGGGTTTGAGCCCTGGGCCGGGAAGATCCCATGTGCCTCAGAGCAACTAAGCCCGTGTGCCACAGCTACTGAGCCTGCGCTCTACAGCCCGCGAGCCACAACTACTGAGCCTGCGTGCCACAACTACTGAAGCCCACACACCTAGAGCCCGTGCTCCACACCAAGAGAAGCCACCGCAAAGAGAAGCCTGCGCACCACAACAAAGAGTAGCCCCCGCACCACAACAAAGAGTAGCCCCCGCTCGCCGCAATTAGAGAAATCCTGTGTGCAGCAACGAAGACCCAGCACAGCCAAAAATAAACAAATTAGTAAATAAATAAATTTATTTGTTTTAAATGGTTGTCTTCAAGACTGTGAAGCATCTGCTGCCAGGCCTTCTAAATGTGTTTACTTTTCTTTTTCTCTCTTTCGCCTACAGGCTGCTCCATGCTCTTTCCACAGACCTTAACTCATCTCCTGAAAATAGGCTGTTGACCAGGATGAAAGCATAAATAACTTTCCTAGAGTTTCCCTGTTATTTTGGGGGCACCTGTTGGTTTTCCTGTGTTTCAAATGGATGTAGAACGTTCCAAATTTCTTCAGCCTAGGTCATTTGGTACACAACACTCATGTTTCATTTCTGTCTGCCTCTCCCTGTTTCTCTTCCTACAGACTTTTTTCTGCAACAATTTCAAACACCAAACCAAACAGATTTTAAACAATCGTGTAGAAGTTTCTTCATAGTACATAATGGATTAGGTAACCGGAGCAGTATGATAGGGCAATTTTTCCGGAAGTTCATGGTTTAAAAATGCAAACAGGAGCCAGAAACACTTCAACATATATTTATCTCTAAGATTGCCTACTTGAAATTAGAAGGTTACCAGTGTTAACAGATTGTGGGTAAACCCCAGATTAAAACCCAAATATCTGAGTGTATTAGTTGTCTATTGCTACACAACAAATTACCTCAAATTTTAGAAACTTAAAACAATACATACACATTCATATTTCCCAGTTTCTGTAGGTCAGGAATCTGGACGAACCTTAGTTGAGTCCTCTGTCTCAGGGTCTCTCACAAGGCTGCAACTAAGATACTGACTGAGGCTATAGTCTCATCTCAAGGTTCAACTGTAGAAGGATCCATTTCCAAACACATTTATGGAGTTCTTGGGAGGCTCCAGTTCCTTGAGGCTGCTGGACTGAGGGCCTCAGCTCCTCACTGGCTGTTGGGTGGAACCCACCCTCAATGCCTTGCCACATGGGCCTCTCCAATATGGCAGTTTGCTTCATCAAAGCCAGGGAGGAAATCTGCTAGCACAAGGGAAGGCACAATCTTTTGTAATCTAATCGTGGAAGTGACCCTCCATCATCTTTGAACTATTCTACCAAATATAAACAAGTCATTAGGTCTGTCCACATCCAGGGGAAGAGGATTATATGAAGATGTGAGTTTCAAGAGGCGGGAATCATTGGGGGCCATTTAGAAGTCTGCCTACCCCAGTGTGATTCCAAATATACTTGTCACTATACCAACTAGAGCTTAAGAACATCAGTTATAAGGAATTTGAACTTCATTGTAGCCCTTGAAATGGTAGGAGGGTTGGGAGATAGAGATGTGTTAGTTCAGATAACACTGGCTTCTATAACAAATAAACCCTAAAATCTCACTGGCTTAACACAAACTAGGTTATTTATTGTTACTATAACCATGTAAATTGGGGGTTCCTGATCAGGTGGGTCTTCTGAAAGTGGTGATTCAGAGACCTAGGCTCCTTCCATCTTGTTGCTAACTGTCTTCAAAACGTCACCCTGGAGATTGTCTCCATTCCAGGAATCTAGAAGGGGGAAAGGGCATGAAGGATACCGTCTGAGAAGTCTCTGTGGATCTAACTTGGAAATGGTGCTTCCACGGAATTTCCATCAGATAGAACTCACAGGCTATTCCTAAGCACAGGGAGGCTGGGGAGTGAGGTCTGTCTACGTGCCCAGGAAGAATATGAATCATTTTGATGAGTAACTAGCCAGGCTCTGCCACAGAAACTTTATCAAAATTCATTCATTTAACAAACATTAACTAGGAGCCTCTTTGTGCAAGACTCTATCCTAAATGTTGGTAATATACGCATGAATGTATGCATATTTGTAGAGTATTCCTATTATATTCTCGAATTTTCTTTCTTCAATTTCTGTGTGTGTGTTTTTTTTTTCCTTCACCATTCCCTTATATTTGGCCCTCCTTGCTGGTAAACTATCACTAAAGATGGCTACCAAAAATTCCTCCCACCCTTTACGTACACGCTGTTCCTTTTATTTAGAACTAGAATCTATTTCCCTCCCCTTGAATCTTATGCTGACTCGGTGACCTGTTGTGACCAATAACATGCCGTGGACTTGGTACAGTTTAATTTCACAGTACTGGGCTGAGACCTTAAGAGGCTGGCACCTTCTACTTTCCTGCTCTTGGAACCCTGAGACCACCTTTTTGCAAGAAAGTCCAAGTTAATACCATGAAGAGGCCATGTGGAGAAGAACCAAGGCATCCAACTGACAGCTCCAACCCTGCCATTAGCTGAATGCAGCCACATGAGTGACTTCAGCCAACATCATGTAGAGGAGAACTGCCCGGCTACGTCGAGCCAACCCACAGAATCACAAAATATAATAAATCATTGTTGTTTAAGCCACTAAATTTCGTAGTGGTTTACTACATAGCGAAAGATAATTGAAACATATTTTATTCATTTTTCTTTCCTTTCTTCCATGTTCTTCACATTTCTAGCATGTCTTCCAGATAATGTTAGAAGAAATTACTTCAGATAATAGAAAACAGGTGAAACATATCACAGGGTACAAATACACATGATACCACAGGAACCCTGAGCAATCACACTACTTCAACTCATTGATGCAGTGTGGGCAGAGTATTTATTTGCCTTGTAGAAAGTGTAACCTGTGAAAAATGCCAAATGAACTTTGGATGCGAATTGCTCCCCTCCTAGGATATGGCCTGTTACAGCCACATTCTGCAGGCATGTAAATACTGATGAGTGATAAGTTCTGTAGTTCAAATAAAAGAAAGTTCCAAGCGATATGGCCATGGATTCAAAATGTCAATAGTGAAAGTGAATAGGGATTGATATGCCAGCCCATGCCTGACAGTATGGAAAGACAGATTCCAGTAAGTGCTGATATCCTGTTTCTATTTGCATAGTTCTCCTACAATTAACCAGCACTTTCTTACGCAATTTTGAAAAAAAAATTACATAAGGAGAAGTCTCAATTCCAAGAGAAAAACTGACAGTGAAACCTAGAGATGTTGCTACCTCACATCAAAGCCTAAAAGAAAAAGACACACCCTTAGTTTGCAGAAAGGAAAAATGCCTCTTCTCCAAAGGATGAGTACAAATGATTCTACCATTGGTTCCCATCCAGGCTTGGCTAAGTCTACCTTAGTTTCCTCTGTCCTTGAGTACTCTAGGGGCGTTTGTCTGGCAGCCCATCAGCTATTTGCCTTGGAAGGGTGGAGGGGAAGTAGGGTGGGACCAGGGTGGAGCCAACAGGTACTCTGTTATTTGCCCTTCTCCCACACCATTACACTTAACCTCATAAGAGTTGCCCCTGAGTCTCTGTGCAGAAGCCCGGCATCACTGAGCTTTATACCACAGTCTGTCATTTGAATGATTTCTGTCTGCCTCTGAGCAGATGATATGTTTGGTGTCCATGTTACAATCAAAGCATCCTTATTATGGTTAATTCCCATCAATCAATAAGACTTGCCTCTTTGCTTCATCAGAGAAACAGAGAATGGCCTCCATGCCAAAGCTCTGTAGATAAAATGAGAGTCAAGGCTTATTTGAGGAGGCAGAAGACATCTGGGGGAAATGAGAAAGGAGTTAGTGAGTAATTCAGCTCTAGGGAGTCACATTTCCTGCACTTAGATGGGTTAAAGGAGCTGGGGACCAAAGAGATTCTTTGCTTAAAGATCCAAGGGTGAGAATCTCATTTGTAGTCAGATGGCAGCTGAAGCAGGAGTCATCTGAAGGTTTCACTGAGCTGAACATCCAAGATCAGCTTCTTCACTCACATGTCTGGCATCCCAGTGCTCCTCTACATGGCCTGTCTCTTCAGCAGAGTAGCCTGGACTTCTTTTATGGACACTCAGGGTCAAGGCTAGAATTAGAAAGTGCCAGTCCTCTTAAAGACTCAGCCTACCACTGGCAAAGCATCACACCTGCCACATTCTATTGGTCTGAGTAGTCACAGACAAGCCCAGATTCAAGGGAATGTAAGAACGATTAATTCCTCTTAATGGAAACATAGCACTTCTTTACAGGAAGAGAAGGAGTTAACGGCAGCCATTTGGGGGACAAGGTACCACATTGTCCTTCCACTCTCAAATTTTTCTTGGTTTGCAAAATAAATCTGTAGTCCTAGAAGTCAGGATAGTGGTTACCCCTGAGGGAAGGGGAGTGACTGGCAAGAACCCGCAGGGGCTAGTGCGTGTTCTGTTTTTGTTTTATCTATGTGTTAGTTACACAGGTATGCTCATTTTGTGAAAATTCTTCAAGCTGTACACTTGTGATTTGTCCATTTTGCTGGGTGAATGTTACACTTCAATTTAAAAAAAGTTTACAGAAGGTGAAAAAAACAACCACAAATCAAAAAAAGGTGACCCTTTCTAGATGATAAATTATAAGGTCATCCTGCCCACTACCCAACTCCAGGCCATATGAGAAAAGCCAAGTGACTCATTAGAAGTTAAAGGTGGGGAGAGAGTGGCTGGAGTGCTGGTGCCCCCCGCCGTCATGAGTGAGAGGAATGGGGCTTTTTCTCTTTGTCTTAAACCAGGTGATAAGGGCTTTATGAGAACCGCGAAGAGCCTGACCTATGCTCCCTGGAGCTTGAGGGACATAAAGGCAGCCATCTGACTCCCTCCTGGGGAAGTACTAAGGTGAGCCTGTGGCCGACCAGCTGCCCTGGAAGCAGCGTAAGGAGAGCTGACTGCCCTCGGAACCACCAGCACTTTCTGTGTCAAAAGGGTCTGAGATGCATGCATATTTCCCCTGAACCAGACGTGGCCCTTGGAAGGGATCTGGACTGAGTGATCCTGAGAGGGCTCTGCCCAGGAAGACCACTTATAAGGCACTTGATCAGTTGATCCCATCAAGGGATGGACTGTACCAAAGCCAGGAGGCTGAGGGAGAAGCCAGCCAGAGGATGCTCACCCTCACCAGAGGCCTTGCTGGGGAGAGATTCCTGGCAACGCAAAGTCCCCTTTGGGACCATAAGAGCTGCCAAAATAAGAGTCAACACTGAACATTCTCCACACCTGGGAAGTTCCCTGGCCAGTAACAGCTGCACCTGTCTACCGAGGGGTGCCCTGTCCTGTCCTCAACCCCTTCCTCTGCACCAACTGTGGAAGGACTGGAAAGGGTAGCCGGAGACTGGGGGAGACAGCGAAAGGCGGAAAAGAGAGAACAGAGGACATCACTATGCATCTCTCCCAGCCCCTTTGCACAGGTCCCAGTCAGAGGCAGGCTAGAGTGTGGGTGCAGGGCATGGGGAGCAGAAAGTGCTTCTAATTGAATAAAAGATTGAAGTTCTCAGGTTAGACTGGATGGGACGTTTTATTTACTGAAACGAGATTGCACTTGAGACTGAAGGGGATTGAAAACCTCTGGCACCCGCCTGAGATTTCATCCAGGAGTGAGAAACAGCTACCTGAGAAATCACGTTTGATAAGGCGGTGGAAGGAAGAATGAATGATTTTCTTCTTACATCCCCACACAAGTCGGATACAAGTAAAACACAAGTTGTAATGTATGCCACAGGCCTTTGTTAGCTGGTGACGTCAAATGAGATTGCCGCCCCGCCTGGTACTCAATATTAAGGCACAGGCCTGTCTCAATCCAATTGCTACCACGAGTGCCCTTGAAAGGGCTCCCCCTTTCCCAAGCTCTTTAGGCGAGTTCCCCATGGCACTGACTTGTGGAAGTTCCAGAAGCAGCCTCTCTGTTCCTTCCATTCACACGTCCTCATTTGCATCTTTATGCCACAAGAGTCATTGAGTTTAGTATGTATTGGGGCAAGAGGTACGATAACAAAAACAATAGAGTCCCACCTAATAGTGAGGGAGGTCAGAAGACTGTCCTCTGAGGGACTTGTGATTGAGGTGGGATCTGAAAAAGAGTAACAGTTCATAATTTTGGAGTTTATCGCAAGAGTGAGGGTGCTAGGAAGCCACCAAAGTGTTTTGAGTATGAAGGAGACATTAACAGAATTAACCCTACCCTCAAAATACAACTCAAATCTGACCACTTCCCCACCCTGACTGCCGCCAGCCCGTTCCAACGTATCACCACTTCTCACTTGATCTCTGAAATCACTTTCCAAGTGGCCTCCATGTTTCCTCCCTTGCCCCTCCCCCTATAGCCTGTTCTCCAAACAACAGCTACAGCGATCCTCCCAAAGTGTAGGACTGGTCATGCCCTCCCTCTGCTCCAACCCCTCCAGTGTCTACCCATCATCCTCAGAACCCGATACAGAGTCTGCACCATGGTCTACAAGGTCCTTCAGGAAGTGGCCCCTGCCTGGCCCTTGCTCGATCTGCTCCAGCCCACTGGTCTCCTGGCTGTTCCGGGCCCCAACCGAGCGTGTCTCCACCGCAGAGTACTTGCACTTTTCCCTCCGTCTTCCCAGATTGCCGTGTGGCTCTCCATCTCAACTCATTTGGGACTCAAATGTCATCTCATCAGCAAAGCCTTTTCTAAAATAGCACCCTGCCACCCTTACCCCTAGTCACTCTCTATCCCCTTTCCCTGCTTTATTTATTTTTCGAGGCACTCACCCGTAGCTGACATATTTATTTTGTTTATCTCTGTTTCCCAACCACCTCCCTAGGATAAGCTCCAAGTGGGCAGGAACTTTCTCAGTCTTATATACTCCATCGCCAAGAACAGTGTCTGGCACACAGCGGTCTCTCAATAACTCTTTGTGTATGGATGCACGCAGGGAAGAAATGAGATGAGTGAGGCGAGGGTAAGAGTGAAAGTGCACGGCCCACCAGCTGCTAAGTTCCCCCAACCCGCCAAACGCGCAACCAACACGCTACGCCCCAGCCAGGGGCAAGGAACCGGTCTTCCTGTGAACCTGTCACCCCGACCCATAGCCTACCCCTACCCTCCGAACGTGCCATGACACTAATCTCAGAGCAGAGGCGGCTATAGCGATGCCCCACGGCAAGATGCGCAGGGCACATGCTCCCGGCCCCGACCCTTCCTACACCTGTACCCAGGCACCCTATGAAGGCAGAGGGCAGAAGGTGGCAGTGGTCACAGGATGTGGGCAGGGCAGCAATCAGCCAAGAACCCAACCTGGGGAAGCAGGGAGGCAGCAAGAGGCAGGACCACAGTGAGCTGACGCTCCACACCCCGGCACCGTTGGGTTGCATGATGCCTTTGGACTCCATTTACAAAATACAAACTCAAGGACAAAATTATGAAGAATTTCAAGATAAAAACCGCAGAGCATTAAACACCAAGCGTGAGACCCTTCTGAGCACGGCGCTCTGTGGTCCTCCTGTACTGGCCACAGGACCATGAAGCCAGGGCTGCTGGCCCTCTTTGTATTCGGTGAGAGATCTGCGGCTTCTGAACCAGGATGGGTTGGCAGCGTTTGCGTTCACCATCCTAGGGTAGGAGGACCCTGGTTGAGGCTCAGAACACAGCCCTCAGCCTTTTTTGCCCTCCTCCTCACTGTGAGCCTGTTTTCCCACATGACATGTGCAGCAAGAGCTTTGACCCCCCCCAGCCCTCTCCAGTGGAGCTTATCCACTCTTGCTTCTCTCCCGACACTTGGGAACTGAACCAGCGGCCTCCTCCCTACACCCCACCCCCATCACACACTTCAACTTTTCCCGCCTCTCCAACTACTTTGTTGGGATGATGGCTTGCCCAACATTTTAGAGACTGAAGGGGAGGACTAGGTTTGGGCGACCAGATGGAAAGAATGAGGCAAGGGAAGGAGGGGCCCTCCATGGGAGGACATACAGTGCAGAGACTGCTGAAGAGGTACTTTTCACCAAGATATGTCGGGAATTTATGTTTCTATGCTCTACTCAACCCAAACTTCCTGCAGCTCTCAGGAAATTGCTTGGGGTGAGGGAGGGGAGCCACACAATGTCACTGAAGCAAGGAGAATTTCGGTACATTAAAGGTTAAGAGGGATCTTGGCTATTGTTAATTGCTAATTGCCTACTACTTAAGGACTTCCAAAACAGACACTCAGTTGATCAAAGGAAAAATGTAAGTGCAGATAAGACTCTCCCAAACACTCACCCAGACACTCAATGTGTGTGCACACATACTCACAGAGGGGAAAGAAGGCAACTTCAAGTAGAATAAAAGAATAGTACTAATAGACAGCACTTAGATTGTCTATTACCATGTGCCTGTCACCCTTCGAAACATTTTATTTGTAGTAACCGATTTAATCCTCACACAAATCTATAAGGCATTACTGTTATCCCCATTTTACAGATGAGAAAACTGAGGCACAGAGGATGACGTAACTTTTTGTGTGCTGTCATCGTGTACATAGAACTAACTAAACCAGGCAGCGAGTCAGAATTCTTAGAATTGAAACATCAGTCTTCAGAGCAGTTCAAGAAAGAGTACTCAGCTACACAGGTAAAGCTTAAGAGGAAAGTCAGTCCAATGCATAAAACTACAAGCCTGAAAATATATTCATAAGCACTTCTGTCCTGTTGCCTCTATTCAATTACAGTTAGGGGCACAGTCTCTGACTTTGCGGAAGACTGGAGAGGAGATGATGTGACTACATAATCTGTCAGAGCAAAGACTAAGGCCTTCCCACAATTCCCATCTGTTCCTGCTCCCGAGAATAAACAGAAAGTTCCCACATGAACTCATTTTTTAAATATTGCGAGGAGCATGCCAAAGGCGTCCTGACTCATTGCTCACGGGTGGCCACCCCTGAGCCATGCTCAGCTGCTTTATCAGCATGGCCCTAAAAGTCCCTTCATACCAGAACAGCGACCTGCCAAATATAGCAAGCGCCCTATTTTTAAAAAGGTTCAAATGAGCTAGCAGAGAGCCATCAACGCATGCCATCAGCGTAGTTTTATAAAAATCCGGGCCAGGCCATCTGCGCGGCATTCAAATAATGCTGAGGCAATACAGCCACAACAACAGCAGCAGCCATGAGAGTGAGTAGCTCCTGCTCAGTGAGGGCCTCCACGGGTCAGACCCCTCTAAGCACTTTCTTATATCCACTCTCACTTCATGCTGGTAGCTGCCCTGCATGACAGGTTTTATTATCCCCATTTTACAGATGAAAGTACAGTCTCAGAAAGGTCAAATGACTGCCCTGCATTCACCTAGCCAGCACTCCACACCGTTTCTGAGACACCTCATCAAATACCACTTGCAGTTGTACATTCCCAGGCGTGTGACACTTGTGCTACTGGAGGTTGATTGACCCCAGATGTACCGAGGACCTAAGAGGAGACAAAACCTAGTGGCACGTTGTTGCCCCTGCACCCAACGGTCAGACCCTCAGCTATCAGCGTGGAAATGCCCTTCAAGTTTTGAAAGGTTAGAGAGCTTCAAGAATGGATCATAGACCTAAGCATAAAAGCAAAAATGATAAAATGTCTAGAGAAAAATAAAAACATTTTGTGACAGTGGGGTAGGCAAAAAATTCCTAGATAAACAAGCATGGACCGTAAGAGAAAAACTAGATAATGGACTTCATTGAAATGTAAAACTTAGGCTCTTCAAAGGACACCTTTAAGAAAATGAAAAAGCAAGCCACAAACTGCGAGAAAAAAGTTGATATATACTTGACAGAGAACTGGCATCCAGAATGTAGAACTCTTACAACTTAATAATAAAACAAACAAGTCAATTAAAAAATGGACAAAATATTTTAAGAGACACTTCCCCAAAGACAAGTACAAATGGCCAAGAAGTGTATGAAAAAGTACTCAACATCATTAGTTGAAATGGAAATTAAAACATGAGATGTTAGTACATATCCACTAGAATAGAATGGCTAAAAATGAAAAGTCTGACAATATCAAGTGCTGACAAGGATGCAGAGGAAGTAGAACTGGCCTACATTGATGCTGAGACTGTGCAATAGTCTAGCCACTAAACCAGTTTAGCAGTTTCTTATAAAGTTAAACATACATTCACCATATGACTCAGCCATTCCACTTCTAAGTATTTACCCAAAAGAAATGAAGACATATGTCCACACAAAGACTTGTACAAGAACATACATAGCAGCTTTCTTCATAATAACCGAAAACTAGTAACAACCCAAATGTCCAACAACAGGGGAATGGATGAACACATTTTGGTACATCCATACAATGAAATGCTACTAGCCATAAAAAAAGAGCAAACTAATAATGCACACAATGCCACGGATGAATCCCAAAATAATTAAGCTAAAAGAAGGAAACTAAGCAATAAAATAATATAAAAATCTCTGTGTGAGTCTATTTATATGATATTTGAGTACATGCAAAATGAATCTATACTGACAGCACATCAGTGTCTGTCTGGTACCGAGGGTTAGGGTGGGTTTGGCTGCAGATGGACACAAGGGAAATCTGGGGGGCATTAGAAATGTTCTATATCTTGACTGCAGTGAGTACACATACCACATGTGAGTATATAAATCTGACTAACTGGATGTTTAAAATTGGCACATTTTTCTTCATGTTTATTACTCCTCAGTAAAGTTGATTTTGGAAAAAAAATACGGAAAAAACGTGTTTTGAGAAAGGACAGGAAATTCAGAGGACAAGGAAAGAGGTTCGGCGAATGGGTGGCAGTTAGTGATGGGGCAGGGAGGGGAAAAGGTGAGAGTTTCCAATCGTGAATGAGAACCCGGCCCTGCCGTTTGTCACTCGGAGAGCTTCAGCCAGTCTGTGAGGTGTTGGGCAAGGAAATTAACTCCTTTCACCCTCATTGTTAAGTGCAACAATGAGTGTGGTGGCTTTATTTCCAACAGTCCCTTCCAGGGCTAATAGACCTGGTTCCTGGCTGCCCTAAGACCTGAAGACCTTCAGAGCTATCTGTTGCTTTCTCATTGTGAGGCCTGATGCTCCTGCTGCCTGCTGGCACCACACCTCTCTAGCTGGGAAAGTGAGACTTCTGTGAAACATGTGGTTGGCATGGAACATAAATCTCATTCCTCCCGGGTCCCTGCAAAAAAAGACCTTCTTTATCTAAGTACATAAGCACATTTCTCTCACAAGAAGGATAAATTATTTCCAAATGCAGGAAAACTGTACCTATGTGCTGCTGCTCTCACTGCAGAAGCTCCCTCAGAGATAGATGTTATTCAGCCACCCGTTTAGTCATTCATCCACTCATTCATTCATTCAACAACCATCTAGTGAGCACCTGCTATGTGCTAGGCCAACCATGGTGAACACATAGGCCCTGAGAGCAAGGAGCTCACTGCCTGGCGGGGTGGGGCAGGGGGCTACAGGTAGTTAACAGGCCATTACAGCCCAGTGAGGTAAGAGCCCCACAGCAGATGCTGCCAGTCTCTGTCCCTTGGACCGCTTTACCTCATGCCCTTGGACCTCTTTGCCAGTTCTGTGTATGCCTGCTCTCAAGGTACTTTCAGCCTACGGAGATCGTCCATGCCCCTTTGTAAAAGGACTGCCCCCAGGCTGCTGGAGCCAGATTTGCCTGCATCAAAGAAAGCTAGAACCACCTGGGAACTTTCCTCTCCCGTCCCCTTAACCAATGACTGAGGGGTGTATAAATATTCCGTAAGTATAAAGTATTGATAAATATAATTACTCCAGCTTCCTCATCCCGTTTGGGACAGTAGTGAGCTGTGGTCTTCACTGTGTCCAGAGCTCCCCTCCAGGACCAAGCCAAAGTCACCTACTGTGATATTGTGATTTATAATAAGAAATAAATATTTGGTCTTTGTTCTCATTTCTGGCACAGAAGCTCCTAAAGCCCTTAGAATTTGTCTTTCGTTATGCTAATGAGGTGACTTTTAAAATAATTTTTATTGGAGTATAATTTCTTTACAATGTTGAGTTGGTTTCTGCAGTACAGCAAAGTGAATCAGCCATACGTATACGTATGTCCCCGCTTTTTGGATTTCCTTCCCATTTAGGTCACCACAGAGCACTGAGTAGAGTTCCCTGAGCTCTACAGTAGGTTCTCATTAGTTAGCTATTTTATACATAGTATCAATAGTGTTCATATGACAATCTCCCAATTCATCCCACCACCACCACCCCCTGCTTCCCCCCTTGGTGTCCGTACGTTTGCTCTCTACATCTGTGTCTCTATTTCTGCCTTGCAAACCAGTTCATCTGTACCATTTTTCTAGATTCCACATATATGCATTAATATACGATATTTGTTTTTCTCTTTCTGACTTACTTCACTCTGTATGACAGTCTCTAGGTCCATCCACCTCACTGCAAATAACTCAATTTCATTCATTTTTATGGCTGAGTAATATTCCACTGTATATATGTGCCACATCTTCTTTATCCATTCGTCTGTTGATGGGCATGTCCTGGCTATTGTAAATAGTACTGCAATGAACATAGGGGTGCATGTGTCTTTTTGAATTACGGTTTTCTCTGGGTATATGCCCAGGAGTGAGCTTGCTGGGTCATATGGTAGTTCTATTTTTAGTTTTTTAAGGAACCTTCATACTATTCTCCATAGTGGCTGTATCAATTTACATTCCCACCACCAGTGCAGGAGGGTTCCCTTTTCTCCACACCCTCTCCAGCATTTATTGTTTGTAGATTTTTTAATGACGGCCATTCTGACGGTGTGAGGTGATACCTCATTGTAGGTTTGATTTGCATTTCTCTAATAACTAGTGATGTTGAGCACCTTTTCGTGTATCTGTTGGCCATTTGTATGTCTTCTTTGGAGAAGTGTCTATTTAGGTCTTCTGCCCGTGTTTGGATTGGGTCTTTTGTTTTTTTGATATTGAGCTGCATGAGCTGTTTGTATATTTTGGAGATTAATCCTTTGTCAGTTGCTTCATTTGCAAATATTTTCTCCCATTCTGAGGGTTGTCTTTTCATCTTGTTTTTCATCTTGTTTATGGTTTCCTTTGCTGTGCAATGAGGTGACTTTTAGAAGGCTCCTAAGGATGGGAGCTAGTTGCCAGGGGAATGAACCCTGTGAGTGGAGGGTTAGAACTTTCATTCCCACCCCCTGGACCTCTGAGAAGGGGGAAAGGGCTGGAGATTTAATCACTCATGCCTGTGTAACAAAGCCCCTATGAACACCCAAAAGGACAGGGTTTGGAAAGCTTCTGGGCTGGTGAACACGTGGAGATGTGGGGAGAGTGGTGAGCCCAGAGAGGGCATGGAAGCTCTGTGTCCTTTCCCCACACCTTGCCCTATGCCTCTCTTCCATCTGGCTGTTCCTGAGTTATATCCTTTTATCATAAACTGGTGATCTAGTAAGTAAAATGTTTCTGAGTTCTGGGAGCTGCTCTAGCAAATTAATTGAACCCAAGGAGAGGGTCGTGAGAATCTCCAATTTATAGCCAGTTATCAGAAGCACAGGTGACAACCTGGACTTGCAATTGGCACCTGAAGTCCGGACAGTCTTGCAGGGCTGAGCCCTTAACCTGTGGGATCTGATGCTACCTCCAGGTAGATAGTTTCGGAATACAGTTGAACTGTAGGACCTTCAGCTGGTGCTGGAGGACTGCTTGGTGGTGTGGGGGGAAAACCACACATTGGAATTGGTACTAGAATCATCTTACCCACCCTCTGGAGGACTTGACGTAATAATTCACCCTGGCTCAGCTTCCTTTGCTCTATTCTCCTGCTTCCCCAATTCCCTACTGGTTATCCCCAGAAACACTTCCTAGTAAGTTGCTTTCCCAGGAATCCTTACTTCAGGATTTACTTCTGGGAAATCCAACCTAAGACATGCACCAATCGTAGAATACCAAAGTTGGGCTGTGGAGGCCCCTGGGAGGGGCACTGGGATCAGAGAAATCTTCTAAGAAGGAGCAACACTGGTATGTGCCTGTGTGTGTGCATGTATGTTGGGTGGGGTGGGGAAAGCAAAACTGTAAGTGGGGGAGGAGTCTGAACCAAAGCCCCAAGTTGTGGTGAACTTGGGAAACAGCAAGCAGTCTAGTTTGGCTGGAGCGCAGCGCATATATGACAGGTCACGGGGAGAAGTGAGGCTGGAGGGGCCCATAGGGATGGAGGTCATAAAAGTGTAAGTCCCATTAAGAACTTGATCTTCAGGGTAATAGTGAACCATTGAAAGGTTATAGTGATGAGACCAGATTTACACTTTAGAAAGATGGCTTTGTTTGAGAGGGGCAAAATGAGAGTCTGGGAGCAGTTAGGAGGCTGTCTCAGACATCCAGGCCATAACTAGAAAGAGGTCATCAGAATGGAGTGGGAGAACATGGGTGCATTCAAGAGATGTTCCAAAGTCACATTCAATAAGACTCAAGTTTTGATTGAGTGATTGATCATATAGGGATGGATAAGGAAAGAGAGGACACAGAGATGTTTCCTGGGTTATCACAGGTCTGGGTCCCTAGGAATCAGACTCTTATTTGGAAATTGGAATGTAGGAAGTCTATTGGAAAGTGCTCTCAGGACTGACCCTTGTTGGAAGGAAGGAAGTTGGACGGTGATGAAGTCTCCACAAAGGCCTCAGCCAAACTCATGGGGGGGCCCTGGAGGTGGGAGAGCCCTGCAAGAGTTGTCCTAAGTTGGGGCAAGGGATCCAGGCCCCTGTCCACCCACATCACCCAGCCACTGGCTGCAGATTACCTTGGGGGACAGCATGGAACCTCGGGTAGTATGGCTGCCTTCAGCTGAAGGCAATTCCTGGAGAGGGTTGACAGCTGAGCCGTCAGCTAACAACCTTCCCAGCAGCTGAGGAGGTAGGTCCTTCTGTCCTAGCAGGGGAGCTGGGCAGCATAGCACAGCATCCACAACTGACATGTAAGTGTGAGGTACTTGTGAGACCTGCAGTGGGATACATACAGAAAGCATCTGGTTCTTTGTGACTGGATATCAGGAGTGGATGAGCCGATCTCGAGAAGAAGGGTTAGGTGTTGGTTCTTGGCCTCTTTAGGGTCATAGACCCTTTCGAAAAGTTGATGAAGGCCCTTAATAGTCACAACTCCAAACAAAAATTTGCATAAAATTTCAGGAACTTGTCTTAGTTTGGGTTCCTCTACCAGCAGACCGTGGGACAAAGATGTTGGTTCAAGAGGTTCATTTGGGAGGTGATCTCAGGAAACTTGGAGGAGTAGAGAAATGAGCAGGGAAGGGAGAAAAGCCAATAAAGGTACATTAATGGGAGGTGGCCAACTGGGGCTCAATCTTGCTGGAGCCCCTCTGAGAAACCCTGAGGGACACAACCTAGAATTGTCCCACCCACCCAGCAAGGAAGCTGGGGAGTTTGTCTATCATCTCCCATCCCTCATGGATTGAGGATCGCCCCAGGGGCATTAACTCTCTGGCCTACCTAGTCACCTAGTACCCATTCTCCACCCTGTCCCACCCCCTGTGGGACTAAGAACAACTTGGTTCAGCGGCTAGAGAACACCCTCAGGCAGAGAGGGTGCAGATGCTAACAGTAAGAAACCATTAGATTGCCGCTGATGGCTTGAGAGCCAGAAGACACAGCTAGGGCACCAACAGTATCTGCCACTGGACTCGTATATTCCTCGTGGAGAATTTTTGCCAGAGAGGACTGAGGAACACCGAGGAAGCAGAAGGCATAGCCAGCGAAGTAGGGGGAAAAAAAATCAAAACAGTACGGTGCCACGTCAACAGTGGGAAGTGATGGAGACATCTAGGGTACACAGCTTCCTCCAACTGGGTCCCCACTGGAGCCACTGGGGAACGTACTGCTGTCAGTGAGCTTGGTTTTTCTGTTATAACTCTGAGCTCCCCAGTTCCGACACTGCCTGCCCTGACAACTCAAAGACCAAATGGAAGGCTGGGATTGCCAACTGTCGGAGAGCAGCTTGGGAAATTAGGGTGCGGCTCTCAGGGGGCCAGGATTGAAGGGGATATTTAATCATTTGCGAGTTCAGTGACAGGTCTAGAAAAGTATACAGAGGAGGCCAAGCCACTCGCCTTTGTGCCACAAGAATGCCTCAATTAAGATGCCATTCAGTTAGAAGAGGCAGAAAGAAAAACAAACGCTTCAGCTGTAATTGTGCACCGGGTTTTCTTCTGTAAATCAAGGGGTGCAAGTGGCATTTTCCATCAGTGATAAGTGTCAAAAAGCCCAGAGGTGTGCAGCTGTTATTGTGCAGTATTACCCAGTGACCATTTAAACAGCCGATCAAGTTCCTTCCAGAAAAGAAGGTTCTGAGTCCACGTTCCTAGTTCAACCACTTGAAGTGTTTGACTCGAGTGGAGCCATGAAGGCCTTACAACGGGTCTCCTCAAGGCTGGGCTGTATTGGGTTTTGCGGCTGTTATTGCAGTTGGGGTTTGAGTTTGCTTGCTCCTCAGAACACCTCCTGCTACAAACAAATTGCCCTTGGACAAGGTGCTGTGGACCCAGGGGATAAAACACAGTGTACACAAAGCTAAGGAAAGGTTAAGAGGAACTTGGTAACCTTGGGATAGTCTGGAAACGAGCAATGCTAACAACAGCTCCTGTGCACAGTGGACGCCCAGTCAACAGTCCTCACACTTGAGAGAGATGATACAGCTATGCTTATCCATACCTTCACTAACTTATAAAACCCTTGAATGCGGAGACTGTAATCCCTATGCTCACCCCCACCAAACACCCTTGTGTTGACCGAATCACATACGTGTATACTCCAATTACACAGTGCCCACACCGCTGTGCCCACACCACCTAGATGACTCTGTTGATCATCTTGCAAAGACTTGGGTAAAACAAGGAGGGAATCGCAGATCAAAAGGGCAGAGCTCCTGCATTATTCTCCTGCCTTTCTGCTGCTGAATGATCTTGAATGAATTACTAAATTCCTCTGAGTTATGATTTTCCCAACCAGAAAATGGATAAATCACCCCGTTCACAAAGTGCCCTGGTAAGACAACTGGAAATACAATCAAAAGTTTATCAAGTGAGATCTCTCAACTAGAATAAAAATCAGACCATGACATTTTGGATAAAACTCAATATTTTGTTAGTCAAGTTCCATCAAAATTATACTTAGGTACATTAACTTAATTTAAGAACTAGTGGTAAATTATATTACTATTTGACACATTATTGCTCTGCATAATTATTCAATCAGAGCTCCCCTGAAACAAATTAATGCTGATGCAACCCAATTTTTTTTTGAAATAGTTCAAGGATACAGAAAAGTATCAAGAATAATATCATGAGCATCCATACACCTACCATCCAGCTTTTTGGAAGACTCACATTTGGCCGTATTTTCTTAAGAAATAACACATCAAAGAGCCAGTTGAAGTTCCCTGTATATCCCTTTCTCATCCCATTCCTTCCCCTCTTTTCCCAGGGGTAAGAACTTAAAATAGCATGCCCTCAGCCCACTTCTGGCTTCAGCCGTCAGCCATACTGGCAGTATCCCACTCCTAGGGCCCACCTCGAGTCTCTGTTTCTTTACTCCAAGGCTTTCCTCCAAACCCTCAAGAGTGCACTCAACCCTCACAGGCACATCACAAATGCATGGGGGAATTAGCACCCCCAGGAGAACCATCAACCCAGGTGGACAGAGCCTTGTATAAATGCCCTTAGGACAGACAATTCTCAGAGGTGGGGTTGAGCCCTTTTCCCTAAAGCAGTGACCTCAATAACACACCCTTTCCTGGCTTTCCCCCTTTTCTTGTCTCACCCTCCCTGCTCCTTCATTCCTACTCCCTGGGATCGCCCCTCAGTAAATGCTCTGCACCCAAGTCCTGGTCTCAGGCTCTGTTGGAGGGGAACGTAATCTAAGACATGGCTCTCCTGTAATTGTCTACTGCTTACAGGCAGGTATGGTTCTATCACTGACGTGCTTGCATGCATTCCGAGACAATGGATAGCATTTTTTGCACCTTTTTGAATTCTATATAAATGGTATCATATTATACTTGCTTTCTGTCTTCGTGACTTACTTATGCATTCTGTAGCTCTCCAGAACATGGAAAGGCAACTAGACACAAAACACACTTCGTTTCCAAATGTTGAGCAATTCTGTTATACCCAACACACTAAACTCTATGTAAAATCTTTCTCAATTCACATCACATTAACATCTAAAGGTGCTGCTGAGCTTGAAAAATCTCAGTAAATTTTCCAGTTAGATGCAAATGTTTGCATACACAGAAGGCTGAGAATAATACTTTGGCAAAAGTATTAATTTCCCGGGGTAAAGAATTACCTTATTGCATTGAATCAGGCATTCACCATAATTGTCATGTCTTAATAAATTCTTACGTTGCTGTAACTCTTTCTCTTTATAATGTGATTTTACATGGAGTGTCTCAGTTGAGTCTCTCAACTCTGAGTCTGATTTATCTGTTTCTCCCACACGTCTACCCTTGCCCATGGTAGGCATTTGATAAATATTTATTGAATGACTCACCATTTTACTCACGAGAATACTGAGTCTTCCAAAGATAAAAACATTGAGTACACACAGCAAGTTAGTGGTGGACCTAGGAGTAAAACCCAAGTCTAGGAGCCAAAATTTGATTCAAAGCATTTTGAAATCTGTGTAATAACATTATATTATCTTCAATAATTAGTGGTTACAGTAGTACCAGTCCAATACTTGCTTTTCTTTTTTAATGTTTTAGTGAATAATCTTTTTTTAAATTTTATTTATTTATTTACTTACTTATTTTTGGCTGCGTTGGGTCTTCGTTGCTCCGCACGAGCTTTCTCTAGTTACGGCGAGTGGGGACTACTCTTGGTCGTGGTGCGCGGACCTCTCATTGCTGTGGCTTCTCTTGTTGCGGAGCACAGGCTCTAGGCACACGGGCTTCAGTAATTGTGGCATGCTGGCTCAGTAGTTGTGGCTCACGGGCTCCAGAGTGCAGGCTCAGTAGTTGTGGTGCAGGGGCTCAGTTGCTCCGCGGCATGTGGGATCTTCCCGGACCAGGGCTCGAACCCATGTCCCCTGCATTGGCAGGCAGATTCTTAACCACTGCACCACCAGGGAAGCCCCAATACTTCCTTTTGTTCAAGGATCAGTATACCAAAGCCACAAGATTGGATATTTTCCTTTAACATGGAATGCCAAAAGAATCCAGAATATAACCGAGTCTCCATGGGAAAGAAACTGCTCTTTTTTTTTCTTTTCCAGATATATCTATATCTATATCTATATCTCATCTATATCTATATCTTATCTATATCTATATATTGAGAGAGAGGGCACTTATATAGAGCAAAATGGAAAGATCACAGTTATATGAATTTTTGTACCCATTCACCATCAGATTAAGATATAGAACATTTCCAGCTATCTATCCCCAAAATGTCTTCATTCCCCATCTTATTTAATTACCACCCCTAACCCTGCCAAAGATAACTACTGTTCAGACTTCTCTCACTATAATTTTTTTGCCTATGTTGGGACTTCATATATATGAAATTATACAGTCTGTATTTATTTATTTATTTTTTTTGCAGTAAGCGGGCCTCTCACTGTTGTGGCCTCTCCCGTTGCAGAGCACAGGCTCCGGACACGCAGGCTCAGCGGCCATGGCTCACGGGCCCAGCCGCTCCGCGGCATGTGGGATCTTCCCGGACCGGGGAATGAACCCGTGTCCCCTGCATCGGCAGGCGAACTCTCAACCACTGCGCCACCAGGGAAGCCCTACAGTCTGTATTTTTGACGTCTAACTTCTTTCACTCAATCTTATGTCTGTGAGACACATCAGCGTTGCATGTATCTGGAGCCACCACTTTTTCATTGCTGCATGGTGTCCCACTGTATGAATACAGTACAATTTTCCTACCCATTTTACTGCTGATGTACATTGTAAGTTGTTTCTAGCTTGGGGACATTATGAATAAAGCTGCTATGAACGTTCTTAATGATGTCTTTTGGAGGATATAAAAGCCCAGATATATTCTATTGGCTATATACCCAGAAGTGGATCGCTAAATTACAGGACTGGCGTATAGTTTGCTTTGTTAGATGCATTGCTTTGGCCAAAAGTGTGAAGGTTTCCCTCACCTGGAAAAGCTGGCAGGGAGCAGATCTCCTGTTCCTAAATGGCTCCTCATTAAAAAACCATAGATTCTTTGATTAGAAGAGACCCTAAAGGCAATGACCTGGCCTCCCACACAATATCGAGTCCTTCTCTAGCTCCAGTCTTAGCTGCCCTCACCTGGGCCACCCTCAGTAAGCAGAAGTCACTACCTGCAAAGGACTTGGACAGCCCTGCCACCTGTGACAACCATCCACTCTTCCCTTTAAATCTCCCATACCTCAAGTAGAACCACACATACTCCTTTGGCTTGGGTCTTACCCCCCAAACCCTTTTTTTGGGCACTGAAGAGTAGACCAGAGTTGACTCAGATAAGAGTGAAATTTGTTTCAAACTGAAAATTGGTACCATATGTCATGGATTCTCAGATCCTTAAAGGCTCTCAGAGACCTCTGTGGCCATTTAGCCAATGCCAAATCCATAAGGTATTTCCAAACCTCTGTTTAAGCATGTCCAAGGCAGAGAACTTCGCTCATTCCAAAGCAACCCATCCCATAGTCACACGGATCCATTTGCTAGAAAGTTCTTCCTGTTAGCTTTGAAGCTACCTTCTTTTAATTCCCACCTACTGGTCCTTGTTTTGAACTCTGAGACTCTTGAAAACAAGTTTGTTTTTCTCATTCAGCCATTCTGCAAAGATTATAGGAGCTCCTTCAATATTGGAGCAAACTGTCATCATTTAGTAGGTGAATTGAAGAAGGATGGAAACAGCAGCTAGGGCCTTAGGATGAGGCAAACACTGTTTCATGTCTTAGGTTTTATAATTTGTTATTCTTTAATAGTAACTTTTCTATTTTTAGTTTTGCTATGGCTTCACTGCTCACCAAAGAAGGAATGTGCAGGCTTCTATTATGTGATGGTGATACCTCCCATCTCATAACTCAGTACCTTTGTTCTCTGGCAGTTGACCAGAGCAGCTCTGGCCTATCTACTGAGCCCTCTGGGCTAATCTGGTTGGCAGTCTGGTGTGTGGTAATGTAGACTAACTATAGTCTTTATAGTCAAATGCATATGCCAAAAATCAGTGTGCTGGTCTAGCCACTTCTTTGAATCTTTGTTTCCTTTACTGCAAAATCTAGCTTTTATACCCGCCTCAAGGGAACATTAAGAATTAGATACGCTCATGTATACGAAGTACTTGGCCCCATGCAAAGCATACAAAAGATGCTCAATAACATTCTCTTCCCTCATCTTCCTCCCACTGCTGCTTTTGAAATCATGAATATCCAGTCATGAAAAGGGACTGTCATGTGGTACCATGGAAAGACCTATGAAAGTGTCTTCCACTCTAAGCCCAGGTTGCTAATTTTAACCCTAAACTATCAACTCCATAAGAGACAATTTTTTTGCCCAGTTTATCTGTTTATCTAAGTGTCTCCTAGTACACCCCTAGTGGCTTTTGATGCATCTTATATGATACAACATTTTACATCTTAAGAACATCCATGATATGGAGCCTTCTGAAATTCTCAGAGAGTGCCATGGAAATTCAGCAATCTTTAATACCTATCAACTGAATCCATTCATGGGAGGAGGGGTTTTCATATACACACAGGCCTGATAACCGTGCTCAAGAGCTGAGCGGAATGGGGCTGAACTGTGAGGGCAGCTTCAGGTCACGCTCACCCCACGCTGCTGACACAGAGGCCCTGCCAACTGTCTCCCTGTGTGGAGCTGGCCCTGACCCCTGGCATGCAGTTGGTAATTTGAGATCTGGGAATGTGTGACCCAGGCACTGCTGGGGTGATAATCAGCCAGTCCTCAGAGTACCCTAAGACAGTTCATTGCACCCCTCACTGAAAAAAAAACTCTAGTCAAATGCAACAACCTTGATGGTAAGTCCCAGAGTTTGGCATGAATGCCAGCTCAGCTCATCACTCATTTATTTGAAATCAGCCAACATTTACTGAGGGGCCTCTCTGCTTCATCTCTTATATGGGAACTGGAAAATAAATCAGATTGTCTCCAGAGCCTACAGTCTGAATTTCCACTCTGGGTCTCCTCAGGGAAGTGTCTTTTTAAAAGCATGTGCCCCCTTTTCCAACCCCTCCCACCTGCACCCCTGCCCCCGACCATGGGTTGAATTACTGAACTCCTTAGAGAGCAGAAATCCGGTTTCCTCCCCTGTACAATTCTGGTCTTTTTTCAGGTGCCATTTTTCTCCTAGAACTGGACAGAGGTACAAGGTAAACCTGGACTCTGTTAACACACGACAGCTTTGGTCCCCTCGTATCTTGTTCATGCTGGGCCAGGTCTATCTACCTATGAGGTCCTTGATCAGGGCAACTCATTCATGGGAAGGACATTCGTTTACCTTGCTAATCCATGTATTTCCCAAGAAAGACAATAAGGATGAAACTAAACCAAATCATTTATCTGCCGGAGCTCAGAATGAATGAAGAGGCTGCAGGGAGGGGAGGGGCGGGGAGGGGAGAAGGCAGAGGAGGCAGTGCAAGATCTAAGGCGACATCCTAGCATCCTAACAAGAAGAGGAGCAGAATCAGAGTCCTATTGCCGACTTACAATTCCACTGATTTGAGACCGAGGTTAAGCAAGCCTGACAAAGTGGTTCATCAAATTGGAGGCAAACCCCCACATCTATTGGATCTCATTAATTCCCAGACCGGCTTATCGTCAATCCCAAACAGTTCAGCCCGCCACGTGGCACTTTTGTCTCTCCGCACTTGCTTCCACCATCCATTGGTGGCCTGACTCCGTTCCCCGAAATAATTTCACTGTTCCTGTCACGCCGGCTACTGGCTGTCTGCTGGGAATCCTAAAAGCCCTGTAGGTGGTGAGCGGCACAGCAACTGGCGACTCTCATTTACCAAAGCTTTTCTATTTTTAATTTTTTTTAAATATTCCATGCTAAAGTTTCCTTTCTCCCCCTCCCACCCTTTGTGTTATTTTTAGGCCATGCAGGCTCTTCAGAACTAGCGTCTCGCTTGCTGGGCTCTGCAAATAGCTTTTCCCCCTTACCTGCCAGTCACAGTGTACTACAGGCATGTGTCATGTGGAGAGCTGGTCCTTTCACTCCAGCCTCTTACGCAGGCTTCGCTTCTGTGTGCCGCTAATCTGTCAAGAAATCAAAGACACCAGCCTCAAAGGGGAGGCCCTGGCCCAACGGCTGCCTGCCAGGGTTATTATGAAGGCCCATCCATCCTGTACCGAGAGCTCACTGGGAGCAACTAGCAGCAGACAGGGGGAAGCCAGAGATCAGGGATCTGAGCAGGGCCAGGTGATTTGGGTGAGAGGAGGGTGGGAAGGGGCACTAGGGATCAGGACTTGAAAGATGAAAGCATCCTGGGGATGCTGTAGTCACGACTGCTTTCAGGCAAGGACAGACGTGAGAATCATTGGAGATGCTTGCGGGGGCGACCCAAGGTCCACCCAACCCAGGGTCTCCTCTGTCAGGGGTAGCTCCAGAGTTTCTATGGGGAAGAGAGAGGGGTGGAGCAAGCTTGTGAGCCGTCCTCCTTTCTATCATCCTCCCCATCACTCCTGCAGGTACAGAAAGAGGCCCTGCAGCTGCCCGGCCCTCCTCAAAATCTATTGGAAGAGACTACAAATAGAATCTCTTAGGGTGGCGGTTCTCAAAGTGTGTCCGCAGACTGGCGGCCCCAGCAGCACCTGGGAACTTGCCAGAAATGCAGAATCTCGGGAGCCCCACCCAAGACCTACAGAATCAGAAACTCTGGGGGTGGGGCCCAGCACTCTGTTTTGGGGGGATATTTTTGGCTGCGTTGGGTCTTCGTTGCAGTGCGCAGGCTTTCTCTAGTTGCGACGAGTGGGGGCTACTCTTCGTTGCGGTGCGCAGGCTTCTCATTGCACTGGCTTCTCTTCTCTAGGTGCTCAGGCTACAGTAGTTGTGGCACACAGGCTCAGTAGTTGTGGCGCACGGACTTAGTTGCTCCGCGGCATGTGGGATCTTCCCAGACCAGGGCTCAAACCCGTGTCCCCTGCATTGGCAGGTGGATTCTTAACCACTGAGCCACCAGGGAAGCCCCCAGCACTCTGTTTTAACTAACCCTCCCGGGGATTCTGATGTGCATTCAAGTTTGACAACCACTGTATTAGGAAAAACAAGGCATGGTTATCTGCTAAGGGGTCAACCGAAGGAGCAATTTTTCTGTGTCACAGAATGAGATAGAAACATTAGGATTCATAGTTGCTTCTCATATGACCTCTGAAATAAAACAAAATGAATGAAGTGAATGTTATCAATATCTAAGAAAAGCAAAATAGCCATAAACCAGAGAAAAAATAACTTTCAAATTCATGTTATAATGTTAACAAGACCTTATCTGATGTTTCCTTGAGGAAGATGGGGGTGAATTTTCCATTGAAAAACTAGTCAGTTGGGACCAGTGCACTGGGTTTTGATTATGAAGAGAACATCCCCAAAGACCATGCATACCTGAAATTGCTGAGTACCCCCAAAAACTGTGCTTGAAAAGTTATAAAAATATGTTATCGTGATTACTGATGTTTCTAAAGGATAAACCTACAAGGACAACTTTTAAATTACAATTCTTGGTTGTTCCATATAGTAGAATAAGATAGAAGACTCCCGCCTTGCTCTCAGCTCAGGGCTTTCTTATTTACTGAGAAAATTGAAGTCATCAGAACTGAAATCCCACATGAGCTGACCACCAACTAGCCCCACCTCCCTGCAACTCTACGCTCTGCTCCACATTCCCTTGTACAGGGTCTTCTCACAATGCTCTAAGGCCAACTCCTTCGGCTGTGCCCTGGAATCCCACCGGCTCTCAGCTCATCAAAGATGCGCCTTCTGCAATCACCAATTTCCCCTCCTGACTGGGTAGTACCATCTGCACATAAACATTCTAAAGTGCGGCCCACCTTTAACAAGCTCTCTTGATCCCATTGTCACTGCCAGCTACCGCTTAATTTCCCTATTCCATTTTATAGTTAAACTAAAATGAAATCAGTCTAAGTTTGCTGTCTCCACTTTCTCTTCTCCTAGTTTTTCCAGATCCCTCTCCAATCAGGCTTCCGGCCTTATCCACACCACTGAAATTATCCTCCTCCAGGCTACCAGTGACTTCTGTGTTGTCAAACACAGTGACCCATGCCCCATCTCATCTGGCTCAGCCTCAGCAGCCTCTGATATAGTTCTCACCTCACTGGCTCAATCTCACCTCCCTGAATCCCCCTCACTTCTCCCTATCCTAAACTTTGGAATGTCCCAGAACACTTCAGCTGCTCTGGCTCCTTGATGGTCCTTAAACCTGCCCAAGCTGCTCCCAGCTCAGGATCTTTGCACTTGCTATTTTCGCTGCTTAGAATGTTCTTCCCCTATATCTACATTTCTTCCTTCCTGTCTTCATTCAGGTCTCTCCTCAAATGTCACCTTACCAGAGAGGTCTTTCAAAATCCCTCTATCTAAAGTCATCCACACATTCACCACTCCATCCCACCCCACCATCTATCCTTTCACCTGCATTATTGTTTTTCACAGCACTTATCACTACTCAGCCTGTTATATATTTATTTGCTTAGCATCTGCCTCCCGCATATAGAATATAAGCTCCATGCTCCCCAGGATCTAGAACAGCACCTGGCACATAGCAGGCTTCCAGTAACATTTTGTTGAGTGAATGAATAAATGAATGAACAAAGGTATATTCTCTGTCCCCCAGAAGGAGAAAGTAAGGGTGGGCTCCTCTCTGTCCTAGAAACTTGACACTTACAGGGCATTTACCAGCTCCCTGGAAAATTCTACATATTCTCTGCTGGCCAAGTATAAGAATTAGTTCTCATTATTTATGAAGACCCTCATCTTTTGGTTCACATTAGAGTCTCCCGTGAAGTTTTAAAAATAAATGTTTCTTGCTCCACTCCAAGGAGCTCTTGATTGGGAGGTCAGTATCAGGACTCTGAAAGGCAGACTCTTGAGAGTGGAGTGGAGAGATCTAGAGCATGAACACTGAAGTCTCCATTTTGAATCCTGACGCCATCATAGCTATAGAACCTTGGGCAGGTGACTGTACCACTCTGAGCTTCAGTTTTCTAATCTGCAAAGTAGTGACAATAAGAGGAATCCTATTTCACAGGGTTGCTGTGAGAATTAATGAATATACATAAGCTCCTTAGAACAATGCCCAGCATGTAATAAGCAGGAACTATTATCACCAACATTGTGTAAGTTTCTTGCGTGATTCAGGAATATAGCCAGGTATGAAAATTGCTGATATAGACTGTATGTGACACCACTGCATGAGAGAGAAAGGAGATTTCAATGAGGAGTAGGGCAAGCCAGGGCTTGAGAAGAAACCAGAAGGCACACACTGGCTGGTTTCTGAAAGGTGACTAGGATTGAGCGGATCACAAGACAGGCACCACGCTCTCCTGAGGGCACTCAGGAACTCTGAGACTGGCAGAGAGGAATCAGCCCCTTCTGAATTCTAATCTAGTTGGTTATTCTTAGCCAGCTAACCAGTTCAAAGGCAGATGATTTGTCTTCTCTAACCAAAGCTGGTGATAGAAAGACCCATGTGCTGTACTCAGGGCTGCTAGGGCCTAGAGACTCTCGCAGGGGTACCGATCAGGCCCAGTTGCAATGGGGTACAGTAGGCAGCAACAGCCCACCCTCCAAGACTCCTTCCTCATGCTGCTCACAAAAACCTTCCCAACCTGTTCCCTGATTAGCATGCTTAAAATGGAAACACCTCCCCAAGAAGCACAGATGTAAACTGACAACACGTTTGATCAGAAAAGCTTAGTTGGGTGATCTAGGAAGATGGAGGAAGAGCAAGACGTGGAGATCACCTTCCTCCCCACATATACATCAGAAATACATCTACACGTGGAACAACGCCTACAGAACACCTACTGAATGCTGGCAGAAGACCTCAGACCTCCAAAAAGGCAAGAAACTCCCCACGTACCTGGGTAGGGCAAAAGAAAGAAAGAAAAACAGAGACAAAAGAATAGGGGCGGGACCTGCACCAGTGGGAGGGAGCTGTGAAGGAGGAAAGGTTTCTACACACTAGGAAGCCCCTTCGCGGACGGAGACTGCAGGTGGCGGAGGGGGAACCTTCAGAGCCGCGGAGGAGGAACCTTCAGAGCCGCGGAGGAGAGCACAGCAACAGGGGTGCAGAGGGCAAAGCGGGGAGATTCCCGCACAGAGGATCGGTGCCGACCGGCACTCACCAGCCAGAGAGGCTTGTCTGCTCACCCACCGGGGCGGGCGGGGCTGGGAGCTGAGGCTCGGGCTTCGGTCGGAGCACAGGGTGAGGACTGGGGTTGGTGGCGTGAACACAGCCTGCAGGGGGTTAGTGCACCACAGCTAGCCGGGAGGGAGTCCGGGGAAAAATCTGGAGCTTCGAGGAAGCAAGAGACTTTTTC
This sequence comes from Phocoena phocoena, assembly GCF_963924675.1. Taxonomy (NCBI): domain Eukaryota; kingdom Metazoa; phylum Chordata; class Mammalia; order Artiodactyla; family Phocoenidae; genus Phocoena; species Phocoena phocoena. Next base: position 34,328,965 of record NC_089240.1, on the reverse strand, counting down.
TTCCCTCTTTGTTTTCTGGTGCATGAGGAGAGTGGATTAAGAGCGCTGCTTAAAGGAGTTCCAGAGACGGGCGCGAGCTGCGGCTAAAACCGCGGACCCCAGAGACATGCATGAGACGCTAAGGCTGCTGCTGCCGCCACCAAGAAGCCTGTGTGCGAGCACAGGTCACTATCCACACCTCCCTTCCGGGGAGCCTGTGCAGTTCGCCACTGCCAGGGTCCTGGGATCCAGGGACAACTTCCCTGGGAGAACGCATGGCGCGCCTCAGGCTGGTGCAATGTCACGCCGGCCTCTGCCGCTGCAGGCCCGCCCCGCACTCCGTGCCCCTCCCTCCCCGCGGCCTGAGTGAGCCAGAGCCCCCGAATCAGCTGCTCCTTTAACCCCGTCCTGTCTGAGCGAAGAACAGACGCCCTCAGGCGACCTACACGCAGAGGCAGGGCCAAATCCGAAGGTGAACCCCGGGACCTGTGAGAACAAAGAAGAGAAAGGGAAATCTCTCCCAACAGCCTCAGGAGCAGGGGATTAAATCTCCACAATCAACCTGATGTACCCTGCATCTGTTGAATACCTGAATAGACAAAGAATCATCCCAAATTGAGGAGGTGGACTTTGAGAGCAAGATTTATTATTTTTCCCCTTTTCCTCTTTTTGTGAGTGTGTATGTGTATGTTTCTGTGTGAGATTTTGTCTGTATAGCTTTGCTTTCACCATTTGTCCTAGGGTTCTATTCGTCTGTTTGTTTTTTTAAATTTTTTTCTTAATAATTACTTTTTTTATTTTGATAACTTTATTTTACCTTACTTTATTTTATTTTCTTTTATCCTCTTTCTTTCTTTCTTTCTACTTTTTCTCCCTTTTATTCTGAGCCGTGGGGATGAAAGGCTCTTGGTGATCCAGCCAGGACTCAGTGCTGTGCCTCTGAGGTGGGAGAGCCAACTTCAGGACACTGGTCCACAAGAGACCTCCCAGCTCCACGTAATATCAAATGGTGAAAATATCCCAGAGATCTCCACCTCAACACCAACACCCAGCTTCACTAAACGACCAGCAAGCTACAGTGCTGGACACCCTATACCAAACAACTGGCAAGACAGGAACACAAGCCCACCCATTAGCAGAGAGGCTGCCTAAAATCATAATAAGTTCACAGACACCGAAAACACACCACCAGACGTGCACCTGCCCACCAGAAAGACAAGATCCAGCCTCATCCACCAGAACAAAGGAACTAGTTCCCTCCACCAGGAAGCCTACACAACCCACTGAACCAACTTTAGGCACTGGGGACAGACACCAAAAACAATGGGAACTAGGAACCTGCAGCCTGCAAAAAGGAGACCCCAAATACAGTAAGATAAGCAAAATGAGAAGGCAGAAAAACAGCAGATGAAGGAGCAAGATAAAAACACACCAGATTTAACAAATGAAGAGGAAATAGGCACTCTACCTGAAAAAGAACTCAGAATAATGATAGTGAAGATGATCCAAAATCTTGGAAATAGAATAGACAAAATGCAAGAAACATTTAACAAGGACCTAGAAGAACTAAAGATGAAACAAGCAACGATGAACAACACAATAAATGAAATTAAAAAATACTCTAGAAGGGATCAATAGCAGAATAACTGAGGCAGAAGAACGGATAAGTGACCTGGAAGATAAAATAGTGGAAATAACTACTGCAGAGCAGAATAAAGAAAAAAGAATGAAAAGAACTGAGGACAGTCTCAGAGACCTCTGGGACAACATTAAACGCACCAACAATCGAATTATAGGGGTTCCAGACAAGAAGAGAAAAAGAAAGGGACTGAGAAAATATTTTAAGAGATTATAGTAGAAAACGTCCCTAATACAGGAAAGGAAATAGTTAATCAAGTCCAGGAAGCACAGAGAGTCCCATACAGGATAAATCCAAGGAGAAACACGCCAAGACACATATTAATCAAACTATCAAAAATTAAATACAAAGAAAACATATTAAAAGCTGCAAGGGAAAAACAACAAATACCACACAAGAGAATCCCCATAGGGTTAACAGCTGATCTTTCAGCAGAAACTCTGCAAGCCAGAAGGGAGTGGCAGGACACACTGAAAGTGATGAGAGGGAAAAACCTACAACCAAGATTGTACAACCAGCAAGGATCTCATTAAGTTTTGATGGAGAAATTAAAACCTTTACAGACAAGCAAAAGCTGAGAGAGTTCAGTACCACCAAACCAGCTTTACAACAAATGCTAAAGGAACTTCTCTAGGCAAGAAACACAAGACAAGGAAAAGAACTATAATAACAAGCCCAAAACAATTAAGAAAATGGGAATAGGAACATACATATCGATAATTACCTTAAAGGTAAATGGATTAAATGCTCCCACCAAAAGACACAGACTGGCTGAATGGATACAAAAACAACATCCATATATATGCCGTCTACAAGAGACCCACTGCAGACCTAGAGACACATACAGACTGAAAGTGAGGGGATGCAAAAAGATATTCCATGCAAATGGAAACCAAAAGAAAGCTGGAGTAGCAATTCTCACATCAGACAAAATAGACTTTAAAATAAAGACTATTACAAGAGACAAAGAAGGACACTACATAATGATCAAGGGATGGATCAAAGAAGAAGATATAACAATTGTAAATGTTTATGCACCCAACATAGGGGCACCTCAATACATAAGGCAAATACTAACAGCCATAAAAGGGGAAATCGACAGCAACAATTCATAGTAGGGACTTTAACACCCCACTTTCACCGATGGACAGATCATCCACAATGAAAATAAATAAGGAAACACAAGCTGTAAATGATACATTAAACAAGATGGACTTAATTGATATTTATAGGACATTCCATCCAAAACCAACAGAATACACATTTTCCTCAAGTGCTCATGGAACATTCTCCAGGATAGATCATATCCTGGGTCACAAATCAAGCCTTGGTAAATTTAAGAAAACTGAAATTGTATCAAGTATCTTTTCCGACCACAATGCTATGAGACTAGATATCAATTACAGGAAAAGATCTGTAAAAAATACAAACACATGGAGGCTAAACAATACACTACTCAATAACGAAGTGATCACTGAAGAAATCAAAGAGCAAATGAAAAACTACCTAGAAACAAATGACTAGGGGGACACGATGACCCAAAACCTATGGGATGCAGCAAAAGCAGTTCTGAGAGGGAAGTTTATAGCAATACAATCCTACCTTAAGAAACAGGAAACATCTCGAATAACCTTGCACCTAAAGCAATTAGAGAAAGAAGAACAAAAATCCCCCAAAGTTAGCAGAAGGAACGAAATCATAAAGATCAGGTCAGAAATAAATGAAAAAGAAATGAAGGAAATGATAGCAAAGATCAGTAAAACTAAAAGCTGGTTCTTTGAGAACATAAACAAAATTGATAAACCATTAGTCAGACTCATCAAGAAAAAAAGGGAGAAGACGCAAATCAATAGAATAAGAAATAAAAAAGAAGAAGAAACAACTGACACGGCAGAAATACAAAAGATCATGAGAGATTACTACAAGCAACTCTATGCCAATAAAATGGACAACCTGGAAGAAATGGACAAATTCTTAGAAATGCACAACCTGCCAAAACTGAATCAGGAAGAAACAGAAAATATGAACAGACCAATCACAAGCACTGAAATTGAAACTGTGATTCACAATCTTCCAAGAAACAAAAGCCCACGACCAGATGCCTTCACAGGCAAATTCTATCAAAAATTTAGAGAAGAGCTAACACCTACCCTTCTCAAACTCTTCCAAAATATAGCAGAGGAAGGAACACTCCCAAACTCATTCTAAGAGGCCACCATCACCCTGATACCAAAACCAGACAAGGATGTCACAAAGAAAGAAAACTACAGGCCAATATCACTGATGAACATAGATGCAAAAATCTTCAACAAAATACTAGCAAACAGAATCCAACAGCACATTAAAAGGATCATACACCATGATCAAGTGGGGTTTATTCCAGGAATGCAAGGATTCTTCAGTATACGCAAATCAATCAATGTGATACACCATATTAACAAATTGAAGGAGAAAACCATATGGTCATCTCAATAGATGCAGAGAAAGCTTTCGACAAAATTCAACGCCCATTTATGATAAAAACCCTCCAGAAAGTAGGGATAGAAGGAACCTACCTCAACATAATAAAGGCCATGTATGACAAACCCACAGCCAACATCATCCTCAATGGTGAAAACCTGAAAGCATTTCCACTAAGATCAGGAACAAGACAAGGTTGCCCACTCTCACCACTCTTATTCAACATAGTTTTGGAAGTTTTAGCCACTGCAAACAGAGAAGAAAAGGAAATAAAAGGAATCCAAATCAGAAAAGAAGTAAAGCTGTCACTGTTTGCAGATGACTTGATACTATACATAGAGAATCCTAAAGATGCTACCAGAAAATTGCTAGAGCTCATCAATGAATTTGGTAAAGTAGCAGGATACAAAATTAATGCACAGAAATCTCTGGCATTCCTATACACTAATGATGAAAAATTTGAAAGTGAAATCAAGAAAGCACTCCCATTTACCACTGCAACAAAAAGAATAAAATATCTGGGAATAAACCTACCTAAGGAGACAAATGACCTGTATGCAGAAAATTATAAGACACTGATGAAAGAAAGTAAATATGATACAAATAGATGGAGAGGTATACCATGTTCTTGGATTGGAAGAATCAACATTGTGAAAATGACTCTACTACCCAAAGCAATCTGCAGATTTAATACAATCCCTATCAAACTACCACTGGCATTTTTCACAGAACTAGAACAAAAAATTTCACAATTTGTATGGAAACACAAAAGACCCAGAATAGCCAAAGCCATCTTGAGAACGGAAAAACGGAGCTGGAGGAATCGGGCTCCCTGACTTCAGACTATACTACAAAGCCACAGTCATCAAGACAGTATGGTACTAGCACAAAAACAGAAAGATAGATCAATGGAACAGTATAGAAAGCCCAGAGATAAACCCACGCACATATGGTCACCTTATCTTTGATAAAGGAGGCAGGAATGTACAGTGGAGAAAGGGCAGCCTCTTCAATAAGTGGTGCTGGGAAAACTGGACAGGTACATATAAAAGTATGAGATTAGATCACGCCCTAACACCATACACAAAAATAAGCTCAAAATGGATTAAAGACCTAAATGTAAGGCCAGAAACTCTCAAACTCTTAGAGGAAAACATAGGCAGAACACTCTATGACATAAATCACAGCAAGATCCTTTTTGACCCACCTCCTAGAGAAATGAGGAAAAAACCCAAAAATAAACAAATGGGACCTAATGAAACTTCAAAGCGTTTGCACAGCAAAGGAAACCATAAACAAGATCAAAAGACAACCCTCAGAATGGGAGAAGGTATTTGCAAATAAAGCAACTGACAAAGGATTAATCTCCAAAATTTACAAGCAGCTCAATAACAAAAAAACAAACAACCCAATCCACAAATGGGCAGAAGACCTAAATAGACATTTCTCCAAAGAAGATATACAGACTGCCAACAAATACGTGAAGGAATGCTCAACATCATTAATCATTAGAGAAATGCAAATCAAAACTACAATGAGATATCATCTCACACCAGTCAGAATGGCCATCATCAAAAAATCTGAAAACAGGGCTTCCCTGGTGGCACAGTGGTTGAGAGTCCGCCTGCCAATGCAGGGGACACGGGTTCGTACCCCGGTCTGGGAAGATCCCACATGCCACGGAGCGACTGGGCCCGTGAGCCATGGCCACTGAGCCTGCGTGTACGGAGCCTGTGCTCCACACCGGGAGAGGCCACAACAGTGAGAGGCCCGCGTACCACAACAACAACAAAAAAAACCAATAAATGCTGGAGAGGGTGTGGAGAAAAGGGAACACTCTTGCACTGCTGGTGGGAATGTGAATTGGTACAGCCACTATGGAGAACAGTATGGAGGTTCCTTAAAAAACTACAAATAGAACTACCATATGAGCCAGCAATCCCACTACTGGGCATATACCCTGAGAAAACCATAATTCAAAAAGGGTTATGTACCAAAATGTTCATTGCAGCTCTGTTTACAATAGCCAGGAAATGGAAACAACCTCAGTGTCCATCATCGGATGAATGGATAAAGAAGATGTGGCACATATATACAATGGAATATTACTCAGCCATAAAAAGAAACGAAATTGAGCTATTTGTAATGAGGTGGATGGACCTAGAGTCTGTCATACAGAGTGAAGTAAGTCAGAAAGAGAAAGACAAATACCGCCTGTTAACACATATATATGGAATTTAAGGGGAAAAAATGTCATGAAAAACCTAGGGGTAAGACAGGAATAAAGACACAGACATACTAGAGAATGGACTTGAGTATATGGGGAGGGGGAAGGGTAAGCTGGGACGAAGTGAGAGAGTGGCATGGACATATATACACTACCAAGCGTAAAATAGATAGCTAGTGGGAAGCAGCCTCATAGCACAGGGGATAGCTCAGTGCTTTGTGACCGCCTAGAGGGGTGGGATAGGGAGGGTGGGATGGAGGGAGACGCAAGAGGGAAGAGATATGGGAACATATGTATATGTATAACTGATTCACTTTGTTATAAAGCAGAAACTAACACACCATTGTAAAGCAATTATACTCCAATAAAGATGTAAAAAAAAACCCCAAAAACAACAACAAACAAACAAAAAAGAAAAGCTTAGTCACTGAGCTAAGGAGGTTTTGATAGGAGAAGGGCACTATAGGCTCTCTGCTCCATCCCGCCCACACTCTATTTCCCACCTCTCTCAAGATCATGAGAGCTAGAGACTTAACCCACCTTATATTTACAATATAAATGGCACAGTAACGCTTTCTGTTTTTCTAAGTCACTTGTTTCTTGCGGCAGGGTTTCACTGAGCTCAAGTGAAATTGGCAGGGCTGGCCCAGCCTTTCATTCTACCTGTGAACCAAACCAAGGTTTTACCTGTCAACAGCCAGTGTGAGGTATGTATATAATTCATTGGTTCCACCAGCAATTATTTATTGGGCCCCTGCCATGAACAAGGGTGTAATAAGGACAACATCTTGACACGAGTTCAGGAACTGACTCCTTTCTGTGTGTATCTCCTTGGAATGTCACCTTTCGCTTTCCTCAAACTAATCTCCATGCTCATCTTTTGAAGACTGCCTCCCTAGCCAGATTTAGGGTAATGCAGGAAAATCTGTTACATTTTCTCTAAAGCAGATGAAAATATAATCACTTCTCCCTGCCTCTGATACCTCTTCACCCCTTCCTCCCTCTCCCCACAGTTGTCTCCCTTCTAGCTCCTTCTCTGGATGCCTGCAGTCCCCAGAAAGCCCTCCAGAGTCTCGCCTATCTCTCCAGGGCTGGGGCAGCTCCCTGCCCACTGCCCTGGCTGTCAGCATCCAAGTTCCTTCTTTATCTCCTCCTTGGTCTCCCTGAACTCTCTGCCCTTATGGATTCATTATGTGAGCAGAATTGTAGCCACTACTTGGAAAGGGCTGGTGGGAAACAGTAGAACACCCAGCCCTCAGTGGTTATTTCGTTTCTTAAAGGATAGTAAGAATTTTTTTTTTTTTTTTTTTTTTTGCGGTACGCGGGCCTCTCACTGTTGTGGCCTCTCCCGTTGCGGAGCACAGGCTCCGCGGCCATGGCTCACGGGCCCAGCCGCTCCGCGGCATGTGGGATCTTCCCGGACCGGGGCACGAACCCGTGTCCCCTGCATCGGCAGGCGGACTCTCAACCACTGCGCCACCAGGGAAGCCCAAGATAGTAAGATTTTGTTCCAGAACAATCTTTCTTTTGTGAGGCAAGTCTCTCTCCATTAAATCTAGCTGGATAATTTCCCCAAGCCCTACTTTTGTATCCATTGCTCCCCATTTTGCCCTGATTAGCTTTTCCTCAAGGCTGCAGAAGGGACTAAGAGGATGGCCAAGCCCCAGGCCACAGCTGGTAACCTGAGCAGCTCAAGTCCCCCTGCCATGATCTGGGACCTGGAAGGGGAGCAGCCATCCTGGGTGGCCCTCCATGGGGTACTGCTTATGTTGGCCACGGTGCGTTGTGCGCTCATAACAGGAAGATCAGAGAGCCAGGGACTTTACACAAATGATTCCATTTAATCTTCTTAGCCTCCCTACAAAATAGGTATTATCCTCATTTTACAGGTAATGAGCTGAGGCAAAGGGAAGGGAGAGAACGTGTCCAAATTCATACAGTAAGTCGATGCTTTTGGCTACTACCTTATCCTACACTTTGAGGGATGCTGAAAGGGCCATGGTTCAAAATTATCTTTGAATTGTCTCTTATCCAAAGTGCATGCACATACACACACACACACCACTTCTATTTCACAACAATTAATAAGCAGAATTGTTAGCACATTAACCCAAAAGATCCATTAGATTCTATAACTTGGGTTATGTAACCTGAAAGATATAAACTAAACAGACTCCCACAGGGGGCTGGTAAGAACCACTGCCCTTATCCTTGGAAGAGGTTCTGGTACAGAAGAAGCACTGACTCAGAAGTCCTAAGTCCTGGGTTGTGGTTCTTGCTTAGCCACTTAGAAACCCTGTGACTTTGGCAATATTCCTTCCTCTCTCCAAGCCTCAGTTTCCTCATCTGTAAAAGGGAACTTTGATACCTGCTTTACCTGCCTCATGAGGAGAATCAAATCAGATAACGGAGGGGTGCTTTATCAATACACCTGTCAAGAGAGAAGACAATAAATGTTTTTGTGCATTCAAGCTATTATGGTTTGGACAGTATGGATCTTATAGTCACTGACTCAAGTACACAAAATTGTAACTTTTAAAAATTTCCTATAAACTGGACTTAAATTCTATCTGGTACTCCCATCTGTCTGAAGCAGAAAACATAGGCTGATCACTAATAGGCTGTCAGACATTTCAGTGATTTTCTCAGTCATCCAGATGAAAACTCAAACAAACTCAGAATTCCCTGTGCTGCCCCCTTTCCTTCTCCTGGGCTGGATCTCAGCTCATGCCTCACCCAAATGCTGTCTCACCATTAGCAGTAAGAGAAGCCCCCTCTCAGTCTCCATCTGTCTCAGTCTTTTGAGATGTGCCTATGTCCTCATTCTTCTCCTGGCTGGGTGGTCCATTCTTTGCTGAGATGTCCCCCTGTTTGGCATTATATCTCCATCTCTCTGTCTCTCTGTCTCTGCCTCTGTCTCTCTCTCTCTTGATTTCTTGTAGCTTAGACCCTAAAAATGGGTTTATTTCAAGATTCAGTACTTGGTCCTGTATGAACTTTTTCCACGTTGTTTCTCTCAGGCAATTTATCCACCTTCTTGACTCCTCCAACATCCCACTTAAGGCGAAGATTCCCGGATTAAAGCTCTGGCCCCACTTTTTCCCCTAGTCATCAGAGAATCACAACGTTGGGGCTGAAAGGAACCGTTTTCCTGCAGGACTCTGCATGTCTAACTGCTTGGTAGACATCCCCCCATCCTGGCTGCTTCCCAGCCACCCCAAATTCACTATGGCTGCAGCCAAATTTATCATCTATTCCCCAGACAGCCAGCTCCCCTCTACACTACCTTACAGTTCCCAAGGGAAGTGCCATTACCTCGGCTGCTCAGCTTCGAAGCTGAGAGCCTCTCTCAATTGTTCTTTATGTCTCTCCTTACATCTAGTTGGACCTCACGATGCTCAATTCTCACCATTTAAGGTCTCTGGAATCTGTTTTTCCTTTCCACACAGATGGGAACCACCAGAGTTAGGGCGATTATTGCTTCCTGCCTCAATTACTAAAAGCGTATCTTGATTTGCTCCCAGTTAAAATGCATCCTACCCGACAAGTCTCTCATCTACTTCTCTGTGACCTCCCAGTCAATACTTGTTGAGACATAAGGGGTTTTCAATGGGTGGCACAGGGTTCACAGATGGGCTCTGGGGAAAACTGTGAACCCACTGAAATTATACAAAACATTACTTAAACCGGACAATTAGAAATTTGATTTAAAATGCAAATGTTTCTCAGAGAGGGGGCATGTCAACTTAAACTCACACCTAAAATTCAATGGCTAACATTAGGACCTCTCCTGAGACCAGATTTGAAGGGGAGAGAATGAAGGCCCTGGGGCCCAAAGATTGAGCCTCAGTTCTTCCTCGTTTTCCACATGAACATACACGGTAGCCCTTGGATTGATTTCTTGGACTCTAATCAGTCATTCATTCTTTCTTCATTCCTTCGTTCATTTTCTATGTATGGAACACATAGTATGAGCCAGAATATTCCATTTATCATTTCATTTCATCTCCACCACGAGCCTCTATTGAAGACTGTATTACACCTATTTTATAAATGAGGACATTGAGGCTTAGAGACGTTAAATTCCTGGCCTGAGTTTCACACAGCTGTACAGAAGGGCTGGGACCCAAACCCAGTCTAACTTCAATGCTCACATTCCTTCCAAAATACCTTATTTTTTAAATTCAACTTCCCGGGTTCCAGGCACTGCCCGCACCCTAAAGAATACAAAAATGATTAGAACCAAATAAAAGAATGTATGTTAAAGCACCTGGCATTGGGCCTGACCTAAAGTAGGAATTGAAAATTGTTGGTTAAAAGAATGATCTTTGAAAAAAATAGTACTGAGTGCTCAACTTAAAGAACTGGCAGTGTGATAAGAGAGGGCCATCCAAAGTGGCAAGGGGCACCAAGCAGGAGGGTCTAACTGCTCGGGGCAATCAAGTTACTCATCATCCAATGGGGGAAGACGGGCCAGAGACCAACTGTGTGATACAGTGAACCATGAGCAACCTGAAGCCAAAGGCTTGACCTCTATCAGTTTCTCTTCCCTTCAACAAATAGCTTCAAATAAATCTAATCCAATCTATAATTTTATAGACAAAATTGAAATCAAGAAAAGAGAAGAAATAAAGAAGATAAGCTGTTAACCATGGGCAGTTCTGGGTGGTAAAACTAGAGGCTAAATTTTCCCTTTCTCTCTTCTTTTTTTTATGTACTCAATGATCTACAATGAGGAAGTACGGCTTTTGTTCACAGAAAATAACAGTGTTAATTAAAGATACAGAAGTAGAGGAAAGATCCCAATGTCAGGGGTACAGAATCTTCTCCTCCATTCTATCACAGAAGGCCCCCACTGTGGTTGCAATAACATGTCCTTGACCAAGCATAGCTTTAATTATCGTTAGAGAAAGCTTATTTTACAGATAAACACACTGACATTCCCAAAGGCCTGAAATTTGACTACATTATATAGCAAAAATCAGGCATAAAACTTCAGCCAAACTAGAAAAGTAAGAAAAGTAGCCTGATAAGGACCTTAATGCTGGTTCTAAGCATTTAGCATACTTTCTTTTCTACTAAGGAGGCTGATGGGATTTATGAGTACTCATTTGGTCATTTCAGGGTCAACCTGTGTTTTTAATTAATAATCCTCTCATCCTTCTGTCCTCTTTTTACCCAGGGGCCTGGAACTGCTACTAACGCTTGGTGCCTTAGTGGGGGAAATCCTTTCCTCAGACAGAGATTGAAGCTGTCTAGCACACCATCTTTTCCTCCTCTACCTGCCAACAGCACTCTCTGCTCTCTCAGTGGACAGTTTCCACTGTTAATGTGATACATCAAGAAGCCACCTCAGGGAGTCCTTGCTCAGGCCTCTCGCTGGTGATTTCCAGCTCACCTCCAAAGCCAGCACAAAACTACACTTCTCTCCTTTCTCTGTTTTCAACTCCAAGCGACCTAGTTTCCTCCACACTTCTTTCCCAAAAGCGGCACAAGGAAGTTTGTGAAAACTTCATCCAGTGGATACAGAAGAGGACATGACAACAACAGTAACTGCAAAATTGCAAGTTCTGTGTTGTTTCTTAATCATTTCTTCTGTGCTGACGTGAGAGGCCAGTTTCCAAGCAGGAAAGGCCACACGTGTTCTTTATCCTTACCAATGATAAAAGCAAGGAGACATTTTCTTCCAACTTTGGTGCCATTTTTTTTCCTGATGTAGGAACTAGGCTTTTATTTTCTTCTTGGATTCTTCATTTCTCCACCTCATTTGTTTCTACAGCCTGAGCAGAGACAAAAATCACGCTTCTACTCAGTTTTCCTGTCCCCCCGAACCTCCAGAGGAGGTCAGGAATGAAACAGCGCTTCCCCTGCATTTCCATCTGCCTGTTCCATAGGGCCTGTGGTGAGCCTTTCTTTCCCAGCCTAGTTCACAGGCTACCTGCTTCTCTCGCCTGGCCTACCCATGGATTGAAACTCTCCTTCCCGGCTAGGAAAAACGGGGCCGGGGAAATTAACATGAAGAAACAGATGCCTTAACCGCGGGGATGTTTATGAATAAAGTTCAGAGGACAAACAGCTTTTAACACAAGTGGCTATGGCTACATTAGAGTTTCCTCAGAAGCAAGCCTGGCCAGCATGGTCAGTGACGGGAATTAGAAAGTGTAAAGGATGCTGGCCATACACACATCCTCGATCAGCAAGCAGAGGCACCTTATCTTGGACATTTCAAAGGTCTAAGCACACACAGGCTCCTCTGGCTCACGCCCTGGCACATCAAATATACAACGGAGTGGGACGCAGGTGGCCTTAAGCCTTGCCTCCAGAATCCCCAGGTGAAGACAAACCCAGCTGCAGCTGCAGGGCAGAAAGTTCCTCAGCCATCACAGAGAGGCTCTATTTAGTAACTTTCAGAGAAGGCGAAAGGCGTATAAATGTTTGTATAAGTCAATGTTATTTAGAGGAGGGGTTTTAAACATGGGCTCCATGGAGAGATTCGATGATAGCATTCAGAGGTCTGTGAACTCAGATGGGAAAAGTTTGACATTTTTATACTCGCTAACCTCTAACTAAAATACAGTATTTTCTTTGTTTATGACTGTAAGAAACAGACCACAGTTTTATTAGTAATTGTTGTGGCTTTGCTACCAATAAGCATCACAGGTTCGCTGGTATCGTTACAGTTGTTGAGAATATCTCAATATATCATTTATGCTCATCTCCACCTCAAAATTATGGCAGTTATTGGATCTGTCACTACACCTTTCCATTGAATATACCAACAGAACATACACATTATCACAAATGTGTTTACTAATATTTTGATAACTATATTTCAATATAATTGTCTCCCTTATTAAATCTGTGGATTTTTATAGCATTTTTAAAACATTCTTTTTTTAACATCTTTATTGGAGTATAACTGCTTTACAATGGTGTATGGTTTCTGATTTATAACAAAGTGAATCAGCTATACATATACATATATCCCCTTATCTCCTCCCTCTTGCGTCTACCCCCACCCTCCCTATCCCACCCCTCTAGGTGGTCACAAAGAACCGAGCTGATCTCCCTGTGCTATGCGGCTGCTTCCCACTAGCTATCTATTTTACATTTGGTAGTGTATATATGTCCATGCCACTCTCTCACTTCATCCCAGCTTACCCTCCCCCCTCCCCATGTCCTCAAGTCCATTCTCTACGTCTGCGTCTTTATTCCTGTCCTGCCCGGAGGTTCTTCAGAACAATTTTTTATTTTTTATTTTTAGATTCCATATATATGTGTTAGCATACGGTAATTGCTTTCCTCTTTCTGACTTACTTCACTCTGTATGACACACTCTAGGTCCATCCACCTCACTACAAATAACTCAATTTCATTTCTTTTTATGGCTGAGTAATATTCCATTGTATATATGTGCCACATCTTCTGTATCCATTCATCTGTCAATGGACACTTAGGTTGCTTCCAGGTCCTGCCTATTGTAAATAGTGCTGCAATGAACATTCTGGTACATAACCTGTTTTGAATTATGCTTTTCTCAGGGTATATGCCCAGTAGTGGGATTGCTGGGTCGTATGGTAATTCTATTTTTAGCCTTTTAAGGAACCTCCATACTGTTCTCCATAGTGGCTGTATCAATTTACATTCCCACCAACAGTGTATGAGGATTCCCTTTTCTCCACAACCTCTCCAGCATTTATTGTTTGTAGATTTTTTGATGATGGCCATTCTGACTGGTGTGAGGGGATACCTCATTGTAGTTTTGATTTGCATTTCTCTAATGATTAGTGATGTTGAGCATCCTTTCATGTGTTTGTTGGCAATCTGTATATCTTCTTTGGAGAAATGTCTATTTAGGTCTTCTGCCCATTTTTGGATGGGGTTGTTTGTATTTTTGATATTGAGCTGCATGAGCTGCTTGTAAATTTTGGAGATTAATCCTTTGTCAGTTGCTTCGTTTGCAAATATTTTCTCCCATTCTGACGGTTGTCTTTTTGTCTTGCTTATGGTTTCCTTTGCTGTGCAAAACCTTTGAAATTTAATTAGCTCCCATTTGTTTATTTTTATTTCCATTTCTCTAGGAGGTGGGTCAAAAAGGATCTTGCTGTGATTTATGTCATGGAGTGTTCTGCCTATGTTTTCCTCTAAGAGTTTGATAGTGTCTGGCCTTACATTGAAGTCTTTAATCCATTTTGAGTTTATTTTTGTGTATGGTGTTAGGGAGCGTTCTAATTTCATTCTTTTACATATAGCTGTACAGTTTTCCCAGCACCACTTACTAAAGAGGCTGTCTTTTCTCCATTGTATATTCTTGCCTCCATTATCAAAGATGAGGTGACCATATGTGCGTGAGTTTATCTCTGGGCTTTCTATCCTGTTCCATTGATCTATATTTCTGTTTTTGTGCCAGTACCATACTGTCTTGATGACTGTAGCTTTGTAGTATAGTCTGAAGTCCGGAACGCTGATTCCTCCAGCTCCATTTTCTTTCTCAAGATTGCTTTGGCTGTTTGGGGTCTTCTGTGTTTCCATACAAATTGTGAAATTTTTTGTTCTAGTTCTGTGGAGAAAGCCATTGGTAGTTTGATAGGGATTGCATTGAATCAGTAGTTTGCTTTGGGTAGTAGAGTCATTTTCACAATGTTGATTCTTCCAATCCAAGAACATGGTATATCTCTCCAACTGTTTGAATCATCTTTAATTTCTTTCATCTGTGTCTTATAGTTTTCAGCATACAGGTTTTTTGTGTCCTCAGGTAGGTTTATTCCTAGGCATTTTATTCTTTTTGTTGCAATGGTAAATGGGATTGTTTCCTTAATTTCTCTTTCAGATTTTTCATCATTAGTGTATAGGAATGCAAGAGATTTCTGTGCATTAATTTTGTATTCTGCTACTTTACCAAATTCATTGATTAGCTCTAGTAGTTTTCTGGTAGCATCCTTAGGATTCTCTGTGTATAGTATCATGTCATCTGCAAACAGTGACAGCTTTACCTCTTCTTTTCTGATTTGGATTCCTTTTATTTCCTTTTCTTCTCTGACTGCTGTGACTAAAACTTCCAAAACTATGTTGAGTAACAGTGGTGAGACTGGACCACCTCGTCTTGTTCCTGATCTTAGTGGAAATGGTTTCAGTTTTTCACCATTGAGAACGATGTTGGCTGTGGGTTTGTCATATATGGCCTTTATTATGTTGAGGTAGGTTCCCTCTATGCCTACTTTCTGGAGGGTTTTTATCATAAATGGGTGTTGAATTTTGTTGAAAGCTTTTTCTACATTTATTGACATGATCATATTGCTTTTCTCCTTCAATTTGTTAAGATGGTGTATCACATTGATTGATTTGCATATACTGAAAAATCCTTGCATTCCTGGGATAAACCCCACCTGATCATGGTATATGATCCTTTTAATGTGCTGTTGGATTCTGTTTGCTAGTATTTGTTGAGGAATTTTGTATCTATGTTCATCTGTGATATTGGCCTGTAGGTTTCTTTCTTTGTGACATCTTTGTCTGGTTCTGGTATCAGAGTGCTGGTGGCCTCACAGAATGAGTTTGGGAGTCTTCCTCCCTCTGCTATATTTTGGAAGAGTTTGAGAAAGATAAGTGTTAGCTCTTCTCTAAATGTTTGATAGAATTCGCCTGTGAAACCATCTGGTCCTGGGCTTTTGTTTGTTGGAAGGTTTTGTTGGTTTTTTTTTTTTTTGCGGTACGCAGGCCTCTCACTGTTGTGGCCTCTCCCGTTGCGGAGCACAGGCTCAGCGGCCATGGCTCACGGGCCTAGCCTCTCCACAGCATGTGGGATCCTCCCAGACAGGGGCACGAACCCGTGTCCCCTGCATCGGCAGGCGGACTCTCAACCACTGTGCCACCAGGGAAGCCCTGTTGGAAGGTTTTTAATCTCAGTTTCAGTTTCAGTGCTTGTGTTTGGTCTGTTTATATTTTCTATTTCTTCCTGGTTCAGTCTTGTAAGGTTGTGCATTTCTAAGAATTTGTCCATTTCTTCCAAGTTGTCCATTTTATTGGCATACAGTTGCTTGTAGTAATCTCTCATGATCCTTTGTATTTCTGCAATGTCAGTTGTTACTTCTCCTTTTTCATTTCTAATTCTATTGATTTGAGTCTTCTCCCTTTTTTTCTTGATGAGTCTGGCTAATGGTTTATCAATTTTGTTTATTTTCTCAAAGAATCAGGTTTTAATTTTATTGATCTTTGCAAGCATTTCCTTCATTTCTTCTTCATTTATTTCTGATCTTATCTTTATGTTTTCTTTCCTTCTGCTAACTTTGGGTATTTTTTATTCTTCTTTCTCTAATTGCTTTAGGTGTAAGGTTAGGTTGTTTATTTGAGATGTTTTTTGTTTCCTGAGGTAGGATTGTATTGCTATAAACTTCCCTCTTAGAAGTGCTTTTGCTGCATCCCATAGGTTTTGGATCATCATGTGTTCATTGTCATTTGTTTCTAGGTATTTTTTGATTTCCTCTTTGATTTCTTCAGTGATCTCTTGGTTATTAAGTAGTGTATTGTTTAGCCTCCATATGTTTGTATTTTTTCCTGTAATTGATATCTAGTCTCATAGCACTGTGGTCGGAAAAGATACTTGATATGATTTCAATTTTCTTAAATTTACCAAGGCTTTATTTGTGACCCAAGATATGATCTATCCTGGAGAATGTTCCTTGAGCACTTGAGAAGAAAGTGTACTCTGTTGTTTTTCGATGGAATGTCCTATAAACATCAATTAAGTCCATCTTGTTTAATGTATCGTTTACAGCTTGTGTTTCCTTATTTATTTTCATTGTGGATGATCTGTCCATTGGTGAAAGTGGGGTGTTAAAGTCCCCTACTATGATTGTGTTACTGTCAATTTCCCCTTTTATGGCTGTTGGCATTTGCCTTATGTATTGATGTGCTCCTATGTTGGGTGCATAAACATTTACAATTGTTATATCTTCTTCTTGGATTGATCCCTTGATCATTATGCAGTGTCCTTCTTTGTCTCTTGTAATAGTCTTTATTTTAAAGTCTATTTTGTCTGATGTGAGAATTGCTACTCCAGCTTTCTTTTGATTTCCATTTGCATGGAATTTCTTTTTGCATCCCCTCACTTTCAGTCTGTATGTGTCTCTAGGTCTGAAGTGGGTCTCTTATAGACAGCATATATACGGGTCTTTTTTTAAATCCATTCAGCCAGTCTATGTCTTTTGGTTGGAGCATTTAATCCATTTACATTTAAGGTAATTATCGATATGTATGATCCTTTTCCCATTTTCTTAATTGTTTCGGGTTTATTATTGTAGGTCTTTTCCTTCTCTTGTGTTTCCTGCCTAGAGAAGTTCCTTTAGCATTTGTTGTAAAGCTGGGTTGGTGGTGCTGAATTTTCTTAGCTTTTGCTTGTCTGTAACGGTTTTAATTTCTCCGTCAAATCTGAATGAGATCCTTGCTGGGTAATCTAGGTTGTAGGTTTTTCCCTTTCATCACTTTAAATATGTCCTGACACTCCCTTCTGGCTTGCAGAGTTTCTGCTGAAAGATTAGCTGTTAACCTTATGGGGATTCCCTTGTATGTTATTTGTTGTTTTTCCCTTGCTGCTTTTAATATTTTGTCTTTGCATTTAATTTTTGATAGTTTGATTAATATGTGTCTTGGCGTATTTCTCCTTGGAATTACCCTGTATGGGACTCTCTGCGCTTCCTGGACTTGATTATTTTCTTTCCCATATTAGGGAAGTTTTCAACTATAAGCTTTTCAAATATTTTCTCAGTCCTTTTCTTTTTCTCTTCTTCTTCTGGGACCCCTATAATTCGAATGGTGCTTTTAATGTTGTCCAAGAGGTCTCTAAGACTGTCCTCAATTCTTTTCATTCTTTTTTCTTTATTCTGCTCTGCAGTAGTTATTTCTGCTATTTTATCTTCTAGGTCACTTATCCGTTCTTCTGCCTCAGTTATTCTGCTATTGATTCCTTGTAGAGAATTTTAAATTTCATTTATTGTGTTGTTAATCATTGTTTCCTCTTTACGTCTTCTAGGTCCTTCTTAAACGCTTCTTGTATTTTCTCCATTCTATTTCCAAGATTTTGGATCATCTTTACTATCATTACTATGAATTCTTTATCAGGTAGACTGCCTATTTCCTCTTCATTTGTTTGGTCTGGTGGATTTTTACCTTGCTCCTTCATCTGCTGTGTTTTTCTCTGTCTTCTCATTTTGTTTAACTTACTGTGTTTGGGGTCTTCTTTTTTCAGGCTGCAGGTTTGTATTTCCTGTTGGTTTTGTGTCTTCCCCCAGTGGCTAAGGTTGGTTCAGTGGGTTTTGTAGGCTTCCTGGTGGAGGCGACTAGTGCCTGTGTTCTTGTGGATGAGGCTGGATCTTGTCTTTCTTGTGGGCAGTACCACGTCTGGTGGTGTGTTTTGGGATGTCTGTGACCTTACTTTGATTTTAGGCAGCCTCTCTGCTAATGGTTGGGTTGTGTTCCTGTCTTGCTAGTTGTTTGGCATAGGGTGTCCAGCACTGTAGCTTGCTGGTCGTTGAGTGGAGCTGGGTCTTATCATTGAGATGGAGATATCTGGGAGATTTTCACTGTTTGATATTACATGGAGCCAGGAGGTCTCTGGTGGACCAACGTTCTCAACTCAGCTCTCCCACCTCATAGGCACATCCCTGACACCCAGCCATAGCACCGAGACCCTGTTAGCCATGCGGCTCAGAAGAAAAGGGAGAAAAAAAGTAAGGAAAGGAAAGGAAAGGAAAGGAAAGAAAGAAAGGAAGAAAGAAAGAAAGAAAGAAAGAAAGAAAGAAAGAAAGAAAGAAAGAAAGAAAGAAAAAAGAAAATGAAGTTATTAAAATTAAAAATAAAAAATAAATATTAAAAATTTAAAAATAATAAAAAAAGAGAGAAAGAAAGAAGAGAGCAACCAAACCAAAAAACAAATCCATCAATGATAACAAGTGCTAAGAACTATACTTAGAAAAAAAAATAACGGACAGACAGGACCCTAGGACAAATGGTAAAAGCAAAGCTATACAGACAAAATCACCCAAAGAAGCATACACATACACACTTACGAAAAGGGAAAAAGGAAAAAAATATATATATATTTATATATATATAAAGGAGGAAGAGAGCAACCAAATCAATAAACAAAACTACTAATGATAATAAACTCTAAACACTAAACTAAGATAAACATAAAACCAGAAACAAATTAAATGCAGAAAGCAAACCCCAAGTCTCCATTTGCTCCCAAAGTCCACCGCCTCAATTTTGGGACGATTCATTGTCTATTCAGGTATTCCAGAGATGCAGGGTGCGTCAAGTTTACTGTGGAGATTTAATCCGCTGCTCCCGAGGCTGCTGGGAGAGATTTCCCTTTCTCTTCTTTGTTCCCACAGCTCCTGGGGTTCAGCTTTGGATTTGGCCCCGCCTCTGCTTGTAGGTCACCGAAGGGCGTCTGTTTTTCACTCAGACAGGACAGGGTTAAAGGAGCAGCTGATTCGGGGGCTCTGGCTCACTCAGGTCGGGGGCAGGGAGGGGTACGGAGTGCAGGGCAAGCCTGCCACGGCAGAGGCCAGCGTGATGTTGCACCAGCCTGAGGCGTGCCGTGCGTTCTCCCGGGTAAGTTGTCCCTGGATCACAGGACCCTGGCAGTAGCGGGCTGCTCAGGCTCCTGGGAGGGGAGGTGTGGAGAATGAGCTGTGCTTGCACACAGGCTTCTTGGTGGCTGCAGCAGCAGCCTTAGCGTCTCATGCTCGTCTCTGGGGTCCGTGCTGATAGCCGCGGCTCGCGCCCGTCTCTGGAGCTTGTTTAGGCAGCGCTCTTAATCCCCTCTCCTCGCACACCCCGAAACAATGGTCTCTTGCCTCTTAGGCAGGTGCAGACTTTTTCCTAGACTCCCTCCCGGCTAGCTGTAGCGCACTAACCCCTTCACGCTGTGTTCACGCAGCCAACCCCAGTCCTCTCCCTGGGATCCGACCTCCGAAGCCCGAGCCTCAGCTCCCAGCCCCCGCCTGCCCCAGTGGGTGAGCAGACAAGCCTCTCGGGCTGGTGAGTGCTGGTTAGCGCCGATCCTCCGTGCGGGAATTTCACCGCTTTGCCCTCTGCACCCCTGTTGCTGCGCTCTCCTCCGCGTCTCCGAAGCTTCCCCCGCGGCTCTGAAGCTTCCCCCACGCCCAGCCCCCATCTCCCCAGTGAAGGGGCTTCCTAGTGTGTGGAAACTTTTCCTCCTTCACAGCTCCCTCCCAAAGGTGCGGGTCCCATCTCTATTCTTTTGTCTCTGTTTTTCCTTTTGCCCTGCCCCGGTATGTGGGGAGTTTCTTGCCTTTTGGGAAGTCTGAGGTCTTCTACCAGCGTTCAGTAGGTGTTCTTAGGAGTTGTTCCACATGTAGATGTATTTCTGATATATTTATGGGGAGGAAGGTGATCTCCACGTCTTACTCCTCCACCATCTTGAAGGTCTCCCTCTAAAACATTTTTTTGAGAAGGAATCCATTGGCTTCACAAGACAGTCAAGGGGGTCCGTGGCACAAAAAAATATGAAGCACCCCTGTCTTTGAGCATCTTATGTCAAGAGTCTATAATGAATGAATATGGACAACTTATTTTATATAATCACCACAATTCCACAGGCAAATTTATCATCAATCCTATTGTATTATTGAGGAAACTGAGGCTAAAGCCAAATCTGTGTGATTTCAAAGGCCATGGTCTTTCTATTACATCACATATATACACACGTGTGCACACACACACACAAATATGCATATCTTTTTATGATTCCCAAACATCCAGTCAAAAATTCAATTAGCACAGACACTACTGGCCATCAAACTAAATTAACTAATGATCTGTCTCTACAATGCCACAAAAACTGGTTGAAACAATGAAAAAAATCAATCTAACAGATGTTTCGTCTAATTGCAGTCATAATTTGATGGCCCTCTCCCCCCTTCCCAAAGTGGCTGAGTAGGCCGAGAGCTTCCTGTTATGGGACACAAGTTAAATGAGCCCATCCTTTGGTTATATGAGGGCATGGATGCCCTCCTTCCTCTGCTAGGGCTCTAACATGTAGGTGTAGGACTCCACACCCACTCCCCTTTCCACTGTGGACACCCATCCTGTTCTGCCCCACCTAATGGCTTTAGGACTAAATTATTTATGAAGAGAAGGGGAGAGAAGGGGAGGGGAGGGAAGGGAAGGGGAGGGGAGGGGAGGGGAGGGGAGGGGAGGGGAGGGGAGGGGAGGGGAGGGGAGGGCTACAATTGCATTTTGCCCTGAGTGTTAGGGAGAAAGACAGAGAGGTCTCTATCTGTATGGAATTAACATTAAATATTTGAGGACCAGTAAGAAATAATTAAATAATGGATTAATTTATGACAACACCAGTGAGTGCCACAAAGGAGGAATTCAGGGCATTATATAACAGAGGGTCCTCACCCAGTCTGGGGCATAAGAAAAGATTTCTCTGAGGAAGTGGTGTTTGCCAGCTCTTCTTTTATAGTATTTATAGTTTTATTATCCTGCTGGCATGTAACCATCTTTTCATTATAGTATGAAATACAAGTCAGGCCTCACCTCTGCAGTCTCCTCTGGAGTAGAAGCGTGGTTTTCCCACCGTTTCTAGTTAAGATTCTACTGCAGGGAAGCCAGAGCCGGTGGCAAAAGTATCTGTCATACGTGGTTAGTGCACAGCCCCAAACAGCTTGTGCTGCCCCTGGCCTGTGTCACCACAGCTAAGCTGAGCGAGGCTGAGACGTGCAGGCCGCCTAAATTGGCCCAGCTCAGCCCCACCATGGCAGCTTGCTGCAGGGACTAGGGAACACCAGCCACATGCCTCGGTGGCATTCAGATGGCCTCCTACAAATCTGATCAATCAAACTTGACAGGCCGGTGTCCCATTTGCCCATGCTGTACAGCATAAATCCAGTGTCTTTTCAACTAGAAGCATAATAGTCGCAGTTACGATGAGGGATGGTCTGGTGTGAGCAGACAGGATCACTGACCCACCCAGGAAGGGAAACCTCCTTTTCCCAAGAGACAAAGAATCATTCATTGAAGGTTTAAAATTCTTACTTGAGAGCAAAATTACAGTGTACTCAGGAAGTACTCCTTCTGATAAATTATTCTGTGGTATTTTTTTGATCCTTTTTTTCCCTCCCTCCTGACATCACTGATCACGGGTGCTAAGCAACATGGGAAAGGGAAGAAGAAAGAGGAACAAAGACTTACTGTTAATCAAAATAAAAAATAATGACTTGAGTTTTAGATGGCATTTCTAACAAGTAAGTACACAAACTCTTTATGCTCAGGATGAAATTCTGTACTCATTTTAAGATTTCTTCCTGAGATGTGTTCTGTTGATGCATAATCTTAAGACTTTTGGAAAAAAAAATTTCTACCCACATAAGAAATATACTAATTCTGGAAACTTCTGATTCTTAAACCTTTATTTATTGTCTTGCTAACTACATTCCAGGGGTCATCTTTGCTCTCTAGAGGAGGCCTTATTTAATGGTCATTTGCAAAACAGAATTTCTTCGGATATATCATACCTAACTCACGTGATTAATAACAAGAACATCATACCCACAGTCCCCTTCATGATACTTAGAAATTTATCTGCTGTTTTCTTAGCACAAGGAAAATAGGATTCCTTCTTTACGTGGATAGATTTTGATTTACTAGCTATTAAAATGGAAAACTAAAATTGCTATCAATCATATATCTTTTCTATAGCCCTCTAAATGATGCAACTTAAAAATCTTCTAAGAGCAAAATAGAATTGTCTATCTTTTAAAGAAACCAAATTTACTTTATATACCATTGGGCTTTGCGTTTGCCACTTACAAGAAATCATTTGATTGTATTTAATCTAACTTAATGATTATTCTGATTCTTATTGGCAAATTCTTTCATATACTGATTTGAAACCTATCACTAAGGAAATTGATCAAAGTCCACACTTTTCTGTATTTTTCTAGTTTATTCTTTCTTCTATGCTTGTTTTGCTTGGACTTTCAGCTGAAATCCTGAAATAACGTGTGCTAATTGCATAGCATTTTATCTCTCAAATGAATTCTGCAGAACACTGGTCTTTCATGAATTGTTGACATGCTCATAAAAGGGGTTTCAAAAGTTAAATGAGATCAGACACTGCAAACTGCATGTCCCAGGAAAGTCGCAAAGCCCCTTGGCATGACAAATGCTCTGAGGATTCTGTTATGAAGAAACCTGTATAATAATTTGATTCAGCACTCCCAAAGCTTATTTAACCATAGGCTGCCCCTCTCCTCCACTGCACCCATACTTATGGATCCCAGAACACTTCTGGTCCTCAGAACATGGTTTGGGAGACTTTTACAGCACAGGATGGTTGTGTCTATATGCATATACGGTTTTGCAGAATATAGCTTGATTCATCCAAACTCATATGCAATCAGGAGTAGCTAACGGGTTGTTCTCAAAGGAACTGCACATTTGACTCAGCTCAAGAACTGCTGTATTGCTCCTTTAAAAAAATCAGTTTCCATAGATAAATACATTAAGTATCCCTAAACAAAGCTGAAACTCCCATCAAAATAAACTTCTCTGGAACTGTTCCATTATATCAAAATTTTGCCTTTTTTTTTTTTTTCCAATTCTGCTATCTCACAGCCAGCAATTTCAAGACAAAATCTTGGGGTAGGAAACAAGAAACCCAGAATGTTCAAGCTAGAAGAACTTTAGAAAACTCTAGTCCAACCCCTTCAGTTTACAGATGAAAGAACTGAGGCTCCAGATCCCATAACCATTAGTAGCTGATTGGCCCTAAAAGTCACACCCCCTCTCTAAGTAGGCCCCTCTGATCCAATATCATATTTCTCCTTATTTTTTTAAGCCAGTAAGTCAATTATACTGTGTGATCTCAATACTGTTGGAAGATTCGTGCTCACAAGGAAGACAGATATTTAGGTACACATATTCTATAAGCTGCCAGAGGTACTCTCTTAGGAAGAACTCTCCTAGGGAAATTTCACATCAGTGTGAGGTCTCAGAATCTCATGTATGGACTTATTTCTTTACTAGGGTCTTGTAATTAATTCTCATTAAAGAAAACATTAAGTAATGTCTTCCAATTAGCCCACAAACAGTTTTCGAACCATGGTAGAATGCACGTTTGTTCTTTGCCGGGACATTAATATTATTAAATGCTGATTAAAAAAAAACCCCACCACTTGCTGCCTGTATCTTGTGGCAGCTGCAGAATTGCTTTCTATAGAAAGGACAGAGATACACTGCTTTTTCTTGGCTTAAGCATTTATTTGGGGTGGCTGTGAGGGTTGGAGTAGGAGCAGCTAATGGAAATTATGAGGAAGCTCTAAAGCCTCGGGTGTCTGCCTCTCTCTTTCCCTCTCTCCCCCTTCCTCTTCCTGCTGTTGACCTAACCACACTTCCCTGAGCAGGTGATGCTCGCCCAAGTCAAATGCTACACCTGTGGCTAATTCTCAGGCAACACAAGTAAGGCTCTGTCACTTAGAAGCAATTGGCTGTTTGTAGGAAGCATGATGATCTGTAGTCACATCTCATTAGGGGTGCCTGGGCCCCGTGGTGCACGAGTGAAGCAAACTCCGCCAATGTAATTTGTTTTAGATGCCTAATTCTCTTCCTTATAATTAACATCTGAAATGCAAAAAGAAAACTAGGGTGCTTTGCAGGCATGTGGGGTCCGTAGAACACTTTCAGGGAGCCTGAGATTTTAGAGCAGCACTCACCCTTGCCTTGTCCTTTCCCACAACAAACAACAGTGTGAGCTGGACTGGGACATCCATAGGTTGTCCAGGAGGACTGATTCCTGGGGTACAATACGTGGAGGGAGGGAGGAGAGGTCAGAGTAGCGAGAGCCAGCATTACCTGCCACCCCATGCATGGGTTTAACTGCTGTCATCTCTGCAATGAGGTGACCCTACAAAGATAACTCAGCAGTAGAACAGAGCCACCAGTCAGGACCTTGCTATACGTTGCCCTAGGCAGACTTTGCAGTCATTCCTCCACTGTCCAACCCTCCCACGACAGCTAGAAACAGTCAGACACAGAGGGACAGAGACGAAATGTGGCGTGATGGGGTTTCTGCCACCAACCACGCTGGCAGACAGTCTGTGGAACCAGGAGAGAATGCCGTTCACAACATCTCTGCCACGTAAACAGGACTGTGCAGAAAGGTTTTGGTTTGGCCATCAGATCTGGAGCCTGAACATCTAAGATGAGCCAGAAGAGATGGAGTCTATATCCTGGGTGTACCAGGCAGCTCTCTTGGTTACAAACCTCAGAAACTGACCCTAGAGAATTGAAGTTGAAGAAGAATTTATTGGTAGGATATTGATTAGCTCGCAGACTTGATAAAAAAGCAAGAATATGGGGGCTTCCCTGGTGTCGCAGTGGTTGGGAATCCACCTGCCAATGCAGGGGACATGGGTTCAAGCCCTGGTCCGGGAAGATCCCACATGCCACGGAGCAGTTAAGCCTGTGCGCCACAACTACTGAGCCTGCACTCTAGAGCCCGCGAACCACAACTACTGAGCCTGTATGCTGCAACCACTGAAGCCCACGCACCTAGAGCCCACGCTCCGCAACAAGAGAAGCCACGGCAATGAGAAGCCCACGCACAGCAAGGAAGAATAGCCCTCGCTCGCTGCAACTAGAGAAAGCCCATGTGCAGCCATGAAGACCCAACGCAGCCAAAAATAAATAAATAAATAAATTTTTTTTTCAAAAAATCAAGAAGATGAGATGATTAAAAGAAGCTCGTGACCACCAGCGTATACAGGTTCATGCAGCAAGACCAGCCTGGTTAAAGAATCCCAGGCACTGCTGCCTCTGAACGCTGCCACTGCCACTGGAGGTCACCACTAAACACTGGGTGCCACCCAGCTCCTTGTCTCCCACGAATCTCCATCCAGAAATATAGGAAGGGGGCTCAGTTGTGGGATAGCAAAAATACAAGTATCTCCTAGCATTGGCCAGCACACTTGGCAGTATGTTGCTTGTTCTTTCAGTTAATGAGTTTCTGCTAAACCTCAGATGAGTCAAAGATACGCTGGAAGACATGTAATACCAGAAAAGGCTGTTTTCAACCTCCCTTGGTATCCCCGTCTCCTAACTAGCTCACAGCTAATGCCTTTCCTTCACTCTCCTCCCGTCTTCCTCCTCTTCCTCCATCTTTCTATTTTTTCATAACAAAATCAATAATTATTTATTGAGCCACATGCAACTTGTTAGATGATTTACATTTAATCTCCATGGAAACCCATGAAGCAGATATGATGATTCATTCCCATTTTCAGGTAAGGGAATTAAGGTTTTCAAAGTTAAGCAACTTGCCAAAAGCCACCGAGCTAATATGTGACAGAGGTGGAATGTGAACCCAAGTTTGGCTGACTCTAAAGCCTGAGGTTTAGGCGGGATAAAGGACCCCCTTTCAACATCATAAAATTCATAGACACCAACAAGGTAATAGTGCTTATAGTATGTTTTGACTAAAAAATACATAATAACAAAAGCAATGTTAATTCATATATGTTAAGATATATTTTATGAATCCCAATATTATCTAATGTTTTATTAATCACAACAGGATCTACACGCATTTGAAAAACATATGTGAAGGACATGTTACTTATCTAGTCTTTCACACGACCCCTCATACATGCCCCTTACGATAACTACGTCCCTCAACCCACCAGCTAGGGGGCAGGCATGTAACCTGAGTTGAGCCAGTCAGTTCAGAACCGGAAGGCAGGAAAGACTGCACTAAAACCTATAACTCCGTGGCTCCCATAGGAGGCCCATGGTAAATGTTGAAGGAGGAAAGGGCTGAAGGGAGGGAGGGAGAGAGGAAAGGAGGAAGGAAGAGGGGGGAGGGTCAGGGCAGGTTTAGTTAGGAAAAACTAGCAGGAGAAGCTAAGCCAAGTTGAAGGTTAAGGCTAACAGGTCCCTTGTGTT
Source organism: Phocoena phocoena (assembly GCF_963924675.1). Taxonomy (NCBI): domain Eukaryota; kingdom Metazoa; phylum Chordata; class Mammalia; order Artiodactyla; family Phocoenidae; genus Phocoena; species Phocoena phocoena. The sequence continues at coordinate 34,301,687 of NC_089240.1, read as the reverse complement.
CAAAGGCCAAGTCCAGAAAAGTCAGCTCCTGCTGGAGCAACAGGCTGGCTTCACAGGTCCTGGCAGGTGAACTAAAGCACTCTACAACCTTGAGGACAAAACCAGGAGCCAAAGGAGCAGGGAGCAGGGAAAGGGCTCAAATAATTAGACACGAGCTGGGTCACTGACAAAGAAGCAGGCACTAAACATCAAACCCACCACCCGCCAGCCACCACCCATCACCCAACATAGGGCTTCCTTTACCATGGTCCAGTCAAGGGGCAGAGCAGTCCTCAGGGTTCCAGCGAGCCTGAGCCCCTCCATGCCTCCTGGAAGACATCATTGCACAGACTGTGTTCTCTGGGACCCACTTGTTCTAGGAGATCTTCGTAGGGCTTCCTATGAAAAAAATTCGTACTCAGATTCCATTCCCCTCTTGGAGTTTCACAGTGTACATGAGTATGTGAAAGGGCCTTGCAAATCTGAAGTAAAGAAACCCATTTTCCTTTGTTAAGACAAACACTTCCCAAACTTATTTGATCCTGGAACCCTATTTGTCAGAGTGCCCACCGTTGTCTCAGAGAGCACTAAGGTTCCAAGACAACAGCTGTGGAAATACGGGCCACAGCACTGCCATCATAGGGCAGTGTGGATCCTTCTTCCATGGAGTCATGTCCTGGAAGCTCTCTCGCCTTACCCTCAGTTTTCTGCCTTGCACACCGATTAGGTTTCCACACATATTCATGCTGACATGGCCAACGGAAGTATTTTTGAGGCTGTTATTTCTTCTGAAGAGCTTTCCTTGACTCTTGCCCATCCCAGGCCCACTTCAATCCCACCCAATCCCTAGTGTCATGGGGAAGAGCACAGGCTTTTTTTAAAAAATTAATTTATTTACCCATGTTTGGCTGCGTTGGGTCTTCGTTGCTGCCCGAGGGCCCTCTCTAGTTGCAGCGAGTGGGGGCCACTCCCCGCCACAGTGTGCGGGCCTATCATTGGGTGGCCTCTCCCGTTGCAGAGCACGGGCTCCAGGCACACAGGCCTCAGCAGCCGTGGCACGCAGGCTCAGCAGCTGTGGCTCACGGGCTCCAGAGCACAGGCTCAGCAGTTGTGGCGCACGGGCTGTGGGATCTTCCCAGACCAGGGCTCGAACCCATGTCCCCTGCATTGGCAGGCAGATTCTCAACCACTGCGCCACCAAGGAAGCCCCAGAGCACAGGCTTTGAATCTGTCTGACTGCCTTTGTATTCTGACTCTGGGCCTTTAGCTCTATGTTTCCTGTGTCTAGCATAGTACCTGACACTGGATGGCTATACCATATAAATTGGTGAGTAAATAAATGATCTTTTGTGATTTTGAGAAAAACCAAATGGTGGCCAAAATTTGTTTTCTAGAAAATGATAGCAAATGGAGAGAAACCAGATAATGATTTAAAAAAAAAAAAAAAAAAAGCTCAGGTGTGAAGCTACAGCTGAGAGATGTCTGGTTCATATCCCACTGCCCATTTCATCTCTCCAAGTCCATAATTACAAAACAAATGGTATGCCTTGTTTACATTGAGCATCTTATTTTAATGAAGAATTGATTTCTTCTCGCTTAGCAAAAATGTTGTGTCCTTACAAAGGGGGAAAATAAACTCTTACATTTGCATGCCAGATGTTTTAATTTTCGATTATGAAATCCCTGTCTTTCTAAGACATTCTAGGAATGGCAGAATGGAAGCCTGGTTGTAGGCTCTAAAATGCTCTTAGCGGCTCAACTTTCCAATGTTCCATTCCAGGGCAAGCATTTCTTGATTGGGTGGGAGTTCCTGACTACCCAGACGTTTATCTTTCTTCTTCGTTTGGGGGAAAGAGAGCTGTTTTGATCCCTGAGCCTGGGTTTTCCTAACAAAATGATTGTCAGAAATGCCCTTCCACTCTCCTGCTCCAGCCACAAGAAGAGAGGTAACATTTAATGACTCTTACTTGTAAAGGGAATAAAAATAAAAAGCAGAGAAAGTCGTAGAAGTGGGGAGATCTCCAAAAGTCATAGCCCCCATTACAGTGTGTTTCTAATTCTAGCCACAGATACAGCCGCAGACCCCAAAGAATTTGTTCTTAACAATGTAAGCAAGATTGTTTTAAGTTAATCATATACCGCAAACCCTTAAAACAGCCATTTCCAGTCAGCAAACCATTTTTACAGCTCTCTGCTTGTCTGTTTTGCCTTGCGGTGACAGACTCATCTTGCTCTGTCCTTGTCCTAAACTCAGATATGACAGTGGGAATGGACAAAGCTGCAAAGAGAATTATCAAATATCAAAGAAGAAGATACTAAAGTCTGTGCTGGAGTTTGCAATTCACATGGGAAGTGTTTTGTACTTTGTAGCATGTTTCAAGTTTAAAACCTGTGTGTGTATGTGTGTGTGTGTGTGTGTGTGTGTGTGTGTGTGTGTGTGTGTGTGTTGCTTTTTGTTTTGGTTTTTGCAAAGTGTAAGGGAGGGTGTTTAATGGCCTAGTTCACCACCTTCAGAAACACTGGCTCTGTTCTTAGCCTTGAAATGGACTTGGCTGTTATCTCTAAACAAGTCACCCTAGTAATCTACCTTGCTGTTTTCCCAACTCTAGAAACAGAACATACTTGCATCCAGTCCCACAGATAAGGCACAAGGACTATTTAAAAAGTTAGCCAATCTTTCACCTCCCGGGGGCTTTTTACAAGGTAGAGAACGTTAATATTCTAAATAGTTCTAGCCCTCTAGCCTGTGCACGTTTCAAGCTGCTTCATCATCCGTACAGAGCCTTTCTTTAATCTTCCCCATGAGCGTGTGCACAGGTTCAAATGGTGACAATTACCATAAAACAATTGTGTTGTCCTTCTCCCAATAAAAATCACTCTGTTAATCGGCCAACTCGCAGCCCCCTTGTCTGAGGACCCTTATGCCAAACTGGCTGCAGATAAATTAGCCCACGTGTGATTGCATGCGAAAACACACTGATTTAGGGGTTTTTTTCTTCTCCCGTTCAACCTGACAACTTGTCTAAATAGGCTTCTGCCACGACCTGACAGCTCGTGGACAAGCTGTGTACAACAGGCCATTAAAACGAAATGCTCTGAATATGGAGAGTACAAAACACAGACAAAGGGATAAGATTGAAAGATAAAAGGATGAACAAAGGGAGTGGTGGGGCTGTTATGGGGGAGTGGAGCCTGAAGAGGTACCCTTTCATTGTGCTTTCAGTCTTTGTCATAGGCTGGATTCTTTGAAGCAGACCCTGAGATGGAGTTTGGGGCGAAGGCTATTTATGAGGGATCCACAGCTATGGAAAGGAGGGGGAAGAAGCAGGATGGGGCAGAGGGAGAAGCTGAAATGCACTGCAGGCTGGACAAAATCTCTGTTAATCTCCCCTCTCCAGGGAAGCTTGGGAGTGGTCCTGTGTTGCACTGAAACAGTAAGAACTTTATTCCCCTCCTTTGGCTCCGTCATTATAAAGGCAAGGGTGTGTTCCTGCAGCTGAGGCAAACCCTGACCAAGGTGACAGCTAGAGTACAGAGTCCTTCCTTGGAGTGGGATCTGGGCCTTACATCTCTGTATCTACCACAGAGGTGTTGACAATTGCCCACATGATCAGAGCCCAGCTCCCTATATCTGTAAAGTCGTTTCCTAGCCTTGATCATGTTATAAATCTCCACTGATCACAGCATAATAACAACTCTTGATTAAGCACTAATTAGCCCTATGCTATGAGCAATACCTACTTTATTTCATTTACTTCTCATAACAACACTAGGAGGTAAGTATTCTTATAATCTTCATTTTGTAGATGAAGAAACCGAGGGTATGAAAGATGAATTGACAAAAGTTATATAACTGGTGAATGGCAAAGTTGGTATCCGAACTCCGGGCTGTCTGATTCCAAAGTCCATCTGCTTACCTATGACACTGTACTGACTGGAACAGATATAGGTCTGATTGGAACAGATGTAGGTCAATACTGCAACTCCTTCCTTGACCTTCATCCATGAGGATTTAACAGAAAACAATTTTATTAAGACTGTCAGAACTCATGAAAGAGCCCACATCTTGGGCTGGGAGAAACAGCCATGTAATTCTAGTGGATCCTTGCCTCTCTTTGACTGCCAGACCCAGTAAGTGTTTTATTTAGAATATACTATGTTCCATTTCTGGTTGGATTCTCTGGAAGCGGACACTGAGACAGAAATTAGCGTGCGGGAGATTTATTAGGGCTTGCTCTTGGTATCAACACCTGGAGAAGGGAGGGGCAAGAAGCAGGACTGGGCAGACGAAGAAGTTGGACTACAATGCAGTTCCACTGAAGGCCTCAGCTGATCTCAGAGTGAGCTCTAGAGCTAAAATGGCTCATCAGAGTTATCCTGAGCTGGAGGAAGGGGCCTGAGCCTTCATATACTATGCCAGATAGGCACTGGTTGTGGGATGCCCTAGGAATGGAGCATTACCTTGGGCTAGGTGGCTCTCTGCAGTTGAGACAAATCACAAAGTGGGACTCAGCTGAGGGCTGTCAGCTGTCAAACTCCCAACAGCTGGGGGAATGAGTGCTTCATGATTTAAAAGGGATCCAGGAGGGCTTCCCTCACGGCGCAGTGGTTAAGAATCCGCCTGCCACTGCAGGGGACACGGGTTCAAGCCCTGATCCGGGAAGATCCCACATGCCACGGAGCAACTAAGCCTATACACCACAACTACTGAGCCTGCGCTCTAGAGCCCGTGAGCCACAACTACTGAGCCCACGTGCCACAGCTACTGAAGCCCCCGCACCTAGAGCCTGTGCTCCCAACAAGAGTGAGCCACCGCAAAGAGAAGCCCGTGCACCACAACAAAGAGCAGCCCCCGCTCGCTGCAACCAGAGAAAAGCCCACGTGCAGCAACGAAGACCCAACGCAACCAAAAATAAAATAAAATAATTTATAAAAAAAAAAAAGGATCCAGGACGCAAATCATAGCAGCCACTACTGCTATTTCTTTTCAAATACCCCAAGGATTAAGTATTATTAGTCCCATATTTTAGAAGAGAAAATTGAGGGTGAGACAAATTAATGACTTATCCAGAGACATGTAGGTAGCAGTTAATTACTCATTCATTTATTTAACAAATATTTATTGAGTACCTTCTGTGTGCCAGGCATTGTGCTTGGTCTTGAGAATTCAATAGTGAACAAAAAGGACCCTTGACTTCATCCAAATAACATTTTAGTGTTGACAACTGTCCCAGATACAGAAAAAAGTTTAGGAGTTTGTCAATTTCTTTAGCTAGCTATATAAAATTCTAATTGATCCCATTTATACATATTGCCAAACTTCTTTTCAAGAGAGTTAAAAACTTGTAAACGTATATTCCTAAAACTTTGAGAATGGGGAAAGGGGAAACCAACCTGGTCATGAGATTTGTGGTTAGCATAATGAGGAAGTATTCAGTATACATCAACCTTAAACCAGCCAGCCAGTTTTCATCTGGAATCTCCAAAGGCACTGCAGATAATAACACCTAATTCTTCATCATTTCATTGATAGCATGAATAGCATCAACAACAAGAACCAACCAGTCAAGCACTAAACTTATTTTTTTAATTGGGATACAGTTGCTTTACAATGTTGTGTTAGTTTTTGCTGTACAGCAAAGTGAATCAGTTTTATGCATACATATATCCCCTCTTTTTTGAATTTCCTTCCCATTTAGGTCACCACAGAGCATTAAGTAGAGTTCCCTGTGCTATACAGAAGGTTCTCATTAGTTATCTATTTTATACATATTAGTATATATATGTCAATCCCAATCTCCCAATTCATCCCACCCGCCCCTTTCCCCCCCTTGGTGTCCATACATTTGTTCTCTACGTCTATGTCTCTATTTCTGCCTTGCAAACTGGTTCATCTGTACCATTTTTCTAGATTCCACATATATGCATTAATATACGATATTTGTCTCTTTCTGACTTACTTCACTCTGTATGACAGTCTCTACGTCCATCCACGTCTCTACAAATGACCCAATTTCGTTCCTTTTTATGGCTGGGTAATATTCCATTGTATATATGTACCACATCTTTTTTATCCATTCATCTGTCGATGGACATTTAGGTAAGCACTAAACATTTATCAAGCACCTATTCTCATTAGCACATTTCCTATTTAAGAAATTATTGTTTAAGAGAGTAAGTCAATTACTTTCAGAAACAGAGTGAGTAAACAGTATAGCTGAACCAGGTCTCTTGTACCCAGGAATTTTCTTATCCAATAATTTCACTCTTGACATCTGTTGAATCTTGGCACAATCAAAATGGTGCCAAACTTACCACCCACAGACGCCAGTGCCCTCAACCCACTCTGTTCTTTGGCTCCAAGGCTTTTTTGGATAGGAAAAGGAGAAGGAGAAGGGAAGAAGTGCCTCTGCTCTGGGTTCTGATTCAGTAGGCCTAAGGTATAGCCTGCCATTTGCATTTGGAAAGTGTTTTCCCCACCTCCACACCCTCCAAATGAGAACCATGACCTTAGCATCTAGAATTTTCCCTCTCACTCACCTCTGTAGTGTCTTGTGGTCTATGCCATCAGGGCAGTCAAGGAGCTTGTTAGCCAATTCAAAAGGCTGGTTGGAGCTCAGGTTTTAATGGGTGACCCTAAATCACATTGATACCCCTCTGAACTAACATTTGTAGGTCAAGTGTATTTGAGGCTTGATCAGTGACTGCATTGTGCAGACCTTAATGGCAGATTCAAGTCACAGTGGGTTTCCTATAGACAAAACGACATCAGGATTCTGGGACTCCTAGGATGGTGGACATGATAATGGGCATAAAAAGGTAATTTTTCAAAAGACAGGCAGAATGGACTAGAAGCACGTCCTATTCACCACTCAGCAGGGAAGAAGTGGTCTTCTCAAAAAGACCAATCAAGGGATGGACAAATCCATCTTTGTGTTGCAAGGATGGTGTTGACCTTGCACAGGGAGAAAAAGCCAGAGAGTTCTGCAACTTGTAAGTAAGTGTAGAACTGTCAGGATAGTAAGAGAAAGAATTAAAGCTGATGCAAATGTTTACTCTAAATAGACCAACAAGTTGTGCAGCTCTCTTGTTTCACCTGAGCTGAACAAGACTTGCTCAGGGCAAGAAGTCAGGGATAAACCCTAAGATTGTAACTAACAGAGTAGAAATTGTCACAGTGGCCCAGATCTCAGAACGAAATACATATACTTGTATTTTCCATTCTTTTGAATTCTTTTAGATAAATTCCTGCTTGCCAAAGAGCTGTGTACTTGGGAAAGGGTGGCCCCAGGGCCTTAATGACGGCCTTGGATTTTCAAGTCGGCCCTCAGAGAAAGTGTTTGGAATAGTGTTCTGGGACTTCCAACCACCACAATGAGGTGACTTGTTACACTAAAGAATGATAAACTCAACAGTCATAACAACCAAAGCTCCCAGCAGAAGTCACTTCTATTCATACCCCCAGGTAGACCTGGCCATGTCAACAAACTGCCCTGTATGGACACCCACCACCATTTTTTCGTCAGGAACCTCAATCATGTAAAGACTTAATAATAGCAGCTTGTGGGCTTCCCTGGTGGCGCAGTGGTTGAGAGTCCGCCTGCTGATGCAGGGGACAGGGGTTCGTGCCCTGGTCCAGGAAGATCCCACATGCCGTGGAGCGGCTGGGCCCGTGAGCCATGGCCTCTGAGCCTGCGCGTCCGGAGCCTGTGCTCCGCAATGGGAGAGGCCACAACAGTGAGAGGTCTGAGTACCAAAAAAAAAAAAAAAAAAAAAAAAATAATAGCAGCTTGTGTTCAAATAGCTTTTAGGCTTACAAAGTATATTTAACATGTATCTAAGCCACAAAACAACCCCTTGAGGTATGCCCCATATGCCTCTATTTTACTAATGTGGACACTAAGGCTTATCTAGGTCAAAGGACCATCCAAAACGTTCACCCAGGCATCTACTTCCAACAAGGCTGGAGTATTTTTTTGCAGACTAGCCCTTTCATGAGAACAACTAGAAGAGTGGGTCAAAAATACAAAGAACATGGGTGAAGGCCTCAGAGAGTTTCCAAAGCAGCAAGGACTTGAAAGGCTAGAGTCTCAGTCCTCGCAGGCTGCTAGGATAAAAATAGTGGCAGGTGGTTTGAATAACAAACATTTATGTCTCATAGCTCTAGAGGAGGTCAAGTCCAAGATCAAGGCACCGGCAGATTCAACGTCTGCCAAGGATTTACTCTTTAGTTCACAGATGGCCATCTTCTTTTTTTTTTTTTTTTTTTAACAGATGGACATCTTCTTGCTGTGTCCTCACATGATGGAAGGGGCAAGGGAGCTCTGTGGGATCTCTTTTATGTGGGCACTAACCCCACACATGAAGGCTCCGCCCTCAGGACATAATCATCTCTCAAAGGACCCACCTCCTAATGCCATCACATTAGGGGTTAGGATTTGAATATATGAGTTGGGTGCGGGGGAGACACAAACATTCAGTCTACAGCAACCAGGATCCCAGAGAGAAATGCATTGAGGGGAATCTGAATCTGGCATCTGTACCCAATTTCCCCACTGAAGTATCTGCTGATTCATAAGAAACTTGGGGCCAAGAGTCTAAGAAGCCAAGTATAATGTGACAACTAAGAGACTGGGAAGCCAAAGGGGGCTTTTGGAAGTCTCACAGCATGGGGAGAAAAAAACTTGGAGTTCAGGGCTACCCAGGAGGCCAGAACTTGAGGGGCCAAGATTTCAGAGAGACAGGAAACCTCCTGAAGTGAGCCCAACATTCTCTGAGGCATTTGGCACAATGCCCTTCCTTTCTATAGAAAGATACAACAAGGTTGAAAGTAAAAGGACGAAGAAAGTTATAGCATACAAACATCAACCAAAAGAAAGCTGGTGTAGCTATAATAATAGCAAACAAAGTAGACTTAAAGGCAAGAAGCATTATAAGAGATGAAGAAGAACATTTGATAAAAAGGGTCAGTCTACTAGGAAGATAGAAGAAGCCTATATGTGAATAATAACATAGCCTCAAAATACAAAGCAAGAATGGACTGAAATAAAGAGGAAACAGACAAATGCACAATCACGGGAAATTTTAATGTAACTCCCTTATTCTTGAAAACCCAAGACTATCAGCAAGACTTTGGACCAACCTTTCCCAAATAAACATCTTTCTGGCAAGCAGGGATTTATCTAAAATAATTCTAAGGAATGAAAAATGTAGGTATGTGTGCTTCATTCTGAGACTTGGATCATTTTTATAATTTCTTACTTGGTAGTTATTTCCCTCCACAACTGCTAGAGAAAAAATAGGCAAAAGAGATATGGGAACCTATGTATATGTATAACTGATTCACTTTGTTATAAAGCAGAAACTAACACACCATTGTAAAGCAATTATACTCCAATAAAGATGTAAAAAAAAAAATCAGGAACAATATGGAAGATCTGAACCACACAAATAAAGTCCCCCCCACCTCTCTCTCTCTCTCTCTCTCTCTCTCTCACACACACACACACACACACACACACAGACATCTCAAGTGTGCATGAAATATTTATCAAAATTAAACATGCTGGGCCATAGAACACATCAACACAAATTTTGAGCAATTGAAATCACTTATAATATGTTCCCTAACCACAGTAAATTAAGCTAGAAATTAATTTTAAAATAGGCATAACTAAAAAATCATCAAATATTTGGAAATTAAATATTATGCTTCTAAATAACCTTTAGGTAAAAGAAGAAATCACAGTAAAACTTAGAAAATACTTTGAACTGAGTGGTAATGAAAATATAGCATAGCAAAACTTGTGGGATGCAGCTAAAGCCATGCTTACAGGGACGTTTATACCCTCAATTTCATAACTTAGAAATTAAGACTGAAAGTCAGTGATCTCAGTATTCATCTCAAGAACTAAGGGAAAACACAACAAATTCAACTCAAAGAAAGTAGAAGGAGGGAAAGAATAAAGACAAGCACAAGAAACATTTACATAAATAGAGAAATTCTACAAAGCCAAAGCTGGTTCTTTGAAAAGGCTAAATACAGTCAGTGAGACTGATGGGAGTTTCACCGATCCTGAGGCAGAGCCATGACTGAAACCCAGGCCTTGACCAAGCACTCCCCAAGTGGCCTCTGTTGCAGGAAGCTCTCTGCAGGTTTGTTGGGATTTGGCTGTGCCCTGGCTTGGCAAGCTGGCAGGGAGGCAAGTTAGGGAGTGCCACTGCGGATGGGGTCGGGGGTGGGATGAGAGGTCACTGGGCTCGCTTTCTGGCAGCTTCAACAATCTATCAGGGAAGGAGTCTCTCAAACCGCCAGGAGCTCTTTTATCAAAAGTGAACATTTTCACTGGCTGATAGTTTTCATTTTTTCACTCTCTTCTCTCAAAGTAACTACAGTATCACATGATTACAGTCTAAATCCTCAAATAGCAATATATGAGCTTATTTTCACATCAATTACTCCATTTAATGGAAATAGTCACCCACCACCATTTCCTGTGAAGGATCAGGGGTCAGGGCTTACTCAGAGGCAGGCACTCAGCTGAGGGCTACGATATTCTCTAGCCTCCTTACTGAGCTGGGAAAACTCGGGCAGTGTTACTTTCAGCCCTCTGGAAAGCTTTAATTTGAGCTAACACTTCCCTGATTTCCATCTTGCAGTGGAATCCAAATGGCTTTCACAGAGTGAAAGGGAACTGTCTGCCTACTGTGTGCCAGAATTTAAATTAATTAATCCACTTAATCCTCACAACCCCTCTGGGCTGTGTGCATTTTCCAAAGAAGAAAATCAAAGGACAAAGTGTTTAAATAGCCTCACCACAGTTGTAGAGCTTTAACTGGCAGTTTTATTTTTCTTTTATGCCAAAGCTCACTTTCTTGAGAGACGATCAACTGAAATAATTAAGAGAATGGGTTTTGCAGCTAGACAGACCTTGCTTCCAGCTCTGGGTCTGCCACTTAAATGGCTGTGACCCTGGGCAACTTAACTGACCTTTACTGGAGAATAAAGCCAGAACCCACCTCCTCAGACAATGAACGGTTACTGCTCCTACTGCTTTTTGGTTTTTTGGCCGCGCAGCATGCAGGATCTTCGTTCCCCGACCAGGGGTCAAACCCGTGCCCCCCACTGGACCGCCAGGGAAGTCCCCTCCTACTCCTACTCCTACCATTGCTCTTGCTGCTCTTCCTGCTCGTATGCCAGTATATCGCACTGCCTATCTCACCTGCATTATCTCCATTTAATTCTAATGCTGAACCCATGGCTGCACTAGCTTCACTGGATGCCATTCTAAAGAGCCAAATTCACCAGCCATAAAAAGTAATGAGGAAGTTACAGCTGATGGGGAAGCACAGGCCTCAGGAGTTAGGTCCCACGGGTTTTGTTTTGACCACTGAGTCACGTAGTGACCAACAATCACACGGAACATTGGCGAGCGCTCCTGTTGTTCCTCAGGGGTAGAGGCATAAACAAAACCTCCTGCTTAGCACATGAAAATTCACTGTCTGCTTTAAAACGTCCCTGGGGGAAAGGTTTAGGAACCACAATTAGCAATTTTTCTTGACGGAATCATTTCAGGTTTCCATCAGGCTTTCCTTTTAACTTCTCACCTACCCAGCTGGCCTTCTGGTGTATCTGAGCAGAGCAGTCCCCAGAAGGATAGAAGAGAGGAATGATGCCACCACATAGATTATGAAAATAATCTTGAGGAATCAGAAATGAGTCTAGCTGGTATATCCTGGAGGTGTTCAGATATATGTCACATGAATGTATAAATGAACTGGCAGGCATTTGTGTGGTCATTCCTTACATCCGAAGCATGAGAATGCAAAATCTAATTTTCTTTCCAGGTTTGGCCTTCCATGGGCTTCGTGTGTGTCAGAAGCAGCTGTCCCTATGCTAGAAAAACTTCCCAACTCTGCTCCTGGTAGTAGTGAACGATGTGCTAGAGCTCCCAATTTTGGCTGGGTTTGGCTTTTTAACACTCGTCACAATTACAGATTTTGTGGGTGTATGTATGGGTGATTTCCTTGATAGATGCATCATGGAGCACAGAAACTGGCACATAGAGGATACTTGCTAAATACCAGTTGAAGGAAGGAGGGAAGGAAGGAAGGAGCTACTTACTATCTAACAAACCAGTGCTTAGAAATGGTGTATGTTGCAGATTTCAGTTTAGTGCTGCTGTACCTTCTGTCTTCCTTTCCTAGATTTTACTTCCCAGGCAGGCAAGGTGCAACTCTCCCAGTTTGTTTGATTGAAGTGAAGAAACGCATATGTTAGCGTGAGACTGGCTCTCATGTACTTTAAACCCCACGCCCATCAGCACCAGGGTGTTCACAGGCTACTCCTACATTCCCTGGGTGCAGAGTCAGGAAAGTAAGCGGCTTCCCGTTTGTCCACACGGTGACTCATCTTGCTTTGATGTTGCTTTGTCCTGTGTGAGTGGAAATGTGACTCCTGAGAGAACCATGGCCGACAGAGCCACTTCCTAGAAACCAAACACACACCTGGCACAGGTCATTTGCTTCCACCTCCCACAGAGAAGGGCGGATTATCTAAATGCTGATTAAGTCATGAGCTGTTGGTATGACGACATTTCACTACGAAGCACCACAGATCCAGCGGGTCTCAAATAGATGATGCCCTCTGTATATTTCTTTTCATTTCTCCCACAGGGACAGAGAGGACCAGAAGGCAGAGAAAAACTCAAAGTGGTGGCCTGGAAAGGTGAGTGTCCTGAGAGGGAGGGCTAAGGGAGGGACCAGCTGAGTGGAAGGGCCAGGATTACAAGGGAAGCCTTAATGCTTTAAGCCTGTACCAAGGCAGCTACTCGTGTGGCAGTGCGTACACTCACATGCTCATCACTCATGAGGGCACAGACTACTAGAGTTTTGGGTGCCCGTGGACATCTTGTTCCTGACAAAGAATGTCCAGGAAGCTAACCTGCCTTACCTCTGAAAGACTTTCTTTTGACTCACTGGTCTTGTGGCTGTTCTGACTTGACTACAGATAAAAGCCTGGTGAGGAACAACAGACTGCCTTGGTGTCCCCAACTGAGATCCGCTTTTTGGCAGGTGCACCCAGCCCTCAGCTGCTGTGAGCTGTTGGCTGCTAAGAGCCCACAGCTGTCCCCTTTTCTGGAGGATTGGCCTCAGCTAACAGGAGCAGAGTCCCCAGTCCAAGAGTTCTCCACCCCCTGCAGCCCACAGCCAATGACAGACCGCAATGGGGGTATAAAAAGCCAAACCCCTTGTTTCAAGGTGGGGCAACTCTGGTGCCATTTATGCTCCAAGAGCCACCATAGGATACACTAAAGCTGGACTCCAGCTTTAGTGTATCCTGTGGTGTACCACATCCTTGCTTAGGTCCTTCCCCTGTCCTGTCCTGCTTCTTGACCGTCCTTTCTCCAGAGAATACTCCCTCATTTGCACTTAAACAAGAATCTTCTTCTCAGGCACTGCTTCTAGGGTTCAAGACTTAAGATAGGTAGTAATACAGCTAACACTCACATGGCACATACCACATGCCAGGAGTTCTTCTAAGTGCTTCACATGTAGTCCCAGATTCAGCCCTCACAAATCTACCCCTATGAGGTAGATGTTGCTAATACCTTCTCTTGGCAGCCAAGGCAACTGAGACACAGACGTGTTAAGTAATTTGCTTAATGTCATACAGCAAGTGATGGAGCCAGAATCTGAACCCATGCAGTCCAACTCCAATTACAATTCAGACTGATTTTCATAACTCTCTTTAATACCTGCTTATCTTCCTTTTCAGAAAGTAAGTTTAGCTTTCACTCATTCCTTCTATAAGCTTTAATATCTGGGGAATCAGGGACACTTTGAAATTATAATCCTGAAAAACAAATCTCAATAGCCAGAATGGTTTCCTCTAGTTTCACCCCCCTCCAATCCCAGCCAGCATTATGTAAAGTTAATTTCATACTTGAGCAGATGCTGAGCAGTATGCACTGCAGTGGCTACAGGAAGTATCCACTTAAGACAGAGTAGGCAAAACTGCTCCAGAGCACAGCCTTTTTCAAGTGAAGTCCTGTCAAACCACACTTTTAGATACTCACAGTGGCAGCAGCTGGAAGTTACTCAAGGTAGGGGGGAAGGGAGGGATGATAGCAAAATGACAGAGGCCAGAGCTCTCTTGCACTGCTAATAGGAGTGGAAATTGGTGCAACCACCTTGGAGAACTGTTCGGCAGCGTCTACTAAAGTGGGATATAAGCAGATCAGCAATTCCGCTCCTAGGAATACACCCAACAGAAATGGGTGCATTTAAAGCAGCACTGGCTGTAATAGTAAAAAAGTGCAAACTCCCTAAATGCCAATCAAAAGTAGAAAGGAAAAATAAACTATGGTAGATGCACACAATGGATGACTATATGTCAGTGGGAATAATTGAACTATGCCTATATATAAAAGTATGGATGAATTTCACAAACATGATGTTGAGCCAAAGAAGCCAGACACCAAAGAGTGTATACTACAAGATTCCATTTACATTATGTTTTAAAACAGACAGAATGGATCTACTGTGTTTAAAGACAAAGCAGTGGTTACGTTTGGTAGGGGAGATGACTGGAAGAGGGCAGGAGGGGGGGCTTCTAGAGTGTTGGTCATGTTCTGTTTCATGATCTGGGTGCTGGTTTCATCAGTGTGTTGACTTTACACAAATCCATCAAGTTGTACACTTAGGATTTGTGCATTTCCTGTATGAATACTATGCTTCAATAAAGAGCTCAGTAGCCAAGACAATGGAAGCAACCTAAATGTCCATCGACAGATGAATAGATTAAAATGATGTGGGGTATATACACAATGGACTATTACTCAGTCACGAAAAAGAATGAAACATTGCCATTTGCAGCAACATGGGTGGACCTAGAGATTATCATAGTAAGCGAAGCAAGCCAGACAGAGAAAGGCAAATATCGTATGATGTCACTTATATGTGGAATCTGAAAAGATACAAATGAACTTATTTACAAAACAGAAATAGACCCAGACATAGAAAATAAACTTATGGTTACCAAAGGGGAAGGTGGGGGAGGGATAAATTAAGAGGAAGGTATTAACATATACACACTGATATATATAAAATTAATAAACAACAAGGACCTACTGCATAGCACAGGGAAGTATACTCAATATTTTGTAATATCCTATAAGGGAAAAGAATCTGAAAAAGAACATATATATCTATACATATATATCTATATCTATATATATATATATATATAAAACGAAATCACTGTGCTGTATACCTGAAACTAACACAACATTGTAAATCAACTATACTTCAATAAAAAAAAGAGAGCTCAAAAAATGAGAGAGGAAAATTTTGCTAAAAGAGACAGAAAGCCTCCCCACATAGACAGGCTGCCTTTTTATTTTCCAGGAGGAAAATTATTTCAATGAGGACCAAAGCAGTTTTCTAACCCAGTGACCACCCTTAGGGTGGTCTGCTTCAAATTCCTTAGGGAGGTATTATGTTGACCTCTCAGAGATCTCCCCCTATACTCATCATATTCTGCCCTGCACTGCTTCCGGGAATGGTTTCTGTATTCCAAAGAATGGGGTCTAGGCCATTTACTCTGAAATTGGAAGACAGTTAAGGGAGGCCTTCATTAACCACCAGAATAAAATGTCTCTGTTTGCTTCATCCATGTTTACCCAGGGCATGGATTGATGATGGTGATAAGCAAGCAGGGCAGGAGAAGCCTGTGTTACATGGAGCCAGTCAGCACCAAAGCAGCAGGAGCCCCTGGCAGACAAAGGGCTGCCTTTGGCAGCTCCTCCAGTGCCCGTCCGTTTTTCTGGAGTTTCCCGCCACCCCTTCTTCAACACAATGAGTCAGCGACCTCAAAGAAACCAACAGTCTAGCTTCCAATAACCTTGTCAATTTATTTCAATACACAACAGGGTCCCTGATGTGGAAAAATCAGATTCTCTAGGCCTCTTCAACATCTGTTTCTGGCAGTTGCAATGTGTTATCTTTTTTCATTGCAAAAAGCAGCTGGTGAGTCGTCATGCCATTTCATTTAAAAAAAAAAAAAAAGGCCAAGTAAAATAAATAATGTCTTCTGAGAGATTAGCTGTGACTTCACCAGAGAGGAGCTAAAGAAATACTCTCCCTTCACTACATGGAGGGCCTTTCTCCTCTGTTAGCATGAGGCTAGCGGGTCACACTTGAGAAAATGTAAATTTGTCATGAATTACCTCTGTCCTTTGCTGATGGGCCTGGGGGTGAGAGATGTCCATTTATTCACTTGTTTGCCTCACAGACATTTATTGAACACCAGCTACGGGTCAAGCATTGTGCTAGGTGCTGAGGACATGGAAGTGAATTAGACAAAGATCCTCTTTTCTGGGAGATTAAAATCCCCCATAAAAGATCAACTTGGGACAGAACAAGGTGCTGTGCCAGGGCCATGCTCCTCCAACAGAACTTGGATCTTCTTTAGCACAGAAGCCTTCCTTCAGAAAAACATGTCACTCTCTCAGTCTCCCTACCACCCAATGTTCCCTGCTCACAGCTGTTGCTAGTCAAGATGCTTCTCAAGCTTTTCCCTCAAGACATACCTGTGATGTAAACAAAGATGGAGCATATTTGCAATAGAAGGTCCTGGATGATCAGACCCCTGCCAACCTCATCATCTGTCACCCTCCCTCTTCCAACTCGCTCACTTTTCTCGGGTTACACTGGCCATCCCCCTGATTCTGAAACATGCCAGGCTCTTGACCACCTTAGGCTCTTTCTGCTAGCTGTCCTCCCAGCCTAGATTCTCTTACCCCAGATCTTCTCAAGACGCAGTTCAACAATATCTTCTTGGTACTGAAATACCAGCTTAAATGCCACCACTCTGAGAGGACTTTCCTGACCATCACCTAAAATACCTCCTACTCCGTCACTCCCCATCACATTATCTTGGTGTTTTCTGGTCTGTAGATATGTGTATCGCCTGTTTCCCTGGCCCCCATAGATTGTAAGCGCAGTAACATGGGGATCTCATCTGTCTAGTTCGCCACTGTGTTCCCAGCACCTAGAACAGTGCCTGGTGCATAGTAGGCACTCCATACATATTTCCTGAACAATTTAATGAACAAAAGAATGAATGGCAAGCTATTAGAAAAAATATAAAAGTTCAACAATGGGAGATCTGTTAAATAATTATGGTATATCTCCACAAATCCTAGTATTTTTCAAACTACAAATTATGATCTATATGTGGGTCATATAATCTATTAGAAAATCATGAAATAGTGTATTCTCTCTATTCTATACTATTTCATTTTAATACGGAATAGAAAATATCAAAGTACACCATATACACTAATGGCAAGTATCAGGCAATTATATGTACGAGTGTGTGCATGTCTGTGTGTTTACTGAGTAGCAAGGTAAATGTATTTTTTACTATGGATCATGGTCAAAACATTTAGAAGTCACTGTTGTACAAGATTTCTGTGTCTTCATTGGGGACACTATAATGTGGGTGTTAAGAGCTATCAGAGTTGGAATCCTAGTCGTGCCACTTACTAGCTCTGCAACCTTGGGCATGTTGCTTAACTTCTCTGGGCTTTGATTTCCTCATCAGTAAAATGCGGACGATGATGATAATAATTGTTTTGACTTCACAGGGTTGTTATGCTGATGAAATGAGTTAATACATGTAAAGTACCTGGCTATCATCCAGCATTATGCTCAATGTGCATTATTGCAAAGTATTCCTGTTAATCTTATTGTTATTATTATTATCACTATTATATAGTTTTGGAGGATACTGTGGCCAAACCACTTCCACACTGTGTCCTCTGATTCTCCTCATTTTCCTCCTCTCCCACCACCCAGAGTGGAATTTCCTCTATCACCCTCCTTGTATTGGCACTGATTTCAAAACTCTCCTTGGTATTTTATTCCAAGAAAGCTCCTGATGTATCCTTCTTGTGTTTGAAGCTGCAGCTTCCGGTGCTAGCTGTTTCCTATGTATATGTATATATGAGTCACGCTGAAGGGGCAGAATCACCCCAGAAGAAAACTGATAGCTGCCCCTGCTACAGACATGTTCAATCTGCCTCCCAGTATCTGTTATCCCCTCTTCCAGCAAAGACCCAGATATGCTTGGACATAGATCCCTCCGTCAAGCCTAAGTCCAAATGGTCTGGGTGGGCTCAGCCTCTCACATCAGGGTGTAGAAAAGAGAAAGAGAGAGGGAGTCACTTGCTGGGAGCTCCTATCAAAGTCTCAAGCGTCCCTCTGATTGGACTAGCAAGATTTGGAACTGAGAAAATAATGGGAAGCCACTGCCAGTGCCCTGCTACCTTGTGAAATCTGAGAAGCAAGCCAATGGATGGAGAAGAGCGAGGCCGAGTCTCCGGATGGAGAGAAATGCATCTTGGTGACAGCACTGGAGCCTCTGAATCAAGCTTTACCTAAAGCCAGCCTCCACGCTGAACTTCTCCATTAGGTAAACCAGTACTTTCTTGAATTTTCCCTTACGACAGTTGGAGTTGGGTTTTTTGACACTTGGAAAGAGTTCTAGCTGACAAATTCTTGCAGCAGAAATGTCCTCAGAATCATCAGTGAAAAACAGCTGAGATAGCCTAGAGGCGAGTGGAGCAAAACAAATGCCTGAGGAAAATTAAACATAAAACATGGCAAATCGGTATTATAGTCTTGAAGTCTCTCTAGGAAAATCCAACTCGAATGGCCTTTGTATGACTCCAGCTTCCATCTGCCTTCATTTCATTTGAAAATGCACCTCTTATTCAGTTTCTTCAAGATTTTCCACCTGGGCCACTTGGACCCGAAGAAATACCAGGAGAACACCACTTTCAGCAAAAACGAGAAGCAAATACGGTTGTAACAGAATTTAAAGCACGACAGAGTTGTTTACATGAAACACCCGAAGGCTATAGTATTAGGCTCCCGAAGAATTAACAGCTATCCGAGGCCAGTGGTGGGCCTGGAGGACAACTAGGTTTACCACTTCATCTTAAGGGTCAAAGCCTTTTTAGTCCAATCCTGTGCTCCTCAGAGAGGCTGGGTTGGCTGAGCTCATGACATTAAACCTATTGCCTACAAGCAGGCATCCGGGAGATTTGTATAGTGGGCTGTAAGAAGCAACCTCACAAGGAAATGAGATGCCCATCATTGGAAGCACTTAAACAGGGTCTGAATGGCCATCAACAAGGGGTACTGTGGAAAGAATTCCTGCCCCAGGAGTGTGTGAGTGTGTGTGTGTGTGTGTGTGTGTGTGTGTGTGTGTGTGTATGCAGATAATACACAGATTAGGAAAACAAGAGAGAGTGTAAAGTTGAGGGAGGAATAATTGGATTTTGTTGACTTTCGATTGGACCCTCTCCCACCCCCAAATCACACCCGTCCTCCACTTACATGCCACATGGTTGTGTTACTTCTCAGAGAGGTGGCACTTAGTCCCAGAATCATTTTCATTTCCCCTCACCTCTGACATGCAGAGAAGTTGCCCTTGCTCCAAGCTGTACACTTCCATTCTTGAGGGTAGCTGGAAGACCAAACTGGCAGCTGTCTGGAAGAAAATGCAAGTCACCAGGGGTGGGAAAAAGAGGAGAGCTGGGACAGCAGGCTCAGCCTGCTGCATTTTCGCCTTTTGCTACTTCCCAAGCCACCCCCTAGGCTGCCTTGTTGGCAGGTGTGAACTGGAAAAGGCTGCTGGTGGTGCAAAGTGAAGATCAGTCACAGGCCATTGTGCAGGAAGCTCACGTGCCCAGCCAGATGGCCTGACAATGGGATTTCCTGGCTCGAAAGCTTTGCTGCAACAGCGATCTCCTATCAATGAAAGAGCAGAGAAACACCAGGCTAGGGACTGCTTTCAGGGCCCAACACTTGAAATCCCAGAGAATTTGGTGTGATAGGACATGTGCATTGCCCAGAGTGTTCAAAAGAGAGGCCCAAAAGCAAGATGATGCCCGTGTCTGAAGTCTGCTTTGGGGGCCAGAATTTCAACATAAGGCCACTTCGGTCTCTTCTGAGCATTCAATAGAGGTAAGGAAAGTAGCAGGAGGAGAGGCAGAGAGTGGAGAACCGAGGCGTTAGGCAGTTCTCAGACAAGAGTGGAAAGTTTTCCACAGTTTAGGTGCATTTCTGTAAATGAGAAATTTATCCCCTTCCTCCTCCTAGTGAACACAGGCAGAATCCCTCCTCCCCAGACTTCAGCCTGGGAGGGGTTTTTAATCATTAGCTCCAGTTTGATAATAAATCACAAACTCACCTTTGATTTTTCGAGATAGAAGCTGGGGACTGGTGTGTGTGCGTGTGCGTGTGCGTGTGCGTGTGCGTGTGTGTGTGTAGTAGTGGAGGCTGTGAAAAGAAAATATTCCATTAATTCCCCCAATATATCTTAAAAGCGGTCTCATTAAACCTTATGACTAAAAGGCATTTAATTAGCAAACCCTTCCTCAGAGGCTTACAGCTTCCACAGTGAGATATGTGAGAGAGACCCCGACAGCAGTGTCCAGGTGGGTTTTTGTGCTCTGTCCAGGCATGTCAGGCAGGGTGTTAGATTTCAGAAGCTATGCATGGAATTTAACAAAAAGGATATTGCTTACATCTCTAACTCCAAACTCAAACTAGATCAAAGAAAGCCAAGGCCAAACGATTACCCTGAATTTGGCAGACAACATAGATTGAGGGAATGGCTAGAGAGAAATTTTTTTTAAGAAAGGGTTTCTTCCTTGATTCAGATTATACAGCCTAAATGGATATTTTCCCATTATCACATAATTATAGCTATACAGACTTCGTCTTAGTAACAGGTCTTTTAAAAATTCTTTCACATGAGCTCAAAAGTTCATTTTTAGTGGCTTAAGCTTTTTTTTATTAGCCTTTAAATTGATGGTTTTTGATTAAGACAGATTTATTGTAATTGCATTTGGAATTGTTAGAATGTTTTATTTTGTAACTATAGTTACATTCAATACATTGTGCCTATTTTCTCTCCAGCACAGGACTCTACCCAGGAAACAAAACAGATATTTCTAAATTATATTAATGACAGTCCTGACTTTATGTAAATAGACAGAAGACGCGATCAAGATCCTTATAACTGGAGCCGTATCTTATACTTTGGTGGGTTCCCAGTGCCCATTACATTCCTCCCTACAGAGCTGATGTCTAATAAATATTTGTTAAGTTGAATGCAGGGGATCTCATGAGCTCCAAGCCACTTATGAGTCACCAGCATATGTAGAGCTAATTGACAGCCAAGAACTGGGATATAAATTGAACAAGGCCACGTAGGGACTGTGACACCACCTTCTTTCCGTATCAAGATTTCTCAGGCTTCACCATCATCAATCAGAAGATCCCAAAAAAAGATTTCTCCAAGTGTGGCCTGCCAACCACCAACATCAGAATCACCAGGGCGTTTGCTAAAAATTCAGACTACTGGGCCTCCGTGTTGGCAAATAAGAATTTGCGGGGTGGGATCCAGGGTGCTGAGTGCTAAGTTGGAGGACCTGTGCTCTACACCATGCATTGGGCAGGCGCTTTTGAGAAAATGTTTCTTCTTCTTCCTTTTTTTTTTTTTTTTTTTGCGGTACGCGGGCCTCTCACTGCTGGGGCCCCTCCCACTGCGGAGCACAGGCTCCTGACGCGCAGGCTCAGCGGCCATGGCTCACGGGCCCAGCCGCTCCGCGGCATGTAGGATCCTCCCGGACCGGGGCACCAACCCATGTCCCCTGCATCGGCAGGCGGACTCTCAACCACTGCGCCACCAGGGAAGCCCGAGAAAATGTTACTTCTGTTACGAGCTTGAATCCCCAAAAGAGTGAATCTCATCGAATGGAACAGGCGGTGAGTTGCCGGACGCAGGGTGATTCTGTGAGACACCCTGAGAGGAAAAATCTGCCAACCACACTCTTTCTATCTTACTGGCTGTACGAGGCACCCTTACTACGTGGGGGGAGGGGAGACGTCTTAAAATTGTTAAAATATGGAACCTGCCCCCTGTAAACTCCCCAAAGTTTATTAACGTCTTACCTGTATCCGAGGGTCTCTGTGAGTGCGTGTGCGCATGCCCACGCGCAAATGGGCGGTGCCTGGACAGCTTCGGCTCCACGTCAGTGCGGCCCTTGGGCCTTAATTTTTTTTTTTTTTTTTGCGGTACGCGGGCCTCTCACCGCTGAGGCCTCTCCCGCCGCGGAGCATAGGCTCCGGACGCGCAGGCTCAGCGGCCATGGCTCACGGGCCCAGCCGCTCGGCGGCAGGCATGTGGGATCTTCCCGGACCGGGGCATGAACCCGTGTTCCCTGCATCAGCAGGCGGACTTTCAAACACTGTGCCACCAGGGAAGCCCGGGCCTTAATTTTTATTAATTGGTTCTGATTTTTTTGGTTTGTTTTCTAAGGAACTGTAATAAACAAATGTTAGGATACCCAATGTCAAATAAAGATGTATTTATTTAAAAAGAAAAAAAGAGGGAGAGAACGAACTTGAGGAGAGGCCAAAGGAAGGCTTGCTTAAAGGATGGACAAATAGCTCCTATAAGGACATCCTAAAGGAAATTCCCTAAATAGAAGGCCTCAAAGTTTAGGAGGAGTCTCCAAGCACACAAAGGAATGCAGCTTTCAGGAGAGAGCGAAGCAGATGTGCCTCTCTAACTTTGTGTCTCCAGAAGACAAGCAGGGCGTGCTGTGCTGGAGAACCTCAGATGAACCCTCACCCCATCACCAGCAGGCTCGCCCCTAACGTCTGCAGAACTGAGCCAATAGTACAAAGGGGGGCCCACACACCATATGTCTGAATGTTGGAAAGTTATATATCAAGCTAACAAATGTTTAAATGAAACAGCTTCTTTCCTCTTATCTTGACAAATAAACTGTCATAACAACTTGGAAGGCCAGGTGTGAATTTAGAATTTGGGCTTCCTTGGAATTCCACACTGGAATTCGGGGGAGCAGAGAGCTGGCATTCAGCCACCTCCTCCATTTCCCACCCACAGAGCCATCCTGCGCTGAGTGGCCCAGCTTCTTCCACAGACCTTCCTGTTTCCACCCTCCAAACAGCCACATCTGGCTGCATCTCAGGCCTAGGGGAATGCATACTGGCTGTGCAATCAGCCCAGTGTAGGCCTTGGAAGCAGACTCACAACTTTTGGGTAGGGAATTTAGGAATCCAGGAACCCAGAGAGTGTTCTAGAGGGAGGGCAAGTCCTGAGTGGGCACATCCCCTTGGCCTTTCAGAATCTTGCTTGGTGGGGAGGGGCATGGCCAAGGAGAGGACCTCTAAAACAATGCTTCTCAGACATTAATGTGCACCTAACTCAACAGGGGAGCTGGTAAGATGGAGTGGTATTTGAGTCTCCATTTCTAACAAGCTCCCAGGTGATGCTGCTGATGCTTATTCATGGACCACACTTTCAGTAGCAAGGGTCTAAAGCCCCAGAACCCAGGGCAGATATCCCTTTAGCTCTGGCCTAAGGATGGACAGTACTTGCCATACCTCTAGGACCGAGAGATGTTTAATGAACTCTTGCTTCGTTATTTGGGTTGCTTGATAAAAGAGAGGGGAGGGGAGGAGGGAGGGAGGGAGGAAAGAAGGAGATGAGGGATAAAGCGAGGAAAGGTGGAGGAGGGAGGGAGGGAGGAAAGAAGGAGATGAGGGATAAAGCGAGGAAAGGTGGAGGAGGGAGGGAGGGAGGAAAGAAGGAGATGAGGGATAAAGCGAGGAAAGGTGGAGGAGGGAAGGAGGGGAGAAGGGAAAGAGGAAGCTCTTTCTCCTAGAACTAGGCATCATTGGTGTGAAGTAAGCATCAGTTTGCATTCACTGTGACCTACTTGATACCACCAACCTTTTATACACTTATTTTTTCCTCTTTTGCCCTCGATGTTTGCCCTCTGATTTTCTAAGTCCTTCAAGGACAGCGAGTGACCAAATACTTTAGCTCTTTTCTTTGCACTAACTCACTTTCAACAAAGCCTAGACTGAAACCCAAGTATCCTGGCTCACAGTCCTGGATCCTCCCCCATCGCCACTGTGCCTGCTCAATAGAGGAAACAGTAATTTGGAGAGGCTGTGAATCTTCTGGAAATTTCCATATCACTGAAGATTCAGAAAGCCAGTTCGCATTCC
The DNA here is from genome assembly GCF_963924675.1 of Phocoena phocoena. Lineage (NCBI taxonomy): Eukaryota > Metazoa > Chordata > Mammalia > Artiodactyla > Phocoenidae > Phocoena > Phocoena phocoena. Next base: position 34,277,585 of record NC_089240.1, on the reverse strand, counting down.
CTCTATACCCGTTAGTTATTAAATCACAAACTTTAATTTAAGGCATTTTAAAGGGCCCAAAGGAATTTTAATTTGATGTGAATGAGTTTCAAATCTGAATAAAAATCAGATCACATAAAACTGCAATCTCTATTACTTTTAAATAATAGAACAAGTTTAAAAATAATCAACAGCCAATGTAAGACTCCTGTATAATTCAGTGGAAACCTTATCTTCTGGAATAATGAAAGAGGCAGTGAGGGAAGTAATTCCAAATCATTTGTATGTGACTTTGCATAAGATGGACACTCCTACTTCTCTGTTAAGCCAAGTGTCTGTTTAAATTAATGACATTCTTTAAGGAAAGGATGGCTGTGATTGGATAATCCAGGCAATTCCTGGGAGGCATTAGCCTATGGCTTTTAGCACTGAAATCCAAACCAAGAGGTGAGTTGTTCATGAAGCTTCTCGGAAGGCAACCCCCTTGTTAAAATAAATGGTTTGCTATATAGACACATCAGAAGGCATTACCCTAGACCTGCTCTGAGAGTAAACAGGGGGTGACCACCCATGCAGGAGAGTTTAGGGTGTTTGGGGGAGGGGAAGAGCTGTCCTCTATGTAAATATCTTTGTCCCACTACCTATCACAGTGGTGTCAAACACACAGATGCCATTGCTGCCACACACCCTGGCACAGTTCATCAGAGCAAAGCGCCTCTCCCACTCAGAGCACCAGAAAGAGGGAGGCATCGGATCCAGAGAGTGAGTGAGCTCAGCCCACATGAAGCTTGCTCATGTGGGAAGGGGTACCCACTACCTTGGGCTCACAGGCTGGAAGAGTGGCTCCCATATGTGAGCGGGCATCAGAATCACCTGTCAGGTTTGTGAAAACACAGATGAAAAGCAACCCCCAGGCTTTCTCATTCATCAGGTCTGGAGTGAGGCTTGAGAATCTGCATCTCTCACAAGTTGCTAGGTGATCCTTCTGCGGCTGCTGCGGGAACCACATGTTGAGAAGCATTAGAGCATTGAAATCTGACTGCACGTGGTAGCATCTCCTGCACTTTATCTTGACTCGCAAAATTTGACAGCTACAGACTAGCCCTCAGCTTCTTAAGGATCCTGACAGGTGCCCCAAATTCCACCATTAGCAATCTGCTCCTTTGGACTTGAGAATGGTCTCCCATTAAAGAGGTCACCGTTAAAATATAAAAACACCTGGAAAAGGTCCAACCTTGCCAACCACCACTTTAGTGCAGGGCTTCTCAAATGTGAGCCACTGAAAAGCACCTGAGAAGCATCGGAAAATGTTGATTCTTAGACCTTACCCCAATGATTCTGTTTTAATGAGGGTAAAGACCAGGAGTTAATGGTCTTCACAGTTCCCCCAGGTTACTGCCATTGCCTGATGTTTGAAACCCACTGCTTTAGCAGAAATTACACAAAGTGATACAATGGTCAGATCCCAGGAGTGGGGAACAGGGTGCTGCAATTTGCTTGCAGTGAGACTGAAAATTATCAGAGACGATGCTGACTGCTTCCCAGTTTTATTCAGGCTCAACCTTTGGTCCATACCTATGTTTATTTGACGAAACTCTCTCTTCAGTTTGGACACCTGCGTTGACTGAGCACTGAATATAACTGGTAACACGAGTTGACTTGGCTGCACTGTCTTTAGAAGTGCAGTTGCTATGAGGGCTGAAGCACATCTAGACATACGTTTCAGAAATTCTAGAAGCCATCTGAGGAAAGAAGGTCCTGCTCTGTCTGTCAATCAAGTAACTAACACCTCTAGGCTAAGCACTAGCTTAGCTACAGAAATGACAGCAACATGGACCCTTCCTTCCATGAGCTCACAGCATCCTTAGTTGGGAACAGGATGGGAAGAGGTTGAAAAAAAAAATGTACAGGGGCTTCCCTGGTGGCGCAGTGGTTGAGAGTGCGCCTGCCGACGCAGGGGACACGGGTTTGTGCCCCGGTCCGGGAGGATCCCACATGCCGCGGAGCGGCTGGGCCCGTGAGCCATGGCCGCTGAGCCTGCGCGTCTGGAGCCTGTGCTCCGCAGCGGGAGAGGCCACAACAGTGAGAGGCCCGCGTACCGCAAAAAAAAAAAAAAAAAAAAAAATGTACAAAACGATGACCAGTAACGGTTAGAGTATGAAAAACGCCTTGTTGCTATCATTTGCACATCTTGTAGTCACCCATTTTTCCTTGAATTATTTAAGCATGTGGCTCCCCTCTCTCTCTGCCATTGTAACTATCATAATTCTTGGTGATTTCGGTATTCAACGTAGATGCTCCTTCCAACTCTCTAGATTCTCAGATTTTTGACCCTTTTTCCTCCAAGGATTATGTCCCTGCCCTATCTCAGCCATTCATTCCTATGGTCACATCCTAGACCGGGTCATTAGCAATGTCTTCAACATAATCTCAGTTTTACATGTTCCTCTCTCCAACTACCACCTCCTACCTTTCCATGTCACTCTCTCTACCCTCCAACTCTTAACTAGTTCTTATATCTTACTGGGAGTTCTTATTTATCTACTGATCCTACCAGCTTCCCACTCCCCTTAGTAGCCTTCCTAGCCTCAGTTCCTTCCTCACCTGGCTTTGGTCCCATCATGACACCCACTCCCTTTCCCACCATTTCAGCCACCTCCATCCCTCACAGATCTCTCCTTCCTGCACAGCCCAGTGCTGTTTAAATCCACCTCTCCACTTCCTTGGCTCCTGATGACTGGTCTCACTTTAAATTCATGACCACATGATTCAGGCAGGTCTGTAATGCTGCCTAGTGTCTGACATTTCCCTAGTCAGTGTCTTCATTCAGTCTCTGAAACAACTATTCCACTCTGTCTCATCTCTCCTCAAATCTCCAATACCCCACTTTTCATCTTCACCCTCAGCTGACCATGTTGCTTTCGTCCTTGAGAAAACAGAAATCATCAGAAGAGAACTTCCATAACCCCTGCCCCATCAAATGTCCCAGCCTCTCTGCATCTGTGATCATATACCCCACCTTCTCTCCTGTCACAGTAGATAAACTGTCCGTGCTCCTGTCTAAAGCCAAAGCAATCTGTATGTGAACTGGACCCCCTGCCCCACCTCCAGCCTACTCAAGACTTCCCTCTTGCCCCCTCCTACATCATTAAGTTAGCCCACCTTACTAGAGCTTCCCTATCAGCATGCAAACTTTCTCTGGTATCAGAAATCAGATAAAACTAAAACCTCCTTTGATCCCCCCATACCCCTCCAGGCACTGCCCCATTTCTACACTCCCTCCTACAGCAAAACTCAAGTTACTTCTATTTGTTCTCCGTACGTCCTTCTCTTCCCTTTTTTGAGCTTGCTCTAACAAGGCTTTGGTCCTCACGATCCCACTGAAACTGCTCTTTTCAAGGTCACCAATGACCTCTACAAGTAAGTTCAAGACTAATTCTCAGACCTCACCGTAACTCGACCCATCAGCCCCATTTCTCCTTCTGGAAACATTTTCTTTAGGCCTTATGGATGCCACGCCTCCTTGCATCTCTTCCTACCTTTCTTCTTCTTCTTCTTTTTTTAATATTTGAACTTTATAAGGTTGAAGCTGGAATAATCAACAATTCATTTTATTCTGAAGTTAATTTCATGGGGCTTGGAACTTAATTCAAACTTGTACGATTCAGCCTTCCATCTTTTTCTTTAAGAGAAAGCCTGGTCTACTCAATTGAGTAAAAAAGATGATGCTATTGAGTGCCTGTTATCTTGGGCTAAACCTGATATATTTAGCTTTAATCAGTGATTAACTTTTTAGCCAGTCAAATGAACAGTTATTTATAATTTCAATATTCTTGTTGCCATTTTAGACATAAGAAAAATAAACTAATTGTTTTGCTTTTTTTCTCGCTGTCTATTTCTTTGTTGCTTTAAATCTTTATAAGATAAATTTAAGTAATAATAAAAAAATTTCCTTGATGGGGGTACTGATGAAAAATAAAATGGTCAAAGTTGGTATTTTTCATAGAAAGAAAGGGCCACAAGCAATGTCTTTCAACTCTCTAATCAGATCTGGGTCCTAGGCAGCCAGTCGTGCTTCTTTGTCCTAGGAACTTTAGCAGACTTGAAGGTCAAGGTAGCTTTTCTCAAATTTGTTGTTACACAAGGGTTAGTCTCAGTGCAGCTTGGAGTTACTTTCTCCTGGTTGGTGCAGCTTTGTGCTCACAACCAGAACTGATAAGTATTTGCCTAAGTTAGTAAGGTGAACGAAAACACTTTAGAAATACATAAAGTCCGCTGGATTTATACGTGGGAGTGTATTACCATCGGCGTTGTTGGTGAATGATCGTTTTGGTTATGTAGATAACCTTACATACGTGTTCCCCTCCCCGGCCTCTCCATAGACCCACGTGAATTCTTCCTACCTTTCTTGATGTTCCTTCTCAGTCTCTTATGCTGGTTACTCCTCATCTTCCTGACCTCTAAATGTTGGAGTGATCTAGCATTCAATGCTGGGACCTCCTCTCTTCTCTGTCCACACTTACTCCCTACGTGCTCTCATCTTGGATCTCAGGACCTTAAGTATCATCTATTTGCTGAGCGCTCCCAAATTTAAATCTCTAGCCTTGATGACTCCCTGAAGCCCCTGCCTGTTTTTCCCATTGCTTCATCAACATCTCTTCTTGGATGTCAACTAGGCTCCTCAAAGCCAGAATCTCTATTCCCCTTACCCAAACCCCTCCTGGGTTCTTCCACAGGGCAGAAAAGAACACCATTCTTCAAATAGCTTAGGACAAAAATCTTGGTATCAACTCTGAACCTTCTCCTTTTTCTTACATCCTACATTCAATCCATCTTCAAATCCTGTCAGTTATACCTGCGAAATATATCCAGAATCTAACCGCTTCTCGGCAGAAATTACCACTACCACCAGGGGTTCATCTACCATCATTTTTTACTTGCACAGTTGAACAGGCTCATGACTATTCCCCTTACTTCTACCATTGACCCCTACAATCTCATGGCAGCACAGTGGCCAGAGTTGTCCTTTATATTCTTTTTTTAATTTACTGAAGTATAGTTGATTTACAATGCTTTGTTAGTTTCTGCTGTACAGCAAAGTGATTCAATTATACATATACATATATATTCTTTTCCATATTCTCTTCCATTATGGTTTATTACAGGGTATTGAATATAGTTCCCTGTGTTATACAGTAGGACCTTGTTGTTTATCCATCCTATATATAATAGTTTGCATCTACTAATACCTTCCCTCCCTCACCGCCCTCCTTGGCAACCACAAGCCTGTTCTCTAAGTCTGTGAGTCTATTTCTGCTTCGTAAATAAGTTCATTTGTGTCATATTTTAGATTCCACATATAATTGATATCATATGATATTTGTCTTTCTCTTTCTGACTTAACTTCACTTAGTATGATAATCTCTAGGTCCATCCATGTTGCTGCAAATGGCATTATTTCATTCTTTTTTATGGCTGAGTAATGTTCCCTGTGTATATATACTACATCTTCTTTATCCATTCATCTGTTGATGGGCATTCAGGTTGCTTCCGTGTCTTGGCTATTGTGAATAGTGATGCTATGAACATAGGGGTGCATGTATCTTCTTGAATTATAGTTCTGTCCAGATATATACCCAGGAGTGGGGTTGCTGGATCATAGGGCATAGAGTTGTCCTTTTAAATACATAAGTCAGATCATTTTATTCCTCCGCTCAAAACCCTCCAATGGCCTCTTAGCTCATTCAGAATAAAATCCATAGTCCTTTTTGTGGCCTATGAGATCCTACATGATCTTGCCCTACTATCTCTAGGCCCTCATCTTTTGCTCACTGAGCTCCGGCTACAGTGAACTCCTTGCCATTTCTAGAATGTTCCATGTTTAGACTTACTGTTTTCTCCGCCCCAAATTCTCTTCCCCTAACTAGCCACACAGCTCATTCCTTTGCTGAATTCAGGTTTCTACTCAGAGGTCCCTACTTCACAGAAATCTTTTCTAACCTTATCTGTATCTAACTCCTACTGCTCCATCCCTCTACTTGCTCTATTTTGCTTCATAGTGTCTGATATTATATTATGTCTTAGCTTGAAAATAGCCTGAGACAAGGGCACTGGCACAGGTAGTTTATTTGGGAGATAATCCCATGAAGCAGGAGTGAGGAAATGGGGAGAGTGAGACATGGAAGGAGGAAAAGACAATGTAAGGGTGCTTTGTCAAGGTTGTCCATTGGGCCATTGTAGACTTGGGTCACTTGGGCTCCATTCCAGGGGAACTCTCTAAAAAATGTACAGAAGGCATCGCAGAAATTTTGGCCTGAAGTGTTGAGCTTACCCTTGAGAGTTAACCCATCCACACAGCCAGGTGACTTGCCTTCAGGCTGAACAGTCTCAAGGCATTAGAGAAGCTCCAGAACAGAAAGTGAACAAACATAGAGTGCACACTTGAGGAGAGATGCTGTGACACGAGAGGAGTCTAAGTTTGCAGGGAACTGTGCCCTGGAGCAGCAGATGACATCAGAGGGGGGCAGATGGGAAATGATGTGGGGCACCAAATAGGTCTGCTCTATCTTCTATATATATTCATTAATATCTGTACCCCTACTAGACTAGAAGCTGGTGTTGTTTCTTAAAGTCAGGTTTATTAAGCTACAAGGTACACACAGTAATATTCAGCCTTCTCAAGTGTAGAACTCAATGAGTTTGTTAAATGCATTCCATCGTATAGCCACCACCACTGTCAAGATGTAAAACATTTCCAGTACCCCCGAAAGTAACTCTGTGCCCCTTTAGCAGCCAATCCCCTATACCCACTGGCAACTACGGATCTGTTCTCCGTCCCTATAATATTGCCCTTTCCAGGATGTTATGCTATAAGTGAAACCGTACAGTGTGTGGACTTGTGTGGCTGGCTTCTTTCAGTTGACATGATAATTTTTGAGATTCATCCATGTGGTCGTGTGTATCAATATCTTGTTCCTTTTTATCAGAGTGGTACTCCATCATGTGGATATACCACAGCTTGTTGATCCATTCTCCAGCTGATGGACATTTGGGTGATTTTTGTCTATTATGAAAAAAGCTGTGATGAACATTTGCATACCAGTCTTGGCATGGATATATGCTTTCATTTCTTTTGGGTAAATGTGTAATGTTAGCCCTGTTTTGTTCCCTGCTACATCCTTAGTGCTCAGCCCATTGCTTGGCACATAGTAAGATCTCGATAAATATTTGTTGAATGACTGAACATAGACATAGCATATTCAAAGTTATGAAGACCAGTCTCCATGCCTAGGAGGACTCAAGTATTAGTAAAAGCTGAGAATTAAACTACCTATACACTACATAGATGTTTATAAAAATCTTATCTGAATAACTTCGGGGACAGCATCGCTTTCCATTATGGAATTCATGGAACTGCACTCGTCTAGCTCATCAACTATTCCCCAGACCTCAGCAGGCTCATACTTACTACACAGAGGTATGGTGGGGGGGGGGGGGTGTTAATGCACTGCCCTGTACACCACTCGTGCTTTGGTTTGCTTGATTTAAATTCCAATCCATCTCTCCACCACTTGATTTCCCTCCGGCCCTAGGCCTGTGGACTCATGCTGACTTTCCTGGCCATACTATCAACAGACACAAGAATGACACTGTTAAAACAAACTCATATCCTCCTCCCTCCTCCTGGCCGGTACAACTTCTCACTGGCTAATGGAATCCCATGGGTGGCCAGGCTATTCTAGGGGTTTCTGAACTTTTAAGTGATGTGCCCCATCCTTGGCTGCTTTGTTCATGACACATTTTCTTGCAGATATTATTACTTGGGTTTCCTTTCGCCAAGCCAATAGTACTAATAGACTTATATCACATGTCATAGCAAAGATTTCACTCACCCCTGCCCTTATCTGTAGTAGTTCTAGGAGGCCCCCGAGGTGTCTCACATGTGCTCCTGAACAAGTTTGCTCAGATATTCCGCTGGGAGCCATATTTTTCTATTACTTCCCACTGAGCACAGCCATTAAAGGCTGGAACCTTGACATGCTGGTAGAGCCAGTTGTCTGGAGCAATAGAGGGAGACTTTCGAGGCGCCCTCTACTAGAGGTATCCCACAGTAATGTGGCTTCTGTGCCACTGGGTTCCCAAATTGAGTGTCACAACTGTTAGTTTTTACTTACAGCCCTTGTGTGAACCAGTCACTTAGGAAGCACTTACTGAGTTCCTATGATGCACCAGGCACCCTTCTAGGGTCTGGGACAAGAAATTTAAAACAGACAGAATCCCAGTGTCAGGCACCTCCTATCCAGTCAGCCTCATTTCAGGTCCCAGTCATGAATATAGCAAACAATTTCATACAGGCGTCAACCCAGTTTAACCTGGGTACAGGTTAGAATTTGCCAGTGAGAGGAACCTAGGTGAGATTGGAAAGGAAGAAGTTAGAAGAGGCTATCCTTGGGAAGTTACAGAAGGCAGGACAATTTCCCAGAGAACATTCAAGAACCATTTTGGTGCTTTGCTCCAGGCTGAGATCATCAGTGATAGTGTCCCTGACCTTCCAGCTTCAGTCTTCTTGACCTTCACTCTTCTGGGTCCTCCCATATTCAGGCAAGCCCTGATTCCTATACTAAACCTCTTTATTTCTGTAATACTTAGGGGAGCTCTGTCTTTGAATACAAAGTACATGCACCTAACACTTGTCTCAGGCTTTGCTTCTGAAAGGGAAGCTAAACTTAGACGGACCCTGTCCTCGAGAAGGAAGAGAAAGACAATAAGTTAGCAACCAAACAGGATCATATCAGCTTGTGATAAGGGCTAAGAATAAGAGGAAAAGGGTGATGTGAGAGAGTTATGAGGCATGAGAAGGGCTGTCACTTATGGGGCTCAGAAAAGGACAATTTAAAAGAGGTGATATTTAAATTGAGACCTGGAGGGTGAGAAGAATCCTCCAGGGAAGAGTATTCAGGACAGAGGGAACAGCAAATATAAAGGCGGTAGGGTGAGAATGGGCCTAGCTAAGGACGAGAAAGAAGGCCCTGTGGTTGAAACAAACAAGGCAGAGGGGAAAGTGGTACAGATGAGGTGGGAGAAGCAAACAGAAGCTGCTTAGGTAGGATCCTGTAGGCTCTCAGAAGGGGAGTTTTATTTACTACTACATGGAGGGGAAAGCCACGGAAGGTTTTTAAACAAAGGAGTGCCATGGTCCGATTTACGATTTGAAAACCTGGCTGCTGTGTGACATATGGAATATTGGGCGGGAGGGTGGGGGGAGAATGATAGCTCATCTCTCAACAGGACCCAGACATGAGTTCAGACGTACACAGTGGTCAGCTTAGAGTGCCATTGACCACGAAGCACGTGGTTATAAGCACACCTCCTTCTCAAGTCCGGAACTCTCCTACAGGGTCAATCTTCTCAGGCCTGGCTGCTTCCTCCCTGGCTTATCTTTCTCTTAGGGGTTGTGCCCTCTTAAGAGGCTCCTTAGTTCCTCAAACACAAAGACTTCTGATAGGCTTGTCCCTGGAGCACCCCAGACACCCCCAGGCCATCTGAATGCCAGCTCAGGGGCCACCAGCACCCCACCAGCGTTTCAGGAGGTTTCAAGTCAGAGGCACCCATGTGAGTTAAAATTGGTCTGGCCTAGTTAAAAGAAACAAATGAGAAATGCGGACACCTACGCACAACAGAACTATAGCTTCTCAGACACTCCAACCATTTTGGCAGAAGGAGATGTGTGAAAATGGTCTTGAGATTGTTAATGGTGCAGAATCACAGAAAATATGATGGGATAGAAACGTCTCGAGTGATAATCTCAAAATGGAGTTTTCTATTCTGGGTTGAGAAACAAAATGAGGAGGGGCTGGCTTTCAGGAGACAGCCCCTATTTCCATAATTATGGGCAATTGCGCAAGTTACTTAGAAAACACACGAGTCATAAGGCTGGACTGTTTTGAGACCATAATTTAGATGTGTACATACGCTGTGTTTCAATCTATCAGGAGCTCAAATTTGATCAGCTTTTTTTTTTCTTTCTTTTAAGAAATGTGCCGCAAATTGCTTCTCCTAATTAAGGTAGATGAAGACAGAAGCACGCATACTACTTACCACTCTGGGATAAAATTGACTTTCAAATGATATTTAATGGACCAGCCTGATGGTAATGTTCTGCAGTTCCAGGCAGGAGGCCTGAATTTGACTCTCTTACGGCAGGAAGAGAGGAATAAGTGTGTGCGTGTATGTATGTATATGTGTATGTGTGTACATGCATGTGTGTATATGCCTGTGTGTGTATGTGGGGGGAGAGGGGTGTTTACAGCGATAGTAAGTGGGGGGCAAAGGGTGAGTACATGTTCTCAAGAAATCTTTCCCCCTTCTGAAAAACATTTCACCTGTGTCATTCCAAAGGAAGGTAAAGGGGAAAACGTCAAGTCAAATGGTGGGGTGTATATGGATAGGAGGAAGAGTAGAGAGAAAGCGTTATCATGACTATTTAAAGTCTTTTGTGTAAGGATTTTCTTAGTTGTTTACTAAAATTTTAAAAAATACTAAGACTGGGCTTCCCTGGTGGCGCAGTGGTTGAGAGTCCGCCTGCCGATGCAGGGGACACGGGTTCGTGCCCCGGTCTGGGAAGATCCCACATGCCGCGGAGCGGCTGGGCCCGTGAGCCATGGCCGCTGAGCCTGCGCGTCCGGAGCCTGTCCTCCGCAACGGGAGAGGCCACAACAGTGAGAGGCCCGCGTAACGCATAAAAAAAAAAAAAAAAAAAAAAAAAATACTAAGACTGACCTCTCTTATGAGGGGAAGGTTAATATAATAATAACAACAGCAACAATAATAGCTACATTGTTAATGTGCCACAAACTGCACTAAAAACTTTACACGCATTAATCCTCACCAAGCCACATGAATCAGGTGTAGCTGCTCTCCTCATTTAACATAGGGAGGGTTGCTGCTTGCAGAGGTGAAGGAACTTGACCCAGGTAAGTAGCAGAGCCAGAGTTCAAATTCAGATCAGACGCCAGAGTGCGAGCTCTTGTCCATTACACCACATCCCCTCACTCAGGCCCTCAAATCCATGTCAGTACGTCACTTGCGTTGTTACCAGACATGGTAACACTTGCTCGTACCCAGACATGTCTGCTATATAGCAGTAGGGGACAGCAAACAAATGGCAGTGGAGTGATTCAAGTACTGGGACAAGCAGTGTGTCCCACTGAGGTAAGGGCAAGAAAGATGCTGCTACTCAGTTAGAATCCCAGTTTCTACCCCTCAGCTCAGCTCCAAAGCAGAAATCTGCTTCCAGACTTCAGAGGTCAGCTGAAGAGGGAGAGCTCTGGGTCCGAATGGGTCAGACTCACACCTCCTGTAGTTCTACTTATTCTATAGAAAACAAGTATAACTGTATATCGTCTGGGGCCCTCTGTTCCTTGGGGATCTAGATAAACCATGCCCCCGGTTCTATGTGCAGCAGGAGTCCAAGGCCGTCCCCAGGACTTTAGTGACTTCTCAGAGGCCTGAGGTTCTTGGGGCTCCTACTTTTGCCCAGGTGGCCAGTAGCCTTCAATTCTCAAATGTGTAAATCAGGCCCTTCTTCAAGGGCCACAAAAAGTCCACTCTCATAATGCATTCCAGAACATATCAGACTTTAATGAAAAGTTCAGGGGGAGACAGAAGTAGTTGGTATCAAAAGTTGCAAACAACTGAGTTAGAGTACGCATCACTGACTTTAGAATGCCCTGTGGCCACCTCATCACCACAGCTGCACTGCCCTCACCTTGTGCATTCTTTCCAGACTGAGCTCCTCTTGGCTCCAAATGTTCCCCCTCCCTATCTTAACAGAAGAATCTGCTTCCAAACTTAGATAACCAGACAAAAGAGGCTTGCATTTCCTGCAAGCATTCTTAATCTGGAGCTAAGAGTTCAGAGGGTCCAAAAACATGGATAGAAAAATGTTACTTTATTTTCAGTAACATTTAACATTTAGTATTTGCTTCTATTATGAATCTAGGCAGCAAACCCCAGCAGTGTTAGCAATACCTAAGTCTGTTGCCACCATGAGAAATCACAGATATTTTCATGTCAGATTATAGTTGTTACAGCTAAATCATCATCTTTGTTCACCACCGCATTGAAACTGTACCAGATATTAGTCTTGCTTGCTAGCTCTTGCTATTAATGCATTCATTAAGAAACATATATATGACTGTTTCACTCTTTGTTCCTTAAAAATCTGACAACAAAATTTCAAAGTAATTGGCTTCCTTTGAAATTCTATGTATTTTATTTTATGCATTTAAAAACATGGTTCTGAGAAGGGGTCCATGGATTTTACTACACTGCCAGTGGGATCTATGGCACAAAAACAATTAAGAAGCCCTGATTTAAAATAGAGAATTTTATGTCAGTTTTACCATAATAAAAAAAGAAGAAGAAGCAACAGCGCTGGTTCTGATTTAGTAAGACCCACCCTACTGAGAAGGCCATTGTGGCCATTAATAAACTTTTTTTTTCTATAACTTGAGTTTGAAAGTTTCCCCATAGTTTTTTCTTTTTTTTTTTCTTTCACTGCTTTTTGTTGTTGTTGAGGTATAGTCGATTTGTTGTGTTGTGCTAGTTTTAGGTGCAACACAGTGATTCAGTTATACATATATATTCTTTTTCAGATTCTCTTCCCTTATAGGTTATTACAAAATATTGAGTATAGTTCCCTGTGCTATACAATAGGTCCTTGTTGGTTATGTACTTCATATACAGTAGTATGTATATGTTAATCACAACGTCCTAATTTACACCTCCAGCCATCCCCATTCCCCTTTGGTTACCATAAGTTTGTTTTCTATGTCTATGAGTCTCTTCCTGGTTTGGAAATAAGTTTGTTTGTATCTTTCTTTTAGATTCCACATATAAGCGATATCATATGATATTTGTCTTTCTCTGTGTGGCTTACTTCACTTAATACAATAATCTCTAGGTCCATCCATGTTGCTGCAGATGGCAACGTTTCATTATTTTTTGTGACTGAGTAATATTCCACTGTATGTATATACCACATCTTCTTTATCCATTCATCTCTTGATGGATGTTTAGGCTGTTTCCATGTCTTGGCTATTGTAAATACTGCTGCAATGAATATTGGGGTGCATGTATCTTTTCAAATTATGCTTTTCTCCAGATATATGCCCAGAAGTGGGATTGCAGGATCATATGGTAGCTCTATTTTTAGTTTTTTAAAGAACCTCCATACTGTTTTCCACAGTGTCTGTACCAATTTACATTCCCACCAACAGTGTAGGAGGGTTCCTTTTTCTCCACACCCTCTCCAGCATTTATTATTTGTAGACTTTTTGATGATGGCCATTCTGACTGGTATGAGGTGATACTTCATGATAGTTTTGATTTGCATTTCTCTAATAATTAGCAACGATGAGCATCTTTTCATGTGCCTTTTGGCCATCTGTATCTCTTCTTTGGAGAAATGTCTATTTAGATCTTCTGCCCATTTTTCAATTGGGTTGTTTGTTTTTTTGATATTGAGCTGCATGAGCTGTTTGTATATTTTGGAGATTAATCCCTTGTCAGTAGCATTGTTTGCAAATATTTTCTCCCATTCTGTAGGTTGTCTTCACTTTGTTTATGGATTCCCTTGCTGTGCAAAAGCTTTTAATTAGGTCTCTTTTGTTTATTTTTGGTTTTATTTCCATTAATCTACGAGAAGGATCCAAAAAGATATTGCTACCATTTATGTCAAAGAGTGTCCTGCCTATGTTTTCCTCTAGGAGTTTTATAGTATCTGGTCTTACATTTAGGTCTTTAATCCATTTTGAGTTAAGTTTTATGGATGGTATTAGAGAATGTTCTAATTTCATTCTTTTACACGTAGCTGTCCAGTTTTCCAGGCACCACTTATTGAAGACACTGTCTTTTCTCCATTGTATAGTCTTGCCTCCTTTGTCATAGATTACTTGACCATAGATGTGTGCATTTATTTCTGGGCTTTCTATCCTGTTCCACTGATCTATATTTCTGCTTTTGTGCCAGTACCATATTGTTTTGATGACTGTAGCTTTGTAGTATAGTCTGAAGTGAGGGAGCCTGATTCCTCCAGCTCCATTTTTCTTTCTCAAGATTGCTTTGGCTATTCGGGCTCTTTTGTGTTTCCATAAAATTTTAAAGTTTTTTGTTCTAGTTCTGTGAAAAATGCCATTTGCAGTTTGATAGGTATTGCATTGAATCTGTAGATTGCCACGGGTAGTGTAGTCATTTTGACAATATTGATTCTTCCAATCCAAGAACATGGTATATCTTTCCATATGTTTGTGTTGTCTTCGATTTCTTTCATTAGTGTCTTATAGTTTTTGGAGTGCAAGTCTTTGCCTCCTTAGGTAGGTTTATTCCTAGGTATTTTATTCTTTTTGATGCAATGGTAAATGGGATTTTTTTCCGTAATTTCTCTTTCTGATCTTTCATTGTTAGTGTATAGAAATGCAATGCGGGCTTCCCTGGTGGCGCAGTGGTTGAGAGTCTGCCTGCTGATGCAGGGGACACCGGTTCGTGCCCCGGTCCGGGAAGATCCCACATGCCGCGGAGCGGCTGGGCCCGTGAGCCATGGCCGCTGAGCCTGTGCGTCCGGAGCCTGTGCTCCACAATGGGAGAGGCCACAACAGTGAGAGGCCCGCATACAGCAAAAAAAAAAAAAAAAAAAAAAAGAAATGCAATGCATTTCTGTGTATTAATTTTGTATCCTGTAACTTTACCAAATTCATTGATGAGCTCTAGTAGTTTTCTCTAGTAGCATCTCTAGGATTTTCTATATATAGTATCATGTCATCTGCAAACAGTGCCAGTTTTACTTCTTCTTTTCCAATTTGGATTCCTTTTATTTGTTTTTCTTCTCTGATTGCTGTAGCTAGGACTTCCAAAACTATGCTGAATAAAAGTAGTGAGAGTGGACATCCTTGTCTTGTTCCTGATCTTAGAGGAAATGCTTCCAGCTTTTCACCGTCAAGTATGATACTAGCTGTGGGTTTGTCACGCATGGCCTTTACTATGTTGATGTATGTTCCCTCTATGCCCACTTTCTGGAGAGTTTTTTTTATCATAAATGGATGTTGAATTTTATCAAAAGCTTTTTCTGCATCTATTAAGATGATCATATGGTTTTGTTTTTTGGTTTTTTTTGCGGTACGCGGGCCTCTCACTGTTGTGGCCTCTCCCATTGCAGAGCACAGGCTCCGGACGTGCAGGCTCAGCGGCCATGGCTCACGGGCCTAGCCACTCCGCAGCAACGTGGGATCTTCCCGGACCGGGGCACGAACCCGTGCCCCCTGCATCGGCAGGCGGACTCTCAACCACTGCGCCACCAGGTAAGCCCGATCATATGGTTTTTATTCTTCAATTTGTTAATGTCGTGTATCACACTGATTGACTTGTGGATGTTGAAAACTCCTTACATCCCTGGGTAAATCCCACTGGATCATGGTGTATGATCCTTTTAATGTATTATTGGATTCAATTTGCTAGTATTTTGTTGAGGATTCTTGCATCTATGTTCATCGGTGATATTGGCCTGTAATTTTCTTTTTTTGTGGTATCTTTGTCTGGTTTTGGTATCAGGGTGATTGTGGCCTCATAGAATGAGTTTGGGAGTGTTCCTTCCTCTGCAGATTTTTGGAATAGTTTCAGAAGGATAGGTGTTAACTTTTCTCTAAATGTTTGATAGAGTTCGCCTGTTTGAAGACTATTCGCCTGTGACTTTTGTTTTTTGGGGAGTTTTTAAATCACGGATACAATTTCAGTACTTGTAATTGGTCTGTTCATATTTTCTATTTCTTCCTGGTTCAGTCTTGGGAGATTGTACCTTTCTAAGAATTTGTCCATTTCTTTTAGGTTGTCCATTTTATTGGCATATAGTTTCCTATAGTCGTCTCTCATGGTCCTTTGTATTTCTGTTGTGTCGGTTGTAACCTCTCCTTTTTCATTTCTAGTTTTATTGATTTGTGCCCTCTCCTTTATTTTCTGGATGATTCTGGCTAATGGTTTATCAATTTTGTTTATCTTTTTAAAGAGTCAGCTTTTAGTTTCAATGATCTTTTTCTATTGTTTTTTGGTTGGTTTTTTTTTAGTCTCTATTTCATTTATTTCTGCTCTGATCTTTATGATATCTTTCCTTCTACTAACTTTGGGTTTTGTTTGTTCTTCTTTCTCTAGTTGTTTTCGGTATATGGTTAGGTTGTTATTTGAGTTTTTTCTTGTTTCCTGAGGTAACCTTGTATCACTATAAACTTGCCTGTTAGAACTGCTTTTGCTGCATCCCTTAGGTTTTGGATTGTCATGTTTTCATTTTCATTTGTCTCTAGGTATTTTTTAATTTATTCTTTGATTTCTTCAGTGATCCATTGGTTGTTTAGTAACATAATGTTTAGCCTCCACATATTTGTGTTCTTTTACAGTTTTTTTTTCCTGTAATTGATTTCTAATCTCATAGCATTGTGGTCAGAAAAGACGCTTGATATGATTTCAGTTTTCTTAAATTTACCAACACTTGCTTTGTGGCCCAGCATGTGCTCTATCCTGGAGAATGTTCCATGTGCACTTGAAAAGAATGTGTATTTTTCTGCTTTTGGATGGAATGCTCTGTAAATATCAATTAAGTCCATCTGGTCTGTGTTTATTTAAGGTCTGTATTTCCTTATTGATTTTCTATCTGGATGACCTGTCTATTGAAGTAAGTGGGGTGTCAAAGTCCCCCACTATTATTGTGTTACTGTCAATTTCTCCCTTTATGTCTATTAACATTTGCCTTATATATTGAGGTGCTCCTGTGTTGGGTGCATATATATTTACAATTGTTATATCTTCTTCTTGGATTGATCCCTTGATCATTATGTAGTGTTCTTCTTTGTCTCTTTTAACAGTCCTTATTTTAAAGTCTATTTTGTCTGGTATGAGTATTGCTACTCCAGCTTTCTTTCGATTTCCATTTGCATGGAATAACTTTTTCCATCCCTTCACTCTCAGTCTGTATGTGTCTCTAGATCTGAAGTTGGTTTCTTGTAAACAACATATATACAGGTCTTGTTTTTCTATCCATTCAGCCAGTCTATGTCTTTTGGGTGGAACATTTACTCCATTTACATTTAAAGTAATTATCTTGAATTTCCTGACAGTCTAGTGGTTAGGACTCAGTGCTTTCACTGCCATCGGCCCTGGCTCAATCTCTGGTCGGGGAACTAAGATCCCACAAGCCATGTGGTATGGCCAAAAAATAAATAAAATGAAATAAAGTAATCATCGATATATATGTTCTTATTGCCATTTTGTGAATTGTTTTCGATTTGTTTTTGTAGGTCATTTTTCTTCCTTTCCTCATTTGTTCTCTGCTCTTGTAATTTGATGACTATCTTTAGTGTTTGGATTTCTTTTTCCTTTTTGTGTGTATACCTATTACAGATTTTTTGTTTGCAGTTACCATGAAGTTTTGATATAGCAGTCTATATACACACACACACACACATACACACACACACACACACGATTGTTTTAAGTTGCTGATCTCTTAATTTCAAAAGCATTTCAAAGATTCTGTACTTGTATCATATTTGTGCGTAGATGATTTTCTACCTCTACTATATGTTTGCCTTTACCAGTGAGTTTTCCCATTTTGTAATTTTCTTGTTTCTGGTTGTGGCATTTTCTTTTCCACTTAGGGAAGTTCCTTTAGCATTTGTTGTAAAGCTGGTTTAGTGGTGCTGAATTATTTTAGCTTTTGCTTTTCTGTAAAGCTTTTGATTTCTCCATCAAATCTGAATAGGAACCTTACTGGGTCGAGTATTCTTGAGCCCAAACTCTTCCAAAGGAACCTAGAACAGTCTTGCTTCACTTGCACAGAGTGGCTTTATGTGTTAAAGTCTGCTCATGGCACCAGAAAGGTTAGCTGATGGGAGAAGATTTGGCAAGACCCTTACCTTCTTTAGGCTACTAAATACTCAAGAACCTGTCTTTGGAGGTGCTGAATATTTGCATCCCCCCAAGTTCATATGTTGAAACCTTAGTTCCCCAATGTGATGGTATTTGGAGGTGGGGCCTTTGGGAGATAATTAGGTTTAGATGAGGTCATGAGGGTGGGGCCCCCATGATGAGATTAGTGCCCTTATAAGAAGAGGAAGAAACCAGAGCCCTTTCTCCACCATATGATGATATAGCAATAAGACAACCCATCTGCAAGCCAAGAAATGGACCCTCACCAGGATGAGAATAGCACCTTGATCTTGGACTTCCCGGCTTCCAGAACTGTGAGAAATAAATGTCTGTTGTTTAAGCCACCCAGCTTATGGTATTTTGTTATAGCAACCTGGACTGACTAAGGGGGTTGATTTCTTATTGACCATTTCCAGATGCTTCAGATACTGTAAACAAACTATGCAGATCACAAGCAAACCCTGTGCTCACCTACATTTCATTAATAGCACATCCTCTGCCCTTCCAACACCACCTTCTTCATTTGAAATCTGGCTTAGTACTATATTTTAATTTGCCTTTGTTTTGGCAACCACTGTGTCACTGCTCAAAACTTGTAGATCCTTCTGATCAAGGATCTAGGCTTAATTAGAAAAAAAATCTGTAATAAATTAAAATTTTAAATATAATGATTATTTCTAAACAAGCCATCAGAAAGTAATTGCTTACCACCTGTCTTCTGTTGACCAGCATAAATGGTAAATAGCAATAACCCATGCTGGAGAGTCAATGCTATGGTTATGCATGCCAGGGTGAGAGCCCACACTAGCCCTGAGCTCAGCTGGCATTATGAAAGCCATCCTCCAAGTATTGAAGGGGGTGAATAAGAAGGGGGGAAAGGTCATTTATAATAACAGTGTGCTTAGTTTGGACACTAATGCTGTCACCAAATTTTTCTAGATTCTGTTATAATTACACTCATTGAACTCACCCAAATTTCCATGTTTAAATTATTTTTATACCAATTAAATTGCATTGTATTACTATTGAGTCCACTTTTTCAGTTTGCCTTTTTAAATTTCTTTTAAAAAATTTTGTTTGTTTGCTTCAAGAAAAGCCATATGAAACGTTGGAGACAATGGAACCATTAAGGCAGAATGTAGCAACCCTTGTCAATGACTGTCTTTGTGGGTCTGGGAAGGGAGAAAGCAGTGGGGCCCCAGTAGGGAATAATATAAATTTTCCATTGAGAAAAGGATACTTATGTGAACAGAAACAATCATCTGTAAAGGCCCTCTCCCATGGGCAGCACCAGAGGAGACCTCAAGAGATTTCATTGCATAACCATAGCAAGGAAACATGATTTGTGGATTCACATGTTATAAAAGCTACTTCTGTTGATTTTCTGTAAATGTCATGTGAAATAAATTGCTCTACATCTTAAAGATTGTTTTGCAAGTAAAAAATGTTTAGGGTGGCATTTTTCCTTTAGAGGAATGAATTTATACTGAACTAAAAACCTTGAACAGCTTTTTGTTTTTGGCTTCTTTACTTTTTTTATACATTTATTTATTTTATTTATTTATCTTTGGCTGCGTTCGGTCTTTGTTGTTGCATGCGAGCTTTCTCTAGTTGTGGCGAGCGGGGGCTACTCTTTGTGGGTGTGCGCAGGCTTCTCCTTGCAGTGGCTTCTCTTGTTGTGGAGCACGGGCTCTAGGTGCGCGAGTTTTGGTAGTTGTGGCACGTGGGCTCAGTAGTTGTGGCTCTTGGGCTCTAGGGCACAGGCTCAGTAGTTGTGGAGCACGGGCTCAGTAGTTGTGGCGCATGGGCTTAGTTGCTCCGCAGCATGTGGGATCGTCCCGGACCAGGGCTTGAACCCATGTCCCCTGCATTGGCAGGCGGATTCTTAACCACTGCACCACCAGGGAAGTCCCATGTTTACTTTTTTTTTTTCATACAGCAAATACAGTTTCACAGACCACCGTAATACATACTGTATATGTTTTGCTGTCCATGTTGGAACATGATGGAAGTGACAAAGTTTATGGCCCATAAGCACAGGAGTTGTTTATATGTTACAATGCAGCCACCCCTTCGTCCTCCATTTTAGTATATATGAACATTTTTCTTTGGCTTCTAGCTATAGCCACTGTCCCAAAAGCCTATTTCTTACTGCTACAATAATCTGTGGTCATTTCCTATAAATCCAAAATTTGGCATGCATCTATTTGGCTTCACATGATAAATATTCAGGTAGCGACAAGTAATGAATTTTGTGTCACGATCTTTTATGGCTCCACTTCCCATGCTCAGCAGTGGGTAAGGCCAATGATATTTTCTCAGCTCTAGTTACTCAAAAAAGTAACTAGTAGACTCTGAGAAAGGATTTAGGTTCAGGCGGTTTATTTGGGAGGTCATCCCAGGAAACACAATTGAGAGGGTGGAGAAAGTGAGATAAGGGGGGAGAAGATAAGAAAAGGGTGCTTTAATGAATGAGCTTCTGCTGTGGGCAATTGGAGCTTGATTCTTCTGGGGACACTCTGAGGAATCTTGTAGAACATGCCTCAGAATTGTCCCACCGAAGAACCGGGAAGCCGGGGTACTTATGTGCCAAGTCCCACTTCTTATTGGTTGAGGATTTTCCTGGGCCTTTATATGCCCCAGCATTTCTGGGCTGCCTTGCCAAGAAGTGAATAAGCTCCTGAGGTGCCTGAGGAGGCCCTTGGCCAGATGAACCAAGGAAGCCCAGCACTAAAGATGGGAACCCACTGACTTGCATAGGAACTCAGAGGCAGCTGCAGGAAAACTCAGAAGTGGGCCAAGGCAATATGGGGCAGGATGGCAATAGCATCTACTACAACCGCCACCGTTCATCGGACACTTAACTATGTTCCAGGCACTATTTCCTTTACATGTATTAACACTTAATAAAAAGATGGTTTTAGTACCATGTCTTGAAGTACCTTTGACGTGGTTACTTACACAATCCATTAGCTTTCTTGAAGACAATTCAGTATTGATGCCTTCATCAGGCAACAGAGAAAGCAAGTACGTAGGTCACTCAAAAGACTGGTCAAGATAGTCCAAGCTGCTTTCCCAAAGCCTAAATTAAGTCATTTCTTTTGAGTAGTGAGGGAGATATAGCAGTCAGAGAATTTCCTAAACACCACCTTACACTTTCTGATGGTTTCCTAAGCTTCCTCTGAAACTTTTCCTATTCCATTCTCTCTCTGCTTTGGATTCCCTTGCAAGGAAAATACGAGAATCTTTTCTAAAGGCCTGCTCCTCAAAGAAGACATATTCCTGTTTTTCCGGAGACAGTGAAACGTACCTTTGCATAACACAGTCATTGTTACACAACACTTTATCAGGAACACTCAGTGCTTTCTATCAGTAGTTTCCCATCTCACATTTCAGTAGTGTTGACAGGAAAGCCAATCCAAGTTTTTCTGGAATTTGTGTTTGTCTGTATCATCATTCATGCTGCTCTCTAAAGGGCCAGCTGCAATGGCACAGTGGTACTTATCATTCCCTCTGCTGGGTACGGTGCAGAAGCTGAAATTGGGTAGAACTTCCTAGGCGGCAGTAAATCCCAACCTTAGATCAATAGGTATAGAGCCAGGCATCCCTTGCCAACTCTTCTGGGCTTACTTATGTATATACGAAAGCCTGGTCCTCAAAGTCAGTTAGGAGTGAAGTTTTATTGATGATATCTGCTTACCATGATGGACTAGACAACAAGT
Organism: Phocoena phocoena; assembly: GCF_963924675.1. Classification (NCBI taxonomy): domain Eukaryota; kingdom Metazoa; phylum Chordata; class Mammalia; order Artiodactyla; family Phocoenidae; genus Phocoena; species Phocoena phocoena. The sequence goes on along the minus strand of NC_089240.1, from coordinate 34,255,914 downwards.
CAGAAATGTTTTTTCCAAGGCCCCTTTCTCCATTTCCATTGGTGAGGGGAATCCTTGTCGGGCAAGAGAGAAGGTACGAATGTTCTTTGTTAATGTTTTGTTCCCTTCTTAATTATTCTAGTTTTATGCTCATCTGATGTAAGCCCAAATCATAACTCAATAGTAGTCTCCTCAGAATAAATGTGGAAAGGAGATAGAACCCTTGACCTATATTAGTTGCCATCTAACACTTCACCTTCTGGCAATAGGACAGCAGGTTCCCAATTTTTAAATTCAGAAGGGAAATTGGGAAAACCAGGAAGTATTTGCCACTCTCAAATAGTGTTAGCTGATGGGGCTTCCCTGGTGGTGCAGTGGTTGAGAGTCCGCCTGCCGATGCAGGGGACACGGGTTCGTGCCCCGGTCCGGGAGGATCCCACGTGCCGCGGAGCAGCTGGGCCCGTGAGCCATGGCCGCTGAGCCTGCGCGTCCGGAGCCTGTGCTCCGCAACGGGAGAGGCCACAACAGTGAGAGGCCCGCATACCACAGGGAGAAAAAAAAAAATAGTGTTAGCTGTTGACTATATGTGGCTGGTGCCCTGGAATGTGGAGTTGACCTTGTGCTAAACATGGCTGCTTTGAGGCATACTGACCAGGCTGAGGTCGGTCAGCTTGCTTAACCATTTAGTCAGTGTTGGTCAAAACACGCCAGATAGTTATGATCAGAGAAATCTCTGCTCTTGGCCACCTGTGGAGTGCGAACACAGACTTTTGTTTATTCATGATTCTCCCGGAAACTAAGATATCGGTATCGGCACCTTCAGCTCTTGTTTAGATATTCAAACTCCATAAACAGCAGCAACAGCCTGATAAGAGTCTGCAGAGCTGAGATGCTTCCTTCAGTTCTGTAGTTTGGGAATTTCTCAGCTGAAATCGCCAGATCACATCACATGGGGAGAATACAATGAAACCCTCCAAGCAGAACCTCTTGGTTCATCCAGAGTAGATCTCTATGAAGCCCCAAGCAAACAGCCCAGAGAGGCAGGCAGCATCGTTATGTTTCCCATACACACAGGCAGATTGCTCTGCCCGCTGGGTCAGCAGAGCTCTGCACAGGGCGGGTGCCCCAGTCTCTGCCTCAGGCTGTCTTGAGGGTCTGCGGACTCTCCCCTGTTCTGAGGCCGCTGTGCAGGCCTTAATCAGAGCCCACTCTCTGCTGGCAGGTTAAAAGGTATGCTGTACAAATTCTCTAAGAGAAGACCATTGGGACAGAGGAGAACTTTCAAAATCCCCCAGAAGGGCGCACTAAGACAGTCATGGCTGTTCCTATCTGCAGACGTCAGGTGACACAGATACTGTCAGCCCCTTGCACACACCTCCGCCACACTCTCCTCTATACACCCAAGCTGCTGACTGCCAGTGATCTGTATCTGAGGGCTTTTGTTTCCTTTTTAATATTTTATTTTTTAGAACTTTTTAATTTTATTTTTTAATATTTGTTTATTTGGTTGTACTGGGTCTTAGTTGCGGCACGTGGGATCTTCATTTCAGCATGCAGGATCTTTAGTTGCAGCATGCGGAATCTTTGGTTGCAGCATGCAAACTCTTAGTTGTGGCATGTGGGATCTAGATCTAGTTCCCTGACCAGGGATTGAACCCAGGCCCCCTGCATTGGGAGTGTGGAGTCTTAGCCACTGGACCACCAGGGAAGTCCCTAGAACTATTTTAGATTTACAGAAAAACTATAGCTATTGAGTTACAGATAGTACACAGAATTCCCATGTATCTCACACACAGTTTCCCCTATTGTTAATATCTTGCATTAGTGTGGTATATTTGTGTGGTTACAATTAATGAACAAATACTGATGCACTATTATTAACAAGCATCCATACTTTATTCACATTTTGTTGGTTTTTACCTAGTATCCCTTTTCTGTTCCAGGATCCCATCCAGGATACCACATTTCATGTAGTCATCATGAGTCCTTAAGCTCTTCTTGACTGTGACAATGTCTCAGGCTTTCCTTGTTTATATTGACCTTGAAGATTTTGAGGAGTATTGGTCATGTATTTTGTAGAATGCCCCTCAAGTGGGATTTGTCTGTTTTTCTTATGATTAGGCTAGAGTTATGGGGAGAAAGACCACAGAGGTAAAGTGCAATTATCATCACAGCACATCCAGGGTACATACCGTCAATGGGATTTATCACTGTTCATCTTGACCTTGTGATCACCTGGCGGAGATAGTGTTTGTCGGGTTTATCCACTGTAAACTTACTCTTTTTTCCCCTTTCCATCATTGCACTCTTTGAAAGGACGTTACTACCTGCAGCCCACACTTAAGGTGAGGGGAGTTATGTACCACATCCTTGAGGGTGGAGCATCTACGTAAATTATTTGGAATTCTTCTGCACTGGAGATTTGTCTATTCTCCTGCATTTATTTATTTACTCGATGACTTATTTATTTCAGTATGGACACACAGATATTCATTTTACACTTTTGTTACTAATCCAATACTACTTTATTTTGTTGCTCAAATTTTTGGAGCTTTGGCCATTGGGAACTCTTTCAGTTGACTCCGGTATACTTTTGACATACTCATGTCAATGGATTTTTTTTTTTTTTTTAGCATTTCCCTACTTTTTGGCACTAAAAGATGCTCCAGGCTCATTTGGTATACTTCCTGCCCCGGCCCTAGAATTAATTTGCCCCATTTTCTTTTATTAGAGTACTGTATTTTAAACTACAGCCTTGATACTAGATGTGTTTTTGCTACTGGGGTGTCATTGCTTCTAGCCCCTTTCAGCTGGCAGAGCAAAGAAAGATATGTGTATAATAACTTGTGTATATACACGTCTATAAATATTTCTATAGATAATCTGTATTGATATAAGCTAAATAAGAGTTCATACCTATGTCTCCACGTGTAATCTGTTACCACATGGATCATTCTAGACTCCTCCCCTTGCTGACTTGTAGATTCCCACTGCAACAGTGAGAGACCTGGCTCCGACCATCCACCGCCCATTTACTAAATTGTTCAGTTCCAGTATATATGTGTACCAGAGTCAGAATCGTTCATCTGGTCTGTGCAGTCCCTTTTGCCTTTCATCTTAGAGAATCCAGTCATTCCCTCAGTTACTCATGTCAGCACCTCCTCGCCCATCCCCTTCAGTGAGGTTGCTTCATCCATTTGTAACACAGTTAAATTCTTTTTATCACAGTCTGCATTCTATCTTGGGATTCCTACCTGGGGACCTTTTTTTCTCCAATAGTGGGAAACCTGACTCCCATTATTCTCAACGTATTTACTCATTTGCTCAAACTTAACATGCACAAATAACTTCAAAATTGCTAACCCTTACAATTGTACAAAGAAAACCTATTAAGTAGGGTTCAATATTTGTTTGCAGTTTTTTTTAATCTCGAGGTAAAATTTTCATAAAACCAACTGCACAGATATTAAGTGTACAATTCGATGAGTGTTTGACAAATGCATATGCCTGTGTAACCCATACCCACATTAAAATGACAATATTTGCATCACCCCAGAAAATTCTTCATGCCCCTTCACAGTCTAGTTACCTCCTCCCTCCAGAGGTAACTCCAACCTGATATTTTTCACCATAGATGAGTTTGCCTGTTCTAGAACGTCATATAAATGGAATCATATAGTATGTAATCTTCTGTGTCTGGCTTCTCTCACGCAGAATCATGCCTATGAGATTTATCCATACTGATCTGTAGCCTTTTAATTAGTTTAGTAGTTTCCAGGAATGGAGTCAAGACAGTAGTATGCTGGTAAATGTTTAACAACCAGATCCCTGAAAGAAAAAAAAAAAGCCCTGATTTGTAGCATTCGCTAATTTTTGTGGCATAAATACTGCCAACATTGCCAGTTTCAAGATACTTTCCAGAATTTCACAAATGGCTCTGGTGAGCTGGTACAAGCAGGCTCCAGCACAGCACTGACAGCAGAAGCCAGAGGCCCCCTTCAGTGGTGGTCTACCAACAAACTAGTGAAACCCTTATTGTATTATCTTCTGTAGTGCCGTAGCGACCAAGTGGTTTGCGAGATCAGAAGTCTCTAAAAAGGCTTTTGATGAGAGTATATCCAGTCTGTCAAATATTGAGGACCTATTGTGTAACAGCCACTACTTGGATGCATGTTTATGAGAGGTCTGCTGTCCTTTGTTTCTTTGGCATCTAGGCAATAGAGGGTCCTGCCTAGCTCTCAGTAGGGTTATCACAAGGAATTGTGGTAGATTTGGCCCACTGAAGCTTTTTGACCTTAAGTCTGTGGAATTCTGGGGATCTTTTTAAAGCCATATTAGTCCACTTAACGGTGACACTAATTCAAACAGCTGAAATTAGGAAGATGCATCTGCCAGCTTCTGCCTCTGGCAAGTTACAAAATAAGGGTCAGGTGCAGCCACATGTCACCTAAAAGAAAGAAGACACATTACGGTGTGGCAAGGAGATTTTCCAACAAATGGTCTGGAGCGAAATCCTCAGCCACTTGAGCAGGCAAGAGCTCTTTCCACATGGCCTGGCCCACTTAGCCCCTGCAGCTTCCACGAAGAACGTTCAAGTCAGGCCTTTCTCCCGGCTGCTTTTGTTTTACATTTTCTAAGTGCTTTTCTTAAAGACGTTTAGAATTAGGGCTAGGAAAAGGGAGGGAATTGGAATAGGGAAGGAAAATCCTTCAAGATCCTGCTCGGGGCTTCCCTTCAGGTGGAAGTCCCTTTATACTGCAGAGCTGTGGGTGAGAACCATTTGAGTTCATTAACACCCTCTTCAAACCAACACATGAAACGAAAAGCTTCTCTTCCCCGTACCAATGCCTGAATTTGGCTTTTATAGGTTAGTGTGTGGCCAGGGCCTCTGAAGGCTGATAAAGCAGTATAATAAGCAGCTAATGCAATCCACAGACATTGAACATCTCATGTAGATGCTGCTTAATAAATATAAAACAATGGTTTTCTCTCTCTGCAATCCAGACTTTACTATAAGCCCTATTTTTAATACAATCGCTCTCTGGATATTTCATCACCATCATTACTAAAACCACATGCCCTGGACTTCCCTGGTGCCTCAGTGGTTAAGAATACGCCTGCCAATGCAGGGGACACGGGTTCGAGCTCCGGTCTGGGAAGATCCCACATGCCCACTAAGCCCGTGCACCACAACTACTGAGCCTGCGCTCTAGAGCCCGCGAGCCACAACTACTGAGCCGGCGCACCTAGAGCCCGTGCTCCGCAACAAGAGAAGCCACCGCAATGAGAAGCCCGTGCACTGCAACAAAGAGTAGCCACCGCTCACCGCAACCAGAGAAAGCCTGTGCACAGTAATGAAGACCCAACGCAGCCAAAAATAAACAAATAAATAAATTCTTTTTTGAAAAAACAAAAAGAATAAAATAAAGTCACATGCCCTGTCTACCCCACCTGTCTCTTTTCTATTCCTCTTTGGATACAGTCTCTCATCAGACCACATGTCCCTGTTTCTGATTCAAGACCATGGTCATGATATCAGGTCTCAGCTTGGCACTCTCGGCCTCCCTCTCAGTGGTACATCCCTGTTCTTGAGCTTGCAGTCAAACCAGACTCGATGACTATCCAGTGCTCCTGCTGCCTTTAATCCTATGCTCCACCTGACCCCCGTGCTTGCGGCAAGAACACTTCCTTCCCCCACTCATCCCTGCTAACCAGGGTTTCCTTCCTTGCCTCCGCCAAAAAGGGGGGAAATCTATTCTTCTCCAACAAAGAAAGCAACTCACATCCCACCCACTGCAAAGTGTTCTTTTCTTGATCCAAAAGTGACACCACGTATTGTCCATGTAGGATATTTCCAAGTCATCTCTGCCCCCAACCATACCTTACCCCACTCTATGCCCTAAAAGCCACCATAGATGAGCTATCCTGGACATCAAAGGCCAGTGCACATTCCAAGATTGAGGAAAATGATAACTCATGCTGGATGAGGAATCAGCCAACAAAAGGTACAGCAGACGTCCTCAAGGTCAAAGATATGAAGTGAGTGGATGAGGCTCCCTCCTCCCACCTTCCTTTGCTCCACATAGATGCTGATAGATAGTCCGATGATCACACAGTCGTCTGTGTGCACATACACAGGCACAGTCTACAGATTACTGTTACTATTTAGAGACACCCACACCCCACAACCCTCGTAACACAGCACACACCCTGCACCCTCTCTTTCCTTACTGTGGCACTGGGCTTACTGAAGAACTCAGTGCATAAAAAGGCTTGACCAAGGCTTTCCACAATAGGTTACATAGGAAATTTTTAAATATATATTTCCTACATCAGCTTAATATATTGTGACCTTTTGACTGCAGTCTTTCCAGTGTATAAGCTGAATTTGCTCTCACCTGAGTTTTATAGCACTTTGAAATTCATCTCTCTGCCATAGTGCCACCGAGTCGTTGCAGAGCATTTTCTGCCGGACTTCGTCGAGGGTCCCACCTAGGCCTTACCTGTCTTGAATCATCGGTAGTTAGCACAGATCTTCTACATATCGGTTACATAAATGTTTGCCAAATCGCTGTTAACTGTTTTCACACAGCACACTGGCTGGATCAAGTGTGAGTCCTCAGGATGAGGGGACTGTATCTGTTTTATTTTTTGCACAGAACCTAGCCCATGCAATTTAATAAGTTCCTTTGAAAATCGATGCTCTAACTTGTATCAGCTTCCACTACCTGTCTTTCTTGTCTCTGCATTTTTCTTTGTCAGCCAGACACGTTTGCAAAAAGGTAGGGAAACCAGGAAGGCAGAGATATCTTGTCCGCTGCCTTTAAAAGCTAAACAGGAACAAATCGCTATCCGTGACCTCACTGTTATCGCCTTTGGAAATAAACATCAAGGACTATGGTTTTAGATGAGAAGTGAATGACATTAAGACCAGGAAAAGCCTTAATAGATGATTGAGCCCATTTCACCAGCTCCCTCAGGCCACCTGCCAGTACGAGAAGAACACGAAGTAACCCTATCAGCCAGCTTCACAATTAGAATGAATTCATAAGAAACAAAAGATCTTGTTTTCATGGGAAAATATCCTTTGTGATATCCAACAAAGGGAGAATAATTTTGAAAGCATGTGACTTGGGGTCCCATCCTGCAGCTCTTGCACAGACAAAACTCTCATTGACTTTATCAATAGAATTGTTGCTACATAAAAGTCTTTTGCAAAATTTCCATGAGGCTTCAAAGCGCATTTTAAGTGCATCAGCCGCAGCGTCCCCCCTCCCCCATTTTAATAAAGCCGGAGAAGGTTTCTCATAGATTGCACTATTGTGCAGCAAGAGGCGAACGCAGCACAGGATTGGAAGCTGATGGTGTCACCTCCACCCCTGCAGACACCATCATACTAAAATCCATGACGATAGAGAGAAGGTCAAATTTCAACTGATCTCTGAGCTCAAATTTTCCATTTCAAATTGCTTTTGCCAGGTAGACAGAAAACGATTTCTTGCAGGCTTCCATAAAAACCATCTCCAAGTAAAATCCACATTTTTCAAATAGATAACAGTATAATGATCGGTATTGCTATTCCAGCTATGGTTGAATAGCAAGCAGTCCGTTCCTTTTTATGTAGTAGGCGCTGTAAGAGCCTCAAAAGACGAAATTGGGCCTTCAATACTGCTGGAATGAAGGACAATGGGCCTGATCTCTTCTTTTGAATTTTCTTAGCAAATGTACTGCATAAAATAGAATGCAATGCTAGGAAAGACTTCCCTTCTCAAGAAGAAAAAAAAAAGGCAGTATGTGTTCTAATAGATTATCCATTCTCACCCATATCTGTGTTGTTGTTCTCTCAATTGATGCAATTTTTAGTGGGTAGCATATTCTTAAACTAAGAAAGAATATTCTTACTTTAATTCATGAGTTTTTACCCTAAAATACTAAGTAATAGTTTCACAAATGGGCATAAAAATGGGGGAGTCTGTGGCCTCTCCCCTGGAACTTTTAAGAATCAGGAGGATGCTTCCCAGTCTGAGATGGCGTAGGCCAGCAGTTAGCTTCTCTGTATTATGCTTATCCTTAATCATTAGATGTGACAGAGACACCTATTAGCTTCCCAATATCCATTCTCTTCTTCATTAGAAACAAAGCTCTGATTTCCTTCCCCAGAATTCCTTGCAGTTAGGTATGGCCTTATGGCTAAGTTCTCACCAATGAAATTTATATAGAAGTGTTGTCTGGTATTTCTGGGAAGATCTTTAAAATAAAGGAGACCAACCTGTCTTCTCCTTCCTCTTCTCTGCTGATATTCAGTGGCCTTTTTGAAGCATGAGGTGACGTTGGGAATTGAAGCCACAGTGACGCCATCATACCACCTCTGGCTGTCTACAGGTAAACTGTTTTTACATAAAAGAGAATGGGATTTCTAGCCTGTTTAAGCCACTGTTAATTTATTTCCTGTTATATGCAGCCAAACGTAGAGCAAATTAACAGTTGGCATATACACCAACCAAAATGTTTCTTTGATACCTGTAACAAAAGGTTATATTCATATTTGAAGGAGATCAAACATTCTTTTAAAAAGTAAACAGTTTTTGGGCTTACTCATAAATTTTTTTCTGATTATGAAAGTAATACATTTCTATTTTGGAAAGCTTAAAAAATACAGAAAAGCAGTAAGAAGAAAATTATACTTGTCTCTAATTCTACCGATCAGAACAAATGCTCTTAATACTTTGGATTTTACACAGATGTGTAAAATTCATATAGAAATCCTCAAATCTTAAAGCCGAAAGGAACCTAGAAGTCATATTGTCTGGCATTATACCAGAACCCTCTCTGATGTCTACCCAGCTCCTCCTTCAATAGTCCCAATAGTGAAGAGCTCAAAGCTTTATGAAAGAGTTTAGTCCACAGCTGGGGTCATTTTATTTTCAGTTCTATCTCATATTAATGAAAATTTGCCTCCCTAACATCTGAAGCAACCAAAACTGAATGTTTTATCTCTAGAATATCATGTTCCTTTAAATTCTGAAGATAAACACAAAAGCTATATTTTCCGTAATCAGTCACAAACTATGTGTCAAGCATTACGGCATGAATGAAAACACAGCTCATGCCTTAATCCAGGTGACAGATACTGAAGGCAAACGAGGTGAGGACAGAAGTAAACATGTTCAAAAGACTTTTTTTTTTTCTTAATGACAGAATTTGGTAACCAACTAAATATGGTGGGTCAAGGAGCCTAGGAATAAGGTGGGTGTTGATGTCTTCAATGAAACAGGTAATATTCAAATAGCAGCAGAAGTGCATTTGCAAATTAGTGGTAGTGGTGGGGAATCAGGGTAAGAGGGTTCAAAGAGATAAATTTTGAAAATAAATTTTTGACGTACCTATAGAACACTCAAATAGGGATTTGCGGTAGAGAGTCAAAAACATATGTCTGGAGTATAGGGGGGTGTTATCTGCTATATTGTCCTCCTAGTTCAGCTCTTAGAGACAGTGAAGGGATTAGAGTGCTGTGCTCTTGAGTGGTATTACGATCAAAGAATTGAAGAATATGGGGGGGCTTCCCTGGTGGTGCAGTGGTTAAGAATCTGCCTGCTAATGCAGGGGACACGGGTTCTAGCCCTGGTCAGGGAAGATCCCACATGCAGTGGAACAACTAAGCCCATGAGCCACAACTACTGAGCCTGCGCTCTAGAGCCCGCATGCCACAACTACTGAAGCCTGCGTGCCTAGAGCCCGTGCTCCGCAACAAGAGAAGCCACCGCAATGAGAAGCCCGTGCACTGCAACAAAGAGTAGCCCCCGCTCGCTACAACAAGAGAAAGCCTGCACACAGCAACAAAGACCCAATGCAACCAAAAATAAATAAATACAAAAGTAAAATTTTTTTTTAAATTTAAAAAAAGAATGTGTATGGCTTGCTCTAGACACTGCCATCCTCCCTTGAAAGGTTCATGAAAAAGACACAAACACACACACAAAAATAATAGAAAAGGAAAAATTAAATAAATCCTTATCACTTTATGGGCTTAGACCCCCAACCCTGCTCCCACAAAAGACACTCTGATGTTTAGGCTGGGTCATGTGGAACATGTGTTCATTTGGTGCATAACCTTTCCTATGTTACTTAGCCTACATGCCTTCAGCCCAGAGCAGATTGTGAGTGAGCCCTGCTAATGTTTCACCTGCCTCCAAGTTTGGGATCTTACCATGCTCCAGGCCCATGTAAAGAAAAAAGAAAAGTGAGTTAGTTGGTTGGCTATGATTCAAGATGA